>NC_090650.1:189962448-190319326 GCF_040937935.1 Hyperolius riggenbachi | reverse complement strand
GGATTCACACGACAGTGGCTGGATAGTGTACTGGTTAAGGGTTCTGCCTTTGACATGGGAGACTAGGGTTCGAATCCTGGCTAGGTCAAGTACCTATTCAGTAAGGAGTTCAAAGCAAGACTCCCTAACACTGCAGGGTGGCCTCTTGAGTGCGTCCCTGTGGCTGCAGCTCTTGAGCGCTTTGAGTCTGACAGGAGAAAAGCGCTATACAAATGTTTGGATTATAATTATTATTATTACTGCAGCCAAATAGATCAGCAGGGCTGCCAGGCAACTGGTATAGCTTAAAAGGAAATCAATATGGCAGCCTCCATATACCTCTCACTACAGTTCTCCTTTAAGCAACCTAATGGTTCTATTGCATTGAGCATTAATGGTACATTTTACCGTAGCTTCACTTACTACTGTAGTGGTACAGTGCTTAGGGTGATGCACTGACGTGTCCACCATGCAGTGTGATCTGGGTTCGATTCCCAGCTATGGTATGATATATACTGGCTTTTAAAAAAGTATAATTCCCTGCCAGAAGACACCCTCCTCCCGGAGGGAGGAGGGAATAGGTTGAAGGGTTGAAGGGTTGAAGGGTTGGAGGGAGGTGGGAGGAGGGAGGTGGGAGGTGGGAGGTGGGAGGTGGGAGGTGGGAGGTGGGAGGTGGGAGGTGGGAGGTGGGAGGTGGGAGGTGGGAGGTGGGAGGTGGGAGGTGGGAGGAGGGAGGTGGGAGGTGGGAGAGTAAAAACTCCCTAGCAGAGTGTGTAGCAGCTGTTCCATAACTAATTAGTGTAGGTAGGCAAATGGTATAAAGGACCTTGCTTGGAGGAGGGAGGGTGGGTCCTCGAGCAAAAGTGTATTTCACTCAATTAGGTGTGACTCCAGGCATTAGAGCTTTTGAAACATGTTTTCTATCATTTTTGCAGTGTATAGAATTTTTTAAAACTTTGAAAGTTCGCCTCCCCATTGAAGTCTATTGCGGTTCGCGAACTTTTTCGCGAACCGAACCTTTCGCGGAGGTTCGCGAACAGGGTTCGCGAACCGAAAATCGGAGGTTCGGCCCAACTCTATGTACAAGCACTGTAAAGACACACATCTCAGCTACAGGCTACAGCCATATGGAAAAGGAGGCACAACGAGGCACTGCATAAGCAAGCAGCTTCTGGCAAATGGGGTGAGTTTGCCCATAACATGTTTTAGCTGGAGTATGGAGGTGACTGAAACTGTGTGGAGACATTACTTACTACCAGATGGCCAGCTGAACCAAATCCACAACTTGGTTCAGCCATGCAGCAACCATCAATCAGCTCCCAGTCAATTGCTGGCATGCAACCAGTGTTATCCCTATGGGTAATTTTGTTAGTAACCATACAGTAAGCAACTGTACTGTTAAAACCATTGTGTGTAGCATCTGATGGAGTTTTCTGTCCGCTCTGGAGTTGGTGGTTACCTTGAGCTGCTTGTGAATACTTGCATACCCATGGGCAGCCCTGTTTCTAGGGGTGGTTGAAGAGGGTGTTTGCCTGGGGTGGGTTGAAGAGGGTGTTTGCCTGGGGCGCAGTGAGGGAGAGGGGTGCAGTAATGGAGGGGGGAGCAATGGGCACACTGGATACAGCCATATGTAGGGACCCGACTCCTCCCTCTCCTCTGCCCAAATTCCACCTCTCTCGTGCTCCACCTCCATTGTAGAGGTTTATCGCAGCCGAAGTGGGCGTAGTGAAGACTCACCCTCTTTAAGGCTCCATGTAAGGTCCACTTGCTGCCAGGGCCACGGGGCCATTTCAGCTAACGGAGGGGGCGGAAAGGAGAACAGGGGGAGTGGTGAGCATCAGGACAGCTCATCATACATGCCAGCTCCCCGTTTCTAATTTTTTTTTTTAGCTCTGGTAACCTTCAAGTTCAGGGACAGAAAACTGTAAAAACATCTGTTTCCCAGGCATCTCACGGAGTACAGTATCAGAGCTCTTGAGTTTAGTGAAGGTTAGTTAGCAACTGGAATAATGCAAGTCTACAGTTCCCTTAAAGCAGTGATCTGCAAACTTGGCTCTCCAGCTGTTAAGGAACTACAAGTCCCACAATGCAGTTTGCCTTTATGAATCATGACACTGGCTGTCAGACTCCTGAAATGCATTGTGGGACTTGTAGTTCCTTAACAGCTGGAGAGCTAAATTTGCAGATCACTTCCTTAAAGGAAAACCTAGATATTATATGTATGTAGTTAGAGAGTTTAGAGTTTAGACTGTTTAATTCCCCTCATTTGTGTACTAATCACAAGTTGCAATCTGATCTCCCACCTGTGTCACATTACTGCCAATGGCAGATAAGCTCATTTGAAAGCACAGGCTGTTAATAATCTTTCTGCTTCCATAAATCGGGAAGTAGAAACAAAGCAGATTTTAAGATTTGTATCAGGCGTAACAAAGAAATGTTTTTCTTTAACCACTTAAGTCTATCTGGACGGATATCCAGTGAACCTGCCCTGCTACCACTGAGCTAGGCGCGCGACCGCACACGCTCCCACCACCTTCCGTTAGCCCAGAGATCAATGAATGGGAACACAGTTTCCATTTATTGATCTAAGTCCCCCGTATGAAAGACTGACAACAGCGAGACGGCTCAGTCTTTCATAAATCTACTTTTGCCCCATCCACGCTTTACTTCCGCTTGCATAGTACTACGTGTGCAGAAGTAAGCTCCGAGGGCATCTTGTGGACAAATAGTAAAATTACATCTGGAAATAAACATTTCCAGATTACATTTTTTACTGTTAACATTAGTACCTTACCTCCCACACTCCCCAATAGCTACACAAAAATGTTTTTGTAAAAAAATAAAAAATACAATAAATAAATACATAAATATCTTAGGAACTAAACTGTTCTAATATGTGTGTAGTAAGGTATATTACTGTTATTTTTTAAATTATGAGCTTGTAATAAGTGTTGGACGCAAAACTGAAAAAATGCACCTTTATTTCCAAATAAAATATCGGCACCATACATTGTGATAGGGACATCATTTAAATGGTGTAATAACCTGGACAAATGGGCAAATGAAAACACGAGTTTTAATTATGGTAGCATGTATTCATTTCAAACTAAAGCAACAAACGTTTTTGCACTCCTCCCTGGAGGCTGCAGTCAAACACAGTAGCAAATCTTCTTAGCTTTTGAGCCCAATGCGCTGTGCCGCTCCAAGCAGTAGGGCAAGGAAAGTATCTATAGAAAAAATGGTGCGCACTATAGTGCATTACCTATGTGGTTTTTATTCGTAGTAAAAAGATTATACTCACAAGAGTTTAAATGAAACGTCTCAGCGGTGAAGCCAACCGCTTATACTCCCAGGCAGGGCAGTTCCGGTGGATGGGGAGAGACGTCTCGCTGTCGGGGTGGGCGTGGCTGAAGCTCAGTAGGCGTGCAGCATCATGCGTTTCGGCGCTCTGCGCCTTCGTCAGATGACGCATGCATGCAATGCGGAAAGTTTATAGTCAAACCTCCGCTTGCTGTAATGGCAACTATGAAGCCACGACGTAAAAGGAAGAAGAGCTTTATTTAACAAATGCAAAAAAGGACGGACAGAGAGCGTCCTAGACAACGAATAGGGGCTGGAGATGGGCGCGCACTGGGCGATGCTGGCTCACAGAGCGCTGCTCACTCTCATATAAAACTGATATATACATATTTTAGTTTATACAATAATCAAAATTGGTCAAATCAATAAAAAAAGCAGTACAACCCTTTTACGGACACTGTAAAACGGACACTAAAATTTAACACAAAAGGACATAGAAACTCTAAAATATATATATATATATATATATATATATATATATATATAATCATCCAAAATGAGGTATGCTGTAATAAAAACAGTGGATGGTAAAAATTGGGGATGGGACATGCGCATGCCCCGTGCATATCAGTATCCTGCTGAGAAGCACTGTTTCATTTAAACTCTTGTGAGTATATTTTTAATATATCTCAATCAGATACATCAGATAAAGCAGAGACTACAACGACAGACCGCTGTTTCGAGCAATCCAGCTCTTTGTCAAGTTGATAAAAACTGCAACAAATCACCATCTAGTGCATTCCATATATAATCTATTCACCAATCACAGCGCAGCACCAGAGCCACCCAATCAGTGGACACCATGTCAGTGGTGGACCTGATGGAAAACTGGATGAAAAGGGAAAATCCCTCCCATTTTATACAAAAATTGTACCAAAAGACACTGTATATATCACAAATAAAACGCATACACATGAATTCAAAGCGCTACATGTACCTGTTGTTCTGGTAATGTTACTGCCGGAAGTGCCGCTCGCAACCAACTAAAAAACTTGAATGGAATACAGTCCAATCAGCGGGCAGTATCCAACAGGAGCCGACCCTCTGCATTGTCGTATATGGAAGAAATTGACCTGCCGCCTTCTAGACTGCCACCGATCCATCCACAGCCAGACCTCTTTTGACGCTCCCCCATGACGTATGCGGAACACATGTCCACTCTACGGCAACCTATCAGAGGGCTCACCCGGCGTCGGCTGGTAACCTTCCTGGTGGTATTGACGAGCCTGGCTCGTCCAGCAGAAACATGCTGAGCTCGTCAATACTGCAAGAAAGATTTCCTGTTTGTCTGCCCCGCCGGCTTCACTTTTCCCTCATCAGAGGGATTCCCCAGGATGGCTGGATGCCTGACTGCACTCTGCGGGTAGCGATCTGTGCTACCCCCAGCATGCAGAACTAGCATCCAGCCACCCTGGGGAATCCCTGGGCAGTGGATCAGCGGGACAGAGTTCTGCAGGGCTGGCGGGGGCTCCCCCTTCTATGCGGTGGGTGGGGGGGCCCTTCCTGTATGGGAGTTGTCCCCCCTTCTGTGCAGGCTGGTGGCCAGGTGGGGGCTCCCCCTCTATGCGGTGGGCGGGGGGTCCCTTCTGTATGTGCTGGTGGCTGGGCGGGGACTCCCCCCCCCCCCCCCCTTTATGGGGGAGTCTCCTTTTATGCTTGCGGGCTGAGGGTGGCCTCTCTCTCTCCCTCGTACCATCTCCTCTCACTCCCTCCCGATCCCCTCTTCTTCAAACCCCCCCGATCTGAAGACCTTTGAGGTCTACTCACCCGAGGGGTCTCTCCAGCGGCGGCAGCAGCACTTCCTCCTCCATCCCCGAAGTCCCGGTCTGTGTAGTTACAGTACGAGGCTTGGTGACGTCATCAAGCCTCGTACTGTAACTACACAGAGAACGAGACTTCGGCGATGGAGAAGGAAGTGCTGCTGCCGCCGCTGGAGAGAGCTCTTGGGTGAGTAGACCTCAAAGGGCTTCGGATCGGCGGGGGGGTTTAAAGAAGAGGGGATCGAGAGGGAGGGAGAGGAGATGGTACGAGGGAGGGAGAGAGGCCACCCACAGCCTGCCCGCATAGACGGGGACCCCCCCCATAGAGGGGGGGGGAGTCCCCACCCGGCCAACAGCCCGTACAGAAGGGGGACAACTCCCATACAGAAAGAGACCCCCGCCCACCGCATAGAGGGGAAGCCCCCTATAGAGGGGCTTCAGATGGGGAGCAAAGAATTGGGAGGGGGGGGGGGAACGACACATTTGGCTACCTATAACTGGCTACCCTTACATCTGGCTCCCTATACATCTGGCTACCCTTACATCTGGCTCCCTATACATTTGGCTACCTATATACCTGGCTACACATCTGGGTCTTATACTCACCATTGGCATGCTGATCCCTCGTCGCGTACCTCTGATTGCTTACCCAGTGCCTTCTTCCATGTCCCTTGGCGGATTTTGCTTCTCCCTCGGCGATGACGTCCCCCACCGATCGGCGTTGATGACACCAGGGTCGCACAACGTCATCAAAATCTTGCAGCAAACACTTTTTTTTTAATTGAATTCAATACAATAATCTGTATTGCATTCAATATAAAAGAAAAATTGATTGCAAAAAAAAATGGTTGAAAATTATTGGAAATTAATTGAAACACTTTTTGCACGGAAATCCTGTGGAAGTTGAACGCCAGGGTGGTTAAACACTACGAGTGCTGGCACAAGCGGAACTCACCACAGCCAATCCGTGCGCTCATATGTGTAAACAGCCCGCCCCCAACTTTACTATGGGGAATAGTTAACGTCACGCATGTCTCAAACAAAACAAAATCAGTGTTCAAATCAACATTAACCAAAAAATATTTTTTCTCCTAGAGAAGAGAATCATTTTTTGGAGGGGACCCCTTCTTTAAAAGATTTTTTTCTTATTTAAAATTTTCTTTACATTATTGCTAGTATAGTCCATGCACTGTACAATATGGTGAGGGGAAGAGGTGTTTTTGCAAGTCTGCTGCTTGCCATTGTTTTGGTTAATGTTGATTTGAACACTGATTTTGTTCTGTTTGATACATGCGTGATGTAACTATTCCCCATAGTAAAGTTGGGGGCGGGCTTTTTACACATATGAGCGCACGGATTGGCTGCAGTGAGTTCCGCTTGTGCCAGCGCTCATAGTATTTAACAGCTGGCGCCGGGTTAGGCCTCTGATTGGTTGCCGTAGAGTGGACATGTGCTCCGCATACTTCATGGGGGAGCGTCACACGAGGTCTGGCTGTGGATTGATCGGCGGCTTTTTAGAAGGTGGCAGGTAAATTTCTTCCATATGCGACAATGCAGAGGGGCGGCTCCTGTTGGATACTGCCCGCTGATTGGACTGTATTCCGTTCAAGTTTTTTAGTTGGTTGCGAGCGGCGCTTCCGGCAGTAACATTACCATAACAGGTACATGTAGCACTTTGAATTCATGTGTATGTGTTTTATTTGTGATATATACAGTATACAGTGTCTTTTGGTACAATTTTTGTATAAAATGGGAGGGATTTTCCCTTTTCATCCAGTTTTCCATCAGGTCCACCTCTGACATGGCGTCCACTGATTGGGTGGCTCTGGTGCTGCACTGTGATTGGGGAATAGATTGTATATAAGTGAATGCACTAGATGGGGATTTAGTGCAGTTTTTATCAACTTGACAAAGAGCTGGATTGCTCGAAACAGCGGTCTGTCATTGTAGTCTCTGCTTTATCTGATGTAACCAATAAAAGAAGCTATAACTACGGTACATTGGTGCTGCCTGCATGACTTGGTTCCTGCATTTACGGCTCTGGTGGTGTGGAAGGCCGTTTGCTTGGGCACACCTCCTATACATGGGTGCTGTCCTGTCCCTCAATACTGGACTCTCCTGTTAAAATGTATTTAGAATAAATTAATTCTTATCAAACTCTATACTTGCATTTAAAGGGGGCTTAGATGCTTTCCTTGTGTTGAAAGACATCCATGGCTACAATTACTAGGTAATGCCTAATGATGTTGATCCAGGGATTTTATCTGATTGCCATCTGGAGTCAGGAAGGAATTTTTTCCCTTTTGGGGCTAATTGGACCATGCCTTGTAAGGGTTTTTTCGCCTTACTCTGGATCAACAGGGATATGTGAGGGAGTAGGCTGGTGTTGTACTTTGTTCTCTGGTTGAACTCGATGGACGTATGTCTTTTTTTCAACCAAAATAACTATGTAACTATGTAGCACCCAAAGAAAGCCTAAATTGTGGTGGAAAAAAACAAGATCTAGATCATTTCATTGTGATAAGTAGTGATAAAGATATTGGCAAATAAATGGGAGGTGAAAGTTGCTTGGATGCAACAACATTTGGCTGAAGTGGTTAAAGTTGTTATGCTGTTGTGTATCTTTTAGAGCAGAGATGATGTTCTGAGTTCAGGGCCACTTTTGATAAGAATTACATTGTTACCATTGGTGCTAGTTGTGGTTAACAGTATGCTATGTCCTCAGAAGGCTATCTGATTATATATGTGGTATATTATTTTAACCATGACCAGCAAGACATTTGAATTTGGGGTGTTTTAGGGCAGAGGCCTATGTCATGTAGATTATTATTCAAAACAAACAAACAAAAGCAATAACATTATTTTTATACACTGTACCAAAATAAAACATAAAAAAAACCCAAAAGTGACAGAATTTAAAAGAGAATACATATATTGTTACCTTAGGGACTCATGTTTTTAAAAATATGGTTGTCATGAGGATATATTAGTTATTTTCTCCAATACGTGCTTGGAATCATTAATAGAGTATATTGTGAAAACAAAAAAAAATACATCTTTATTTCCAAATAATATATTGTTGCTATAGATTGCACTCATTTAATTGGGCAAATACAATGTGTGGGGTTTATCTAGAGCACCACTTAATATTTTCAAACTATAAGGCCTCTTTCACAGTGCGACGTTGCGTTTGATGAGACGTTAAGGTCGCATAACGTGCCCCATTGAAAGACTATAACTTGGACGTTATAGTACATTCTTTAGCCCTGCGTTTGGTGCGCCGTTTTCGTCGCACAATGATGGAACGAAAACGGCGCATGCGTTACAAAATAAAAAAGCATGTGCAACACACACAATGCAGCAGATTTATTTCTAAACGCACAGCATGCAGCACTTTCTAAATATTGATACACGTTACACACAACACAACGTGTGCACTTTGAATGTTGCACAGACTTAATATTGCCATGCGTTAGTCCACGTTAAAACTTTTTCTAACATGTGACTTTAACGTCGCACTGTGAAAGAGGCCTTATGGCTGAAACCCGAGAAAAAAAAAAAAAGATCTTTTTCCTTTTTTCTTATTATTCCATTTAAAATGCATACAAAATAAAATAATTATTAGCACAAAAGTACCACCCAACGAAAGACTAGTTTGTCCTGAAAAAACAAAAAAACAAAGATGCAGACCATTTCTGTGTGATGAAAAGTGGTATTGGTGGATGAGTGGGAGGAGAATGAAATGTGAAAATCGTCATGGTTTTTAAAGAGGGAATAACTTGTGCTAGGAAAGTGATTAATGTCTTTAAATTAAGGGTGTATGGATTTATATGCGCCTTAGCATGAAAATCCGTAATTGCTACACTGCACATTGCGTTGCTAGAGTTTCATTAGATACAATCTTAATTATAAAGTATCCTCTGCTAATAATCTAATCTCGTTCCCCCAGTCACTTCTTCCCACTCTGCAGCCACATCCCAAAATCTGGCACTTGTCAACCTTTCAAATTTTTGCATTCTGAACACATTCAGAAAACTCACCTTTTAAAGTGAACCAGAGCTGAAAATAAACTGAGATAAACAATTGGATCCATCCTCTTACTCCTAAAAATTACTTTTAGATATCTAGGGGGGATGTCATTTTTTCCCACCCTCTGAACATTTAAAAAAAAATAAACAAAAGGAAAAGATGCCAGGGATCTTTATACAGCTATCCCTGGCCAAAGCGTTGCAGCTCCGGAGGGGATTCCAGGGGATCCATACGTACTGCGTACAGACCCTCTGGAAACCCCGTCAGGAAATGTATTTACACTATTTACATTTAAATGTATTTACAAATTTACACTACCGTCAGGTTTGTTACATTAACTGTCATTTACCGCATTTAAATGTATGCTTTTTTCCTTTTAAACTTTAAAATTGATTTTCTCAAAAACTATAAGGTCTTTTTAAAAAAAAAAAATCCCCTTGTTTCCACTGTTCTTCTTCACATAACCTGCAAATTTGGTGTTTCTAGCATGTAAGGGGGCTTTGCTATTAACCGTTTAAGTCGGCGGGTTTTTAATCGTGAATACCGACTTGTGATTAGTGATTACATGTGGTTACATGTGGTTATTCGACTCGAAACTGCACTCGAGTCGGATATCCCTTTCTACTTGTGATCGTGATCACGAGTCAATTTGGAATTGGGTGGAGTCATGCTCGTGATCACTTGTACTCGAGATCAGGGCTAGCCAAGCAACCCTTGTTTGGACATGTTTACGTGACGTTTAAACGACTTGTTGTTTGCCTGACAAGTCGTTCAAACGACTGATCCAAACGACAATCCGGCATTAAGTTGGCCGTGTGTAGGCACCTTAACACAGATTTAGACAGATTTGTGTACAATATTTGAGAGTAATGAGTCTTTTGTGTTTGTAGAAAATGTTTCAGATCTTTGAGTTTAGCTCATGCAACATGAGCAAAACCAAAAGTGGTTGCATTTATATTTTTGTTCAGTGTGTGTGTTTGTGTGTGTATATACAGTATAGATAGATGGATTATTAATTATTTTTTTTATTTTTTTAAACTGTTACAAGATTAGCTTTTAAATTGTCACTCATCAGTATATTAAAACTACCTTTGATTTTTATTGACTGATAAAATACTGTCCTCTTTACCTTTTCTATAAGTGTAAGACATAACAAATCTATAACTGATAAAAGGGGCGATACCATTTTTTTTTATTACAGTTCCAAAATGAATCAACATTGCAATGTTGTATAATTGTTATTTCACTAAGAAGCATGTAGTATCTTAAATGTCCACTAGAGCTCAGTAAAGGCCTTTTTTGTTCTTCAAATAAAAGTTTCCATATCTACTGTATACCAATGTCCTTCATACCTACTGTTTATGAAGAAAGCTGGTCATACACATTTAAAGGGGCACTACAGCGAAAAATTGTAAAATTTAAAATATGCGCAAACATATACAAATAAGAAGTACCCTTTTTCCAGAGTAAAATGAGCCATAAATTACTTTTCTCCTATGTTGCTGTCACTTACAGTAGGCAATAGAAATCTGACAGAAGTGACAGGTTTTGGACTAGTCCATCTCTTTATAGGGGATTCTTGGGGATATATTTATTTTCAAAAACACTTAGTGAATGGCAGTTGCTCTGTTCAACTGCCAAAAAACTGTGTAGGGAGCAGGGAAGCCGGCCAGCATCTTTGTATAATCCTTTTTAGGGAATATCTTCATAAAGAATAAAAGCCTTGCTGAGAATCCCCTATGAAGAGATGGACTAGTCCAAAACCTGTCACTTATGTCAGATTTCTACTGCCTACTGTAAGTGACAGCAACATAGGAAAAGTAATTTATGGCTCATTTTACTCTGGAAAAAATGTACTTCTTATTTGTCTATGTTTGCACATTTTAAATGTTAACATTTTTCGCCGTAGTGCCCCTTTAAATTACCCGTTTTTTAAACTTACAATTTTTGATACATTTTTCATTACATAAGCGTACAAACATGAAACTTTGCATGAGGTGACATCTGTACCCAAGTAAAACCAATAATATGCATTTCTGATAACAATTGCTACTATCCCAATCTTACCCATACAAAACCATGAAAATGTACAGGCATATCTAAAATGAACATATTATATCTGTGTGAGTCTATTGGTACGAAGCTACAGTGGTTTGCAAAAGTATTCGGCCCCCTTGAAGTTTTCCACATTTTGTCATATTACTGCCACAAACATGAATCAATTTTATTGGAATTCCATGTGATAGACCAATACAAAGTGGTGTACTGTAACGATTGTGGAACTTTCTCCGTGATCAGCGCACAACGCGTGCGCTGACACGGCGGAAATCCTCCACAAGTGTATAATTGCAGTCACCCAGCAAAAGGTGCTACGCACACGTAGAGGGAAATTCCTGTCGGCAGATGGCGCTGGGGAGTGCAGAGGAACCAATCCTCTGTACCTCCACAAATGCCAGACAGGAATTGTATGAAGCACAGAACGCAATCGCAAGAGAGGCGATTGCGAATGAGAACGAGCAAAGGGACAGGTTGTATGTGTGTGCGCCAATCCAGTCGCCACCCCGCGACCGCGCACACACAACAGCAGATATGAAATAGGAACGCGATCGCGAGAGGTGCGATCGCCAGGCGTGACACAAGGCAGATCAGAACAGAATACAAGGGTAGCAAAGGCACAGCAAATAATACAATGAGAAGATGCGGAAAACAACAAACGCTAGCTAACCGCGAACACCGCACTCATTCGCAACAGTGCACGCGGTTATGCGCGGTCTCCACCTGATAAACACAAAAGAGACAAGCACGCCTTACCTCACCGAGCCTCCAGCAACCGGTCGTAGCAGACAAGACAGACACACGAAAACAGGGACAAGCGAGAGATAGGATCCACAGCACTAGCGAAAAGTGGCCAGCGCGATCCAGGTACAGAGTAGCAGAACAGAAGGATCCACAGCACTAGCGGAAAGTGGCTAGCGCGATCCCAGGAGACAGAACAGAAGGATCCACAGCGCTAGCAAAAAGTGGCTAGCGCGATCCAAAGAGACAGATCAGAAGAGATAGCTGGTAGCAACCGCTGCACCAGCTATACTCCAAGAACAGAGATCAGAACCATTTCCTGTCGACCACCGTTGGGACAGGACAATGGCAACAGAACAAACAAACAGATAAACAATCCTAACTGCACTAGGGAAAACCTGCCTAGCGCAGATTTAGGAATTACTCTAAGCTGATCTTCAAACAGAGAGTAAGGCTGACACCCCACCAGGAGTGTTACATAGGACGAAATCCTTATGAACAGCCCAGCATTGTGGGACACACATAGTACTTATAGTACACGCCTCCAATAAATGTGGCCAGGCAATTTGCATGACAACGTATGCAAATTCCTCAGCAAGCACAAGCTGCAAAACTGACAGAAGCTCTTCTTTCCAGAGTCCTGCAGCATGCAAACCTACACAATGGTCAAAAAGCTGCCTGCCTGCACAGGCAGCTGAGCAAATCATCACAGTACCCCCCCCCCCCCCTCCAGGGTCGAATTCCAGACGACCCTCAAAAGTGCTATTAGCAACAGACTCAAACTGAAGACTCATGAAGGTCGGGACAGCCCGACAAAGTCCAATTCCAGAGTCAGTCCACTCGAAACCGACCTCATCGGAAACAGAAGCCACTGAAACATGCCCATCAGCACTACAAGTCTCAGCGTAACACCCATCAGGACTGTGGATACCAGAGAAGAAGCCACCAAAACCTTCCAGACAATACCCACCACCTTCCAAGGAGCATCCGAAAATACCAAATCTGCTACAAAACCTGTTCGAAGTGTCCCTTACAACACAAAAGCCACCGTTGATCTTATCCAGGGTACCAAGCAAAATTTCTCCCGGAATCTCCTAGAACCTTTTGAAGCTCCACAGAGATCCCAAGAGGGCAGAAAATCATCACGAGCAATGGTCTCAAGCATTGGACTTTCAAAAGAAGACTCGAATTCAAATTCGGAAATTTCTGTGACTGCAATATCATCATTGACTACACATGACTGAAGCTCCACCAGAGCTGAAAAGGTAGCCAGCAAGGCAGCAATGCCTACGGAAGAGGGCAACACCTCAGAAGGACTTGGGGGGCAGGAGACATCTCCTACAAGTTCTGCACCCTTTGGGAGGAACTCGGAGACCTCCAGAACATCAAACAAGACCTCAGGAACATCATTTTTCAAGTTTTCTAAGAAGGATTCTGTACTATCCATATTACAGGGCAAAACTGGAACTTTATTTTGTGAACAGGGCAGATGTCCCAGGGAAGGTTCCACCATAAACTGAGACTGAATTTCATCATCATGAGCGGAATGTACAGGAATATTCACTAAACCACACACTGACTCCCTAACTTTAATCTCTCTGCACCCAGAATTCTGCGTAGCAGTCAAACTAGCTTGCAACTCCAAAACTGCAGAAAAACAGGTGAGTATAGTGGCAATACCCAGACGAGCCTCTAGGGACACTGCATGGGATTCTAAGCAAGGCCACATTGACTCATCCAGAGTACAGGGTGCAGAATCAGCACTTCCCTCAGAGCAAGAAAGGGACTCACAAATGTCAGTGTGATTGGACATCATATTGTTATTCATGGTACAGGGCAGGCTCAGAGAAACTCTCTCTGGACCCAGCAACAACGTTTCAGAGTCAGATTCGCAAAACCGAAGCGCTGTCTCACTCTTAGATTCGGCCAACAATGTCAAATCAGAGGAGCCAGGACGCAAAACCTGCGAATCAAAAATCACTTTAGGTTGTGAAACTGACGCTTCCATAGCGCAAACCTCCGCGATCTGCGGAGCAGACTGCAAGGTATCTAGGACCGAAACGCTGGAGCAACTGTCCCCAAGCAACGGGCCCTTACAGGTGAGAACAGGGTGAGACAGAGACTCATTTGCAGAAGAAATAGCGACATCAACAGGATAAACTTTATTAGGCACATTAATTTTACTTTTGACGCTGCACAGTCGAGAAACTTTCCCCATAGCAGGGTCACAGATGGAAGATCTCAAAGATCTGTTTCTAAATGACAAAGGATCCCACACATCCTTGAGGAAACCGGCAGACTCATGCCGATCACAATCTGCAGGAACATCCGAGAAACAGGCATCAGATCGCACAGATTCAAACTGCACACTGTCGGGAGAGAATCCTTCAGGATTCGCACAGGAATCAACCACAGCAGCATACTCATTCATTTCAGATTGCACAAAGTCAAGACTCTCATGCTTTACCCCAGAAAGACGGGAACAATCATCCGACAACGATGTCTCTTTATTGGAATCAATTGGTTGGTGTGTGTGCAACTCATCCAAAATCGCACATGTACACGTGAGAAGTGGAACGAAAATCATACCAGATTCCAAACATTTTAAAAAAAAATAACTGAAAAGTGGGGTGTGTGCGTAATTATTCAGCCCCCTGAGTCAATACTTTATAGAAACACCTTTTGCTGCAATTACAGCTGCCAGTCTTTTAGGGTATGTCTCTACCAGCTTTGCACATCTAGAGACTGAAATCCTTGCCCATTCTTCGCAAAATAGCTCCAGCTCAGTCAGATTAGATGGACAGCATTTGTGAACAGCAGTTTTAGCAGTTTTAAGATCTTGCCACATATTCTTGATTGGATTTAGATCTGGACTTTGACTGAGCCATTCTAACACATGCATATGTTTTGTTTTAAACCATTCCATTGTTGCCCTGGCTTTATGTTTAGGGTCGTTGTCCTGCTGGAAGGTGAACCTCCGCCCCAGTCTCAAGTCTTTTGCAGACTCCAAGAGGTTTTCTTCCAAGATTGCCCTGTATTTGGCTCCATCCATCTTCCCATTAACTCTGACCAACTTCCCTGTCCCTGCTGAAGAGAAGCACCCCCAGAGTTTGATGCTGCCACCACCTTATTTGACTGTGGGGATGGTGTGTTCAGAGTGATGTGCAGTGTTCGTTTTCCACCACACATAGCATTTTGCATTTTGGCCAAAATGTTCCATTTTGGTCTCATCTGACCAGAGCACCGTCTTCCACATTTGCTGTGTCCCCTACATGGCTTGTGGCAAACTGCAAACGGGACTTCTTATGCTTTTCTGTTAACAATGGCTTTCTTCTTGCCACTCTTCCATAAAGGCCAACTTTGCGCAGTGCACTACTTATAGTTGTCATATAGACAGATTCCCCCACCTGAGCTGTAGATCTCTGCAGCTTGTCCAGAGTCACCATGGGCCTCTTGACTGCATTTCTGATTAGCGCTCTCCTTGTTCGGCCTGTGAGTTTAGGTGGACGGTCTTGTCTTGGTAAGTTTACAGGTGTGCCATAGCCCTTCCATTTCTGAATGATCACTTGAACAGTGCTCCGTGGGATGTCCAAGGCTTTGGAAATCTTATTGTAGCCTAAGCCTGCTTTAAATTTCTCAATAACTTTATCCCTGACCTGTCTGGTGTTTTCTTTGGACTTCATGGTGTTGTTGCTCCCAATATTCTCTTAGACAACCTCTGAGGCCGTCACAGAGCAGCTGTATTTGTACTGACATTAGATTACAAACAGGTGTACTCTAATTAGTCATTAGCACTCATCAGGCAATGTCTATGGGCAACTGACTGCACTCAGACCAAAGGGGGCTGAATAATTTCGCACACCCCACTTTGCAGTTATTTATTTGTAAAAAAAATGTTTGGAATCAAGTATGATTTTCGTTCCACTTCTCACGTGTACACTACTTTGTATTGGTCTTTCACGTGGAATTCCAATAAAATTGATTCATGTTTGTGGCAGTAATATGACAAAATGTGGAAAACTTCAAGGGGGCTGAATACTTTTGCAAACCACTGTATGTCATGATCAGAAATTGCCAATGGCCAAGCCAACAAATAGCTGCAAAAAAGGTACCATGCTTCTCAGTCTAAAGTAAGATGGGAAAGGATGCCACCAAAATGTGGACCACTATCAGCCTGTGTATTAGGGGATATCGGTCAAGATTTAGAAATGCTACGGAGGGGCTGATGGGTGTTGTCAATGAAGTGATATGCTGAATCAGATGTTAGATTTCCTTCCAAAATCCCGTTATGATGTGGTATGCCCATAATATATGTGAGAGAGTTCCTAGCGTACTACCCACAGCTGTGTCAATACAAAGGGGATTGGCTAGTATCAAAAAGTGTAATTTTCCTTGGGGTAATGTACCAATTTAAAAAGATTTTTGGGAATAGCTCCCAGTGGCAAAGATATCTTGAGAACTTAGACTCTTGTTTTAGAGCCAATTTGATTTGTGTAGAGGAGATTTGGGTATGTAAGTCATACTCCCAAAAAGTTAAAAGTTTAACCAACTTACAACTGCCTAATGCCGAAAGGCAGCTGCAAGGTGGCTCCCCCAGGACCGTGTAACGCCGATTGTTGTCAAGTCCTGGGAGAGTGTTTTTTTAGGGGATTGCTCGCGCCGATGCTTGGTGAGCACCACTAGCAGACTGTTAGATGGTGAAACTGGAGAATCATTTGCGTGCTAAGTTGTATAGTTCTGCAGCACACTATTAAAGCAGCAGAGCACTGAATCATAAAAAATTGCCTGTTCATTGGGGGCGGGGCAAGGGGGGGCTGGAGTGCCTGTGGTCCTTAAAGGGATACTGTAGGCGGGGTCGAGGGAAAATGAGTTGAACTTACCTGGGGCTTCTAATGGTCCCCCTGCAGACGTTCTGTGCCCGCGCAGCCACTTACCGATGCTCCAGCCCCGCCTCCGGTTCACTTCTGTAATTTCAGACTTTAAAGTGTGAAAACCACTGTGCCTGTGTTGCCATGTCCTCGCTCCTGCTGATGTCACCAGGAGCGTACTGCACAAACACAGGCCATACTGGGCCTATGCAGTATGCTCCTGGTGACATCAGCGGGAGCGAGGACACAGCAACGCAGGCGCAGTGGTTTTCAGACTTTAAAGTCTGAAATTCCAGAAGAAAACCGGTGGCGGGGCCAGGAGCATCGGTGAGTGGCTGCGCGGGCAAAGGATGTCTGCGGGGGACCATTAGAAGCTTCGGGTAAGTTCAACTCATTTTCCCCCGACCCCCCTACAGTATCCCTTTAAGTGGTTAAACATATTTTTCTAACGCTGCGCCCCTATGTATCATGATATTTTGATACTAGAGTGACTTTACCCCTTTTGGTTCAGAACAGTTATTGAGTGACTTCATTATTTGGCTGGGGAAGGAAAATCTTGTGGGAAATCACCCAATTTTTCAACCTTAAAGGGACTCCGAGCAGTGCAGAAACTATGGAAAGATGCATATCATTTTAAAGCTCTTTCTCCTCTTTCCAATGATATATAAACCACCACCCTACGCCTTTTAGTTTTCGATATTTTCACGATTGAAAATGCCACGCCCGCAATTTCGATCGCGAAAATAGAGAAAACTAAAAGGCGACGATTTAGGGGTCGTCAGAAAGAGGAGAAAGAGAGCTTTAAAATGATATCCATCTTTCCATAGTTACATTGTATTACACACGGCGACTTTTTCTCAAAGTCAGCAGCTCCATTCAGCAGAAAAAGTCGCCCTGTGTAATACAATGTAACTATGGAAAGATGGATATCATTTTAAAGCTCTCTTTCTCCTCTTTCTGACGACCCCTAAATCGTCGCCCTACGCCTTTTAGTTTTCTCTATTTTCGCGATCGAAATTGCGGCTGCGGCAATTTCAATCGCAAAAATAGCGAAAACTAAAAGGCGTAGGGTGGCGGTTTATATATCATTGGAAAGAGGAGAAAGAGAGCTTTAAAATGATATGCATCTTTCCATAGCGCTGCTCGGAGTCCCTTTAAACATGTAATCATTTGTTTCCTGTGCAGGTTAAACTTTTGCTAGTAGATAGCTGTAAAGCATAGTATTTGGTTTGTGTCCATATATGGTTTAGATAACACATCCCAGCCTCTTCCCAATGTGCAGTAGGAGAACAGAGGCGCCAGCAGAATAAAAGTGGATAAAAACCTTTAAAATTTGCTTGGAGGAAGTGGTGGACTTACCTCCATAAAGCAGACACAAAAGACTGTCTGAAAAGTAGCAAGATACAACAATAGTATTAAGCACTCCGATCTATTATTTAGGTGTGTGTACCCTCATCATAGGGGAGCCTCATATGGTCAAACTAATCTCCAACAACCACAAACTACCATACAGTCTTCATATCACACTGTACTTTATTATAATTGCAATACAAACCCCACAAAACCCCCTGAAACCCTGCTGAAAAGTAGCAACCACATTTATTATATAATACCCCAAAAGTGCAATGCGTTTTGCAGGCCGAGCCTGCTTCATCAGGCAATAAACGTAAGGGCAAAACTGTAGACAGGACACAGTACATTATGCTATAGTGAAATCTGCAGTTACAAGATGCATTTTAATATATTACATATCATAAAGCATACCATATGCAAAAAATTGCTTCATGGAGATAGCATATAAACTTGGGGTGTACAAGTAAACAATATGGGGGGTAGAGGCTATGGTGCTCGTGATAGTAATGGGCTATGGGGTGTTTTTTACACAGATTTGCAATGAGTGGTATTGGTAAGGAAAAAGGGTATACAGGATCTTCTAAAAAAATTAGCATATTGTGATAAAGTTCATTATTTTCTGTAATGTACTGATAAACATTAGACTATCATATATTTTAGATTCAAATACACACAACTGAAGTAGTTCAAGACTTTTATTGTTTTAATATTGATGATGTTGGCATACAGCTCATGAAAACCCAAATTTCCTATCTCAAATAATTAGCATATTTCATCTGACCAATAAAAGAAAAGTGTTTTTAAATCAAAAAAGTCAACCTTCAAATAATTATGTTCAGTTATGCACTCAATACTTGGTCGGGAATCCTTTTGCAGAAATGACTGCTTCAATGCGGCGTGGCATGGAGGCAATCAGCCTGTGGCACTGCTCAGGTGTTATGGAGGCCCAGGATGCTTCGATAGCGGCCTTAAGCTCATCCAGAGTGTTGAGTCGTGCATCTCTCAACTTTCTCTTCATAATATCCCACAGATTCTCTATGGGGTTCAGGTCAGGAAAGTTGGCAGGCCAATTGAGCACAGTAATACCATGGTCAGTAAACCATTTACCAGTGGTTTTGGCACTGTGAGCAGGTGCCAGGTCGTGCTGAAAAATTAAATCTTCATCTCCATAAAGCTTTTCAGCAGATGGAAGCATGAAGTGCTCCAAAATCTCCTGATAGCTAGCTGCATTGACCCTGCCCTTGATAAAACACAGTGGACCAACACCAGCAGCTGACATGGCACCCCAGACCATCACTGACTGTGGGTACTTGACACTGGACTTCAGGCATTTTGGCATTTCCCTCTCCCCAGTCTTCCTCCAGACTCTGGCACCTTGATTTCTGAATGACATGCAAAAGTTGCTTTCATCCTAAAAAAGTACTTTGGACCAGTGAGCAACAGTCCAGTGCTGCTTCTCTGTAGCCCAGGTCAGGCGCTTCTGCCGCTGTTTCTGGTTCAAAAGTGGGTTCATGCTTCCATCTGCTGAAAAGCTTTATGGAGATGAAGATTTCATTTTTCAGCACGACCTGGCACCTGCTCACAGTGCCAAAACCACTGGTAAATGGTTTACTGGCTATGGTATTACTGTGCTCAATTGGCCTGCCAACTCTCCTGACCTGAACCCCATAGAGAATCTGTGGGATATTGTGAAGAGAAAGTTGAGAGACGCAAGACCCAACACTCTGGATGAGCTTAAAGCCGCTATCGAAGCATCCTGGGCCTCCATAACTCCTGAGCAGTGCCACAGGCTGATTGCTTCCATGCCGCGCCGCATTGAAGCAGTCATTTCTGCAAAAGGATTCCCGACCAAGTATTGAGTGCATAACTGAACATAATTATTTGAAGGTTGACTGTTTTGTTTTAAAAACACTTTTCTTTTATTGGTCGGATGAAAAATGCTAACTTTTTGAGATAGGAAATTTGGGTTTTCATAAGCTGTATTCCAAAATCATCAGTATTAAAACAATAAAAGGCTTGGACTACTTCAGTTGTGTGTATTTGAATCTAAAATATATGAAAGTCTAATGCTTATCAGTACATTACAGAAAATAATGAACTTTATCACAATATGCTAATTTTTTTAGAAGATCCTGTATGTCAGCAAGTGTAATGGGTAATAGAGCATTGAGAAGAGAACAGGGGACCAGAAATATAAGGTAAAGTGTGCAAATAAAATAACAATAAGAACTCACCAGAATTCCAGCAATAGCAAGTGTAGCGCCTCAGTGGAGTGGTGAGGCCGCTCAACTCCTTATATATACAGGTACTTGCTAATAGGGCCAATTAGATGTGTGGAAGGTGTTAGGTGGGCGGGGTTAGGGCGAGTGTGCGAGCAGCCAATGGGTTCTCACCATCTGTGTTCAGTGAATTGGGTTTTTGGGAAGGGTGGGCGGGGTTAGGGCGGGCTTGCGAGTAGCCAATGGGCTCTTGCCACCTGTGTTCACCACCTTGACTTTACATTACACTCCACCCCACAATCCCCAACTAATCAAAACTCAATCAGGGCAACACCACCACCAACCCACATAAAATCCAAACTGATCTAAAAACCTTTTTTAAACCGGCTAATGACAATGCCACCTCCAGCAGTGAATCAGCTAACCACACCCTTTCTCCCTCTTTTTTAGAACTCCCCTCAGCACCATCACAAAACATCCTCTCCACCCAATTACCAAGCCCACGTTCAGAGAAGGTACTTTTCCAACTCACCAACAAGTCCAAACGACCACTACCAGATACAGAAAAAGAGGAAGTAGAGGGAAAAGGAAAAAGAAACAAACCATCAACACACCACTCCCTCCCCCCCCCCCCCCCCCCACAAATTCCAACAGATGTATCTTTAACCCTCCTGGCAGTTTATTAAAAACTGCCAGGGGGCAGCGCTGCCGTTTTTTATGATTTTTTTTTTTAAATCATGTAGTGAGCCGCGCGCAGCGGAATCCCCCCAGCCCCTCCGATCGCCTCTGGCGATAGGCGATCAGGAAATCCCGTTCAAAGAACGGGATTTCCTGAAGGGCTTCCCCCGTCGCCATGGCGACAGGGCGGGATGACGTCACTGACGTCATGGACGTCGTAACGTCTAAGGGAGACCCGATGCAGCGCAGGGGTCTAGGGGGGGCTCTGCGGCGGCGCGGATAGCGGCGAATCGGCGCGGGGCGGTGGCGATCGGTGTGCTGACGCAGCTAGCAAAGTGCTAGCTGCGATCAGCAAAAAAAAATTACGCAGATCGGCCCAGCAGGGCCTGAGAAAACCTCCTGCGCGGCTTAACCCGAACTACGTTCGGGGTTACCGCCAGGAAGGTTAATTTGTCAGACTACATCCTCAGTACTCATGAGACCACCCTCTTAGAAAAAGGCTTATCTTTTTGCCACACTAATCAAGTCAATACATTCAAACTTTTTTCAGATATCAACAGCTATATCCGCAAACTAACACTTAAAAGACATTATGCCATCAAAAACCTCAAACCCACCGAAGACAATGCCCTTACCTCGCTTATCATCACCAACAATGATACCCTACCAAACGTTACCATTTTTCACCCTGAAATCAGTACAGAGAAATACATTGCCACTCAGTTAAAAGGGAGATCCCGCTTTTACCCAGTAGCATCCAAGGGCTGCTTCATTGAAACCTTTTACTCTTTAGTACTCCAAGACCTACAGACGTTACATGATGACCTACCCACCCCTATATCCAACCTTAGCCAACCTTAGTCAACAAGAATCCCAGGCCCTAAAAAATCTACAGAAAAACTACAATTTGATCATCAAACCTGCAGATAAGGGGGGAGGCATAGTTATACTCAACCGCTCAGTCTATCTAGAGGAAGTGGCCAGGCTCCTTGACAATCCCAAACATTATGAAACTCTGACCACAGATCCAACTCCCTCTCTAAATATCACACTAAAAACCCTTATCAATAATGCTTTCCTATCTAACATCATTACTAAAAATGAAAGAAACTTTATTATCAATACTCAACCAATAACCCCCATTTTCTACTATCTACCAAAAATACATAAAAGATTTACAAAAACCGCCCGGTAGACCCATCATCTCAGGCATCAACTCCATCACCAGCAATCTTTCCAGATTCCTTGACCAACATCTACAGCAGGGCTCTCAAACTCAATTTACCTGGGGGCCGCAGGAGGCAAAGTCAGGATGAGGCTGGGCCGCATAAGGGATTTCACAAAAAAAGTCCTCAAATGTCATTATTAACAGTTTTAATTATTTCTTCTGAACATCAAATGTCCTACCTTATAGTTCGCTTCAGTGCTCCCATTACAAGTAATCCGCCATGTCCCCGCCGCAAAACGAGGCCTGCAGAGCCCCCCAAATCACCCGGGGGGCAATTCGCCCGCATTTCCTGGAAGGGGCAGAGCTTTCAGCTTCAGCTCTTCCCCTCCTGACTTCAATCGCGGCAGATTGCTGCCTCTGCCCGCCCCTCTCACTCTTCCTTCACAGAGAGGGGCGGGGAGAGGTGGCGATCCATGCGGTGATTGATGTCAGGAGCGGCAGAGCTACAGCTGGAAGCTGGAAGCGCAGTCGTGGATGTTTGCCCAGGGGATTTGGGGGCTCTGCAACCCTCATTTAGTGGCGGGGATGCGGCGGATTACTTGGGAGCATTGAAGCGAACTATAAGGTATAATAGTTCGCTTCCGTGTCTCTTTTGCCGGCGCGGGCCACAAAATATTGTACCGAGGGCCGCAAATGGCCCGCGGACCGCGAGTTTGAGACCCCTGATCTACAGCCACACGTACAGTCCCTTCCTTCCTTTCTAAAGGATTCACAACAACTCATACTACTCCTACGTGACATCGCATGGCATACCTCCTCCATTGAGTTTCTTGACCTCACTCTATATATACAGTGGGTTGCAAAAGTATTTGGCCCCCTTCAAGTTTTCCACATTTTGTCATATTACTGCCACAAACATGAATCAATTTTATTGGAATTCCACATGAAAGACCAACACAAAGTGGTGTACACATGAGAAGTGGAACGAAAATCATACATGATTCCAAACATTTTTTACAAATAAATAACTGCAAAGTGGGGTGTGCATATTTATTCGGCCCCCTTTGGTCTGAGTGCAGTCAGTTGCCTATAGACATTGCCTGATGAGTGCTAATGACTAAATAGAGTGCACCTGTGTGTAATCTAATGTCAGTACAAATACAGCTGCTCTGTGAGAGCCTCAGAGGTTGTCTAAGAGAATATTGGGAGCAACAACACCGTGAAGTACACAAAACACACAAGACAGGTCAGGGATCAAGTTATTGAGAAATTTAAAGCAGGCTTAGGCTACAAAAAGATTTCCAAAGCCTTGAACATCCCACGGAGCACTGTTCAAGCGATCATTCAGATATGGAAGGAGTATGGCATAACTGTACACCTACCAAGACAAGGCCATCCACCTAAACTCACAGGCCGAACAAGGAGAGCAATGATCAGAAATGCAGTCAAGAGGCCCATGGTGACTCTGGATGAGCTGCAGAGATCTACAGGTGGGAGACTCTGTCCATAGGACAACTATTAGTCATGCACTGGACAAAGTTGGCCTTTATGGAAGAGTGGCAAGAAGAAAGGCATTGTTAACAGAAAGCATAAGAAGTCCTGTTTGCAGTTTGCCACAAGCCATGTGGGGAACACAGCAACCATGTGGAAGAAGGTGCTCTTGTAACGATTGTGGAACTTTCTCCGTGATCAGCGCACAACGCGTGCGCTGATACGGCAGAAATCCTCCTCAAGCGTATAATTGCAGGAACCCAGCAAAAGGTGCTACGCACCCGTAGAGGGAAATTCCTGTCGGCAGATGGCGCTGAGGAGTGCAGAGGAACCAATCCTCTGTACCTCCACAGATGCCAGACAGGAATTGTGCGAAGCGCAGAACGCAATCGCAAGAGAAGCGATTGCGAATGAGAACGAGCAAAGGGACAGGTTGTATGTGTGTGCGCCAATCTAGTCGCCACCCCGCGACAGCGCACACACAACAGCAGATATGAAACAGAAACGCAACCGCAAGAAAGGCGATTGCCAAAAGTGACACAAGGCAGATCAGAACAGAATACGAGGATAGCAAAGGCACAGCAAATCATACAATGAGGAGATACGGAAAATAACAAACGCTAACTGAACGCGAACACCGCACTCATTCGCAACAGTGCACGCGTTCATGCGCGGTCTCCACGTGATAAGCACAATAGAGACAAGCACGCCTAACTAACCATCGACAGACAAACGTGTAACAGAGGACGCGAGCGCTTGCTTAACGGTTACCTCACCGAGCCTCCAGCAAGTGTTCGTAGCAGACAAGACAGACACACGAAAACATGGACAAGCGAGAGATAGGATCTACAGCACTTGCAAAAGTGGCTAGCGCGATCCAGGAAGACAGAACAGAAGGATCCACAGCACTAGCGCTAGGCGAGTGCGATCCAGGCAGACAGAGTAGCAGAACAGAAGGATCCACAGCACTAGTGAAAGTGGCTAGCGTGATCCAGGTACAGAGTAGCAGAACAGAAGGATCCACAGCACTAGCGGAAAGTGGCTAGCGCGATCCAAGGAGACAGAACTGAAAGATCCACAGCGCTAATGCAAGATGCTAGTGCGATCCAAGTGAGACAGATCAGAAGAGATAGCTGGTAGCAACCGCTGCACCAGCTATACTCCAAGAACAGAGATCAAAACCATTTCCTGTCGAACACCGCTGGGACAGGACAATCGCAACAGAACAAACAAACAGATATGCAATCCTAACTGCACTAAGGAAACCTGCCTAGTGCAGTTTTCCAGGAATTACTCTAAGCTGATCTTCAAACAGAGAGTAAGGCTGACACTCCTCCAGGAGTGTTACACAGGACTAAATCCTTATGACCAGCCAAGCATTGTGGGAAACACATAGTACTTATAGTACACTCCTCCAATGAATGTGGCCAGGCAATTTGCATGACAACGTATGCAAATTCCTCAGCAAACACAAGCTGCAAAACTGACAGAAGCTCTCCTTTCCAGAGTCCTGCAGCATGCAAACCTAAACAATGGTCAAAAAGCTGCCTGCCTGCACAGGCAGCTGAGCAGATCATTACAACTCTGGTCAGATGAGACCAAAATAGAACATTTTGGCCAAAATGCAAAACGCTATGTGTGGCAGAAAACTAACATTGCACATCACTCTGAACACACCATCCCCACTGTCAAATATGGTGGTGGCAGCATCATGCGCGGGAGGGGGGGGGGGGTGCATCTCTTCAGCAGGGACAGGGAAGCTGGTCAGAGTTGATGGGAAGAGGGATGGAGCCAAATACAGGGCAAACTTGGAAGAACACCTCTTGGAGACTGCAAAAGACTTGAGACTGGAGCGGAGGTTCACCTTCCAGCAGGACAATGACCCTAAACATAAAGCCTGGGCAACAATGGAATGGTTTAAAACAAAACATATCTATGTGTTAGAATGGCCCAGTCAAAGTCCAGATCTAAATCCAATCGAGAATCTGTGGCAAGATCTGAAAACTGCTGTTCACAAACGCTGTCCATCTAATCTGACTGAGCTGGAGCTGTTTTGCAAAGAAGAATGGGCAAGGATTTCAGTCTCTAGATGTGCAAAGCTGGTAGAGACATACCCTAAAAGACTGGCAGTTGTAATTGCAGCAAAAGGTAGTTCTACAAAGTATTGACTCAGGGGGCCGAATAATTACGCACACCACACTTTGCAGTTATTTATTTGTAAAAAATGTTTGGAATGATGTATGATTTTCAATCCACTTCTCACATGTACACCACTTTGTATTGGTATTTCACGTGGAATTCCAATAAAATGGATGCATGTTTGTGGCAGTAATGTGACAAAATGTGGAAAACTTCAAGGGGGCCGAATACTTTTGCAAGCCACTGTAGAATCCAATCAATATCATGACAAAAACTTTTTTTAAACCAGTCGATGCCAACAATTATATACATTTTAAGAGCTTTCACCACCACCCTTGGATTACTAACACCCCCTACAGTCAATACAGAAGAATACATAGGAACTGCACTGACCAATCACAATTTGATATACAATCTGAGAATCTCACAAAAAAATTCACAGATCGTCATTATCCCCAAAAAACTTATCAAAGATGCAAGACATAGAGCCAAATGTTCCAACCCCCCCCCCCACCACCATTAGACAACTTTCCAATACCATAGGCCCACCCCGGTTCAATACTTGTTACAATGCCCAACATTTGTCCATCCGCAATATTCTAAAAAATCGTTGGGACATTCTCATGCAAGACCCCTACTTACGGCCCTTATTACCCACAGCACCTTTAATTACATATAGGAGAGCACTGAATCTCCGCAACCTCCTAGCGCCGAGCAAATTACGTACAACTAATGAACTCTCCCCTCCGCAAGCACAGGAGCCTGGCTGCTTCCCCTGCAACAAGAACCGCTGCACAGCTTGCCAGTTCATCAACACCTGTGCTTCCTTTGTTTCCTCTAGCACCAATATTCAATATCCCATAAAAAAACACCTCACCTGCGAATCCAAATTTGTCATCTATCTCATTTCATGCCCTTGCCGTCTCCAGTACGTGGGGAGAACTATACATTTGGCCCACAGTAGAATTGGGCAACACAAAAGAAACATCACCAATAAATTCCCCCTTCACAGCGTTTCACGGCACTTTTGCACCCACCACGACAATAACCCACAACTCTTCAGCATCACACTACTTGACTCTATTGATGCAAGTCTACCAAATGCGTTCGAACAACTTAAAAAACATGAAATGTACTGGATACAAACTCTAAGAACCCTCATACCTGAAGGTCTGAACCAAGTTTTGGAAAAAATCTACTAAAATACTACCTATTCCGTTTTTCTTTTATCACTGGCCGCTCTCTTTTATCCTTTTATGTGTAATATTTTAGTACTCCTATTTTTAGTACTTTTATTATTTATATTTGTATTTTTCATTTTTAATATAGCAACGTCCATCTTTACAACAATACCTCAGGCTAGATCATTATTTTTACATAGCTGTATATTTACACATCTGTATATTCACATTATTTATACCAATCATTAGAATTGTTCATGATTTATACATCTTTATTTGTCTTGTTTTACTTTGTCTTCTTCCTCCTTTTTATCTCATTGTTTTTACCATAATTTTTTTTCAATTATTTACAACTTGTCCTCCAATGTTTGTTTTTTTCCATGAATATTTATTTGCCTTTTTGTATCAACACCAGCCATAATTTTGTTACATTACATTTGCTATGCCAAATTTATTAATTTCATTCCTGTCATAATTATGTTATGTTCATGTATTATTTTCTTATTAACTATCCCTTGGCTGGGATTCAAACCCTGGTCTCCCATATCAAAGGCAGTGCCCTTGACCAGTACTCTATTTAGCTAGTACTTTACTCAGCTGCCTATTTGGTCACCATGATACCTGTATCCGCCCCTCCAACTACCCAACACACTGAACACAGGTGGCGAGAGCCCATTGGCTACTCGCACGCTCGCCCTAACCCCGCCCACCTAACAACTCCCACACATCTAATTGGCCCTATTAACAAGTACCTGTATATATAAGGAGTTGAGCATCCTCACCACTCCACTGAGGCGCTACGCCTGCTATTGCTGGAATTCTGGTGAGTTCTTATTGTTATTTTATTTGCACACTTTACCTTATATTTCAGGCCCCCTGTTCCTTACTCAATGCTCTATTACCCATTACACTTGCTGACATATACCCTTTTTCATTACCAATACCACTCATTGCAAATCTGTGTGAAAAACACCCCATAGCCCATTACTATCACGAGCACCATAGCCTCTACCCCCTATTGTTTACTTGTACACCCAATTTTTATGCTATCTCCACGAAGCAATTTTTCATATGGTATTCTTTATGATATGGAATATATTAATATGCATCTAGTAACTGCAGAATTTACTATAGCATAATGTACTGTCTCTTGTCTACAGTTTTATCCCCACGTTTATTGCCTGATGAAGCGGGCTCGGCCTGCGAAACGCGTTGCACTTTTGGGGTACTATAAAATAAATTGGTACTTTTCAGACAGTCTTTCGTGTCTGCTTTATGGAGGTAAGTCCACCACTTCCTCCAAGCAAATTTTAAAGGTTTTTATCCACTTTTATTCTGCTGGTGCCTCTGTTCTCCTACTGCAAAATCATGTCCACCCCTGGTGGAGGGGTGATCTACCCCTTTTTCTCATATACAGAGAGCGACTTCTTAGCCCTGAGTGAGGACAGGTCTAATCTCCTCACCTGCTTATACAGTGGTAACCCACGTTTGTGAGTATATTCTTCTCACTGATTTGCCTTACTTCGTTTATGTTTTAACATACTACACTATATTGGGCTCTCGGTTTCTCTACATTTTATCTTCCCAATGTGCAAAGGATATACCCCCCATTAGGGATGCTATTGAAACAAGGTAAATGTTTACATGGGGCCCATCTGTATTTTAGTATTTCGTTTAATGTATTTCTGTCAGGCTTTGAGAATTTCCTGAGTAGAAATCATGTCAGCTTTTTGTAGCTTAATTTCTTGGAGTAGCTCCGTTAGAAGGGATCAGACTGCATTTTGCTTTGACCTTTTCGATAATGGTGCTTATGATGTGATTCAGTCCACCAGTACCACAAGTCGAGGGAGGCATGAACGTTTCTGATTTACAAAGTTACTACATAGTATCCCTCGACCTAGTAGAGGGACGTCCTAACCAAGCACGTGATTATTTTAAAATAATAAAGAATTTAGGGCAATGTAAACATTTTAAAAATATTTAGTTTACCTGCCTAGGAGACTTAAAATTGTGCTAGTAATGTTAACTCTTGTTTTAGGGAGATGAGCATTTGTTGGTAAGTTAGGGATTTGGATTTCCAAGTACAAGATGGAATTTTTTGCCCAAGCATATGGAAATTTAGATGAGATTTCTTCTGTCAGTGATTTGGTTAGGTGTATACCTAAAAGTAGGGATTTAGTTTAGTTAATTTTATAGCTGATACCTCTGCAAAGGTTTGCAGGGCATCTGGAGTGTGATAGAGTGAGGACAAAGGGCTTGATTCACAAAACGGTGCTAACTGTTAGCACGGCTGTTAGCACAGCTTTTTGCGCGTTTTAGAGCATTTTATCGTGAAAAAACGGTATTCACGCAGAAAAATAGGATTGTGTGCAAAAATTTGCGTTTGTGCGTTACCGCACATTTTTTACACGTTAACTGTTGCGTTCGCGCGAAAAAGCAAATTTATTGGGCGAACGTGACCGTTAACGCACACATTTTTGGGCGCTATAACCATTATCAAGCGAAATTTCACGCGAAGCACTTTTCACAACGTGCTAACAGTTAGCACCGTTTTGTGAATCAAGCAAAAAGTGTTCACCAGTGTGAGTATCATGTCATTAGCAAAGAGAACAATCTTGTGACTAATGGGGCCTATTTGAACTCCTTCAATCTCTACGTTAGTGCAAATAGATTGATAATGTCTCCATTATCAAGGAAAATATTAGAGTGAACAGCCATTAGAAAAGTGGAATGGTTTGGAGAGGAAACCCGCCGCATTCATCTTTGCAGAAGGACACGAATAGAGGCCATATTTGCATTGATGATATCTCCTGTGATGTGAACCCCAATGTAATCACTGTCTGTCACAAAATGCCCTAGTGCACTCTGACAAATGCCTTCTCCACATCCAAAGTAAGGAACCGAGAAGGTGTTTGACAGGAGTCAAAATGGTCCAGCAGATCCACTTATCCTTTTGGTGCCATCAGAGGCCAAATGGCCCTTAGTGAAGCCAAGTCAGGGAAAACCTGGTGCGGAGGTATATGTAATAACCACTGAGCCACTTCCATACCTGATATTTAACTCTTTCAGGCAGAGAGAGAAAAAAAGGAACACAGCATAGTTATTTGTGTGCTAGGCACTGTACATACACATGTCTATCTCATCATGTCACATGTCACTTCGGGTTTCCTTTAATATTTACATTGAGCAATGAAATAGGTCTCAGCAGGTGTACTCATATATTTTACCGGTTTGTGTAACACTAATAGTAGTGTGTTTGTATTCAGAAGATGTGTTGCTAGAGGTTTTAAAATTGTTAATTACCTGTGCTAAAAGGGGGGCTATTACTTGGGCAAAATTAGGTAGAACTCATTAGAGTAACCATTGGAACAAGGTGGCTTGTTATAAAGATCACTATAGTTATCGCTGAATAAGTTAGCAATATCTTTAGGGTTAGTTACTTTAATTCCAGTTTTAGCATTAATTAGGAATGGAATTCTAGCGTTAGCTTGGCTGCACTTGATTTTTTTTTAGCTAGAAAAGCACTGGCATTGTTTTGTAAATAGACTGTGAGTTTAGACTTTGGTAGGTTTAATTCGTATTGGTGGAGTAGAAGGGTCTAAGCTTTTGCCTAAGGGCCCGTGTCCATATGCGTGATTTTAGCCGTGCTATTGGAAACTCGATCGCAGGGACATCAGAGAATGCATAGGCTGTACTATCTGATGTTTCCATACATGCACTTTGATTCACCACTGAATCACAGCTAGGGATGCTCATTTGGATTCTGCGGAAATGCAATTTCCAAAAATCCGATCGGAAATTGCATTTCTGCATCGGAATGCGTAAATCGGTAATGCAAGTGCGGTAGGCAGATTTCCGCAGGAAATCGTGGAAATTTCCGCCTGAAATCGCAGAAATTTCTGCCGACTTTAACATCGACTTAACATCGATTTTCTCAAAAACAATTAGGTCTTTTTGAAAACTTTTTTTTGCCTCTTGTTCACAAGATTCAGTTTAACCCATTCAGGTTCCGTCTTTTTCACGTGAGAAATGTTCACCTCCCATTCATTTGCCTATAACTTTATCACTACTTGTCACAATGCACTGATCTATATCTTGTTTTTTCCGCCACCAATTAGGCTTTCTTTGGGGGGTACATTTTGCTAAGAGCCACTTTACTGTAAATGCATTTTAACAGGAAGAATAAGAAAAAACGGAAAAAATTCATTATTTCTCAGTTTTCAGCCATTATAGTTTTAAAATAATACATGCCTCCATAAATAAAACTCACGTATTGTATTTGCCCATATGTCCCGGTTATAACACTGTTAAAATTATGTCCCTATCACAATGTATGGCGACAATATTTTATTTGGAAATAAAGGTGCATTTTTTCAGTTTTGCATCTATTACTATTTACAAGTTTAAAATAAAAAAAATAGAAATATTTCATCTTTACATTGATATTTAAAAAGTTTAGACCCTTAGGTAAATATTTACATGTTTTTTTTTTTTTTTTATTGTAATGGTTTTTTGTTTTTTTTTAATTGTAAACATTTTATTTGGGTAGTTTTGGGAGGGTGGGAGGTAAACAATAGATTTATAATGTAAATGTGTGTTAATTTTCAATTTTTTTTTTTACAGGTGTAGTATTACTTTTTGGCCACAAGATGGCGGCCATGAGTTTGTTTACATGACGTCACTCTAAGCGTAACATACGCTTACAGTGACGCATCGGGAAGGGAACGGCCAGAAAAGGCGCAGCTTCTGAGAGAAGCTGTCGCTTTTTCAGCGGGGGAGAGGAATCAATGATCGGGCACCGTAGCCCGATACATTGATTCCCTGGCTACCGAATCCGTGGCCGGGAGTGCGCGTGCACGCGCGCGATCGGCCGCGGGAGCGCGCGGTAGCGCGCATGGTTCCTGGACGTAGAAACTACGTCCAGGAACCAAAATAGGTTAATAAACCCTGTCATGTAAAATGCAAAAAATCTGTATCTGCCTATTTTCTGCATTTTACATTACAGTAAAAATCCTCCGACTTTCGCAGTTTATAGCAAAGCCCCTGTAAGTCCTAGAAACACTAATTTTCAGGGTTTATTAAGCAGAATCGTGTGAACAAGATGCAAAAAAAAATTTTCAAAAAGACCTTATAGTTTTTGAGAAAATCGATGTTAAAGTCGGGCGGAAATTCCACATTGGAATGCAGAAATTGGTAGCGGAATCGGTAATTGGCAATGGCGGAATGCGGATGTACCGCGGAATCGGAAATTGGCATTTCCGACCATCCCTAATCGCAGCGCATAGTTGCACACATTTTGGGGGATTTCACAGGGATCCCATTCATTATAAATGAAGCAAGCACCTCTGGGGGAATCACATCATGCAACGCAGAGCTGTGCACCTGCGTTGCAAGTGGAACCACACCCTTGAGGTACATCATTATTGGCCGTTGAAAGGGGAAAGGGATTTTTTTTTATACAGGCTTTATAATAGTTCAATTTTTGTTAGTGTATCTTGCACCTCTGCTTGTTGTAACTTTTTAATCCTAGAGCCTAGTTTTATAAATACACCTCTAATGAAGACTTTGTATGCACTCCATATTGTAGAGCCACTGGTTTCAGGACCCATATTCCATTTAAAGAAGATTGCACTCTGTTCCTAAATATGATCCTTATTGGTTTTGCCATATAAAAGGGAGTTATTTAGCCTCCAAACTCTGTGGTTGGGGACACTCATGCCCCTTGTTATAGAGATAGAGGTAGGTGAATAGTCTGACCAGGTAATCAGACCTATTGAGGCTTCCTAAATCTTTTGTAGAGATAAACAATCACAAGAAAAAAGTACCATATTTTTTGGACCATAAGATGCTCCAGACCATAGGTCCAGACTAGATTTAGAGGACAAAAACCAGGGAAAAAAATAGAATGTTAAACCTGGTACGTCCATGGTACAGGAGTGTCTTGTGGAACTTCTCCCCTCAAAATCCCTCTCAATTAATATGTGCTCTTTGTGTCTTATGTGTCCCTTGCACCTCTTGTGTCCCCCTTGTGTACCTCGGTATCCCCCTTGAGTCCCTCTGCATGCCCCTCTTCTCCCTCTTCACCCCCCCTTGTGCCCCTCTACGTCCCCCTTGTGTTATTCTGCATCCCTTTGTGTTCCAACATGTCCCCCTTGTGTTTCTCTGCATCCCTCTTGTGTTCCAACATGCCTCCCTTATGTTCTTCTGCATCCCCTTGTGTTCCAACATGCCCCCCTTGTGTTTCTCTGCATCCCCCTTGTGTTCCAACATGTCCCTCTTGTTTTCTTCTGCATCCCCTTGTGTTCCAACTTGCCCCCCTTATGTTCTTCTGCATCCCCTTGTGTTCCAACATGCCCCCCTTGTGTTTCTCTGCATCCCCCTTGTGTTCCAACATGTCCCCCTTGTTTTCTTCTGCATCCCCTTGTGTTCCAACATGTCCCCCTTATGTTCTTCTGCATCCCCTTGTGTTCCAACATGTCCCCCTTGTGTTTCTCTGCATCCCCCTTGTGTTCCAACATGTCCCCCTTGTTTTCTTCTGCATCCCCTTGTGTTCCAACATGCCCCCCTTGTGTTTCTCTGCATCTCCCTTGTGGTCCAACATGCCCCCCTTGTGTTCCTCTGCATCCCCCTTGTGTTCCAACATGTCTCCCTTGTGTTCTAATGTGTCCCTGTTGTGTTCCTCTGTGTTCCCCTTGTGTCCCTCTATGTCCCCCTTGAAAAATAACTCACCATGCCAATCCATATCCAAGCAACTGACGTAGCACATTTTCCTCATCATGTGACTGCACAGCAGGTGATGTGTACGCAGCAGCACTGTGTAGTGTCTTAGCACTATTGTTTATCTGGATTTTCTCGTCACTGTATTAATGGGTGGCTTCAAATCGGAGAAAGTGAGACTAACACAAGAAACAAAATGTATACATTGGTTCAAAACTGTAGAAGATGGTTTAAACAAGGACTCTAACTTCTTGTGCTGGTACAATGGGTTTAAAATGCCACAATTCTTTTTATTTTTTCTATCTTTTCATTTTTTTGTTGCAAATGGCAAGTTGCTGTTTACTGTCACTATTTATTTTATTTTCTTTCATGTGCTGGGAAGATGGTTTTAAATGCCACAATTCTCTTTAGCTTAGAACGAATGTTCCATGTAGTCAGCCCAGTCACCACTTGAACTTGGAATTTACGATGTCCCCCCATCACCAGAGTCTGCTTTATGTTATGTTGAGGAAACTGTTGATCTTATCAATTTAGTCAGGAAGCCTGGGAAAGCCTCCTGAAGTAACAGTTAAAGCATCTAATTACATTTATTTATGTTTGCTAAAGAATGTTTCTCCTCTGTATGTCAGTATAAATATAAGCTGTGTTTTTCACATTTTGTCAGGAACCAAGTCTGACGAAGGCTTATAAGTTGAAAGCTTACTTTTTATTCATCTCTATGTTAGCCAATAAATGGTATCATCCTGATTCGAAACTCCTTGCTTTCACTGATGGCTAACACGGTACAACTGTAAGGCCTGGCAGGTTAAGTCCCCAATCAGTCTCTATGCCCCAATCTATTGCCACGGCTCTGAGCCTGGCCCACGGTCTTCACCTATAGACAAGCCCCTGCATGAACAGGACACGTTATTTGTTTCCTGACTATGGTTACCCCCAGGTCTTTATGTGCAAGGCATACAGACTGAAGAAGAGAGGACAATAACCCGCCAAAACTCCAATGAGGCTAGTAACACAGTTCAATAGTTATAAGTATCACCCAGGGCTATTACCTTGGTTCAGGAGAATGAGGCCCTCAGAGCTGATTGTCAGTAATGACAGATGTATCAGGAACAGGCAGTGAAGGATCCAGGTATACTGTATATGAGAGAGTTCATGCAAAGTCCATATGCAAGGTTTATTTGATAGGCAGTGAATGATCCAGGTAATGAGAGAGTTCATGCAAGGTCCACATGCAAGGTTATTAAACAGGTAATGGATGATCCAGGCAATATATGAGTGAGTTCATGCAATGGCAGCATGCAAGGTTATTCAAGCAACAGACAAGGATAAGTTCAAGTGTACTTAGAGTGTTCAGTCCAGGTAGCATGCAAGAGTATCCAGTAAACAGGCAGTGGTCAGTCCAGGCGGCAGACAAGAGTGTCCAGTAACAGGCAGAGGTCAGCCCAGTCGGCAGGCAAGGGTATCCAGTTAACAGGCAGAGGTCGGTCCAGGCGGCAGGCAAGAGTATCCAGTAACAGCCAAAGGTCAGTCCAGGCGGCAGGCAAGAGTATCCAGGAATCAAAGCAAGGGTTAATCACAGCAGACTAGAATAGTCAATACAAGCCAAAGGTCAAGATCCAGTAATCTAACAATGTGAGTGCGCACCCAGCAACTAGCCAAAGCCATGCTTATCACGGGTGATGACTGGGAGAACTCTGCGTCTTTAAATACAGCTTTCATGAGGGGCGTGACTAGCCGCGCATGAGTGAGGACGTCTCTATCTGCAGCTCTCCCGGCTCGAGACCGATCCCTGTGGTGTAAGCCTGCAATATCCACCCGATACACTCCAAATCACCCTACCTGGATTTGTGAAGGTCCCCAGCACAGGAAGGTGCCCAAATATGGCACACTGCTATCCGCAGACACCGCGGGGAAGCTCGCAAAGTTAGCTCGGAAGGAGCAGCAAGATGGCGCCTGCTCTGCAGTGACGGGGAAATGGCACCGGATAACACGGACTCTGAGGATGAATCCCCCATGGACTCTACCCGCCCTACAACATCGATAGAAGGGACCCACAGCCTCTCGGGTAAGCCTCATACTGACAACCTGCCTAAAGAGCAGAGGCCCAGATCGGCGCACAAGACAGGAAGGCACAACACATCTAACATGGAGGAGGGGGAGATGCTGAGACAGCTGAGCCCACGAGAGCAGAGCTCCTTGCACCCATACATCAGATGCAACTTTTCCTAACTATCAGATTAGACTCTATCCAGACCGAGCTGTCCTTTGTTAAGGCAAACTATAGTAAACTTAAAGAAAGAACAACCAAAACTGAACGTAGAGTAAGTGACTTAGAAGACACTTTTAACCCCTTACGTGCCTCTCACTCCCAGTCTGCTAAGACTTCCCAAGAGCACTCGCTTAAACTGAACGACTTGGAAAACCGATCACGCAGATCCAACCTGCGTTTCATAGGAATACCTGAAAAAAGTGAGGGAACTTCCCCAGAAACTTTTTGGGAGGACTGGCTGAAAACCTCCATCCCTGACCTTATACTCTCCCACACCTTCTCTATAGAGCGAGCCCACAGAGTCCCAGGGGGTTCCCCTAAACCAGGTGCCACACCACAACCTTTGATAGCGAAGCTACTTAACTATAGAGCTAAGGTGGAAATCTTAAGGAAAGCTAGATCTGCTCCAAACCTCTTGATTAATGGTACCAAAGTAACTAATTATCAGGATTTTTCAACTGAAATTCAGAAAATCCGTGCTACATTTCTTGCCAGAAAAGCTGGCCTCAGAGCACAGGGCATTCTTTACAGTATGATGTTCCCTGCCAAACTCCGGGTTCAGTACAAGGGAAAATGTCACTTTTTCACTGAACACTCTGATGCTGTCTCCTGGATGGAACAACAGGACATTCTGATTCCAGTTTTATCTCCCCGGAAAAGAAAATAACTTTTTGTTAGAGGTAACTTTACCAAGGATTCCATCTACAACTAACCGCCTCTTTAAGGAACATGCATTCCTCACACTTCTAATGCAACAGTTTGAAACTTGACCTCTGACTGTGAGGTATTCTACTTTGTTTAACAGACGGTTATCTGCAGCCTGGTTAAACTCCGTTATAACACACAGGCTTGTCTTTTGATTCCTGAACTTTGCCTATGATGCACTTTGGAGTCCATTATGTTTAATTCATACCTAAGGCAGATTAACGTTTTTGCATTTACAGATTTTCTAAGTGCCATATTATACAATTACCTTGTCTGGTGCTGTTTGTTTATTCACTACCCAGCTTTATATTTTCATGACATTATTTCAGCTACTTTTCCTGGTTCACAGTTATATATGGTCTGATAAAATTGCTTTAATCATGCCTCTCTTAAAGCGGAATATAACCCTGCATTTCAACTTTGCTCTAAAACATTATTTACAGCATATTATATGCAAAAAGCATTTTTTTTTTACTAGACCAGCATTGGAAGGGTTAAACACAGAGGTGTTAAGTTCCGTGCAGACATTCAGATAGTTACATTCTATTTAGTTAATGTGTAACTGTTTATCAATAGATACATCTCTTTGGCTGTCCTCCAAGCTCCTTCTCAGTGAGAGAGATGAGTCACAATAAACACATATTTGTAAACAAAAAGTATCTAACTCAAGTTCGGATTCGTCTGCAGAAATCTCTAGGGACTTTAAAGCCCTGTGTAACCCTTCCAATGCTGGTCTAGTAAAAAAAAAATGCTGGTTGCATATAATATACTGTAAATAATGTTTTAGAGCAAAGTTGAAATGCAGGGTTATATTCCGCTTTAATATTTGGGGCTATATTATACATTGAGTGGTATGTGTTTGGCCCTGCCTGCAGCCTGACTACTTTCTCACATGGCTGCAGGCAGTGCCAGATTTCGGGCAGGCCCCCAAGGCCGGTTCCTAGGGCGGGGAATTCTTGGGGCGACTGGGGAGTCGCTTGTGTCCCACTGTCACCTCAGTTCCTTCTGTCTGTAGCCGCCCGCACTGCTTTGCACATTGCAGCATGTTGTGTGTGTGCGCAGCGGGCGGCTAGGCGGAACACCAGGGAAGTTAGCAGGATCAGATGATGCAGGCAGCGGCAGCATAGAGGAACAAGTGCTGCACAGAAGTGTCACCACGCCACTGGTGCAGACATACACGAGTCAGAAACCCCAGGGCTCAGGCAGAGAAGGAGACAGACCTCTGTGCACAGTGACAGCAGAACTCATCAGGACAGGAAGGCCACAGCAGCTTTGTGTATACACTCCCCCCTCCCTCCTTTGAGTCCCGATAGCAAAGCACGGGGGAGGGAGAGAGTGCTGAAATCATCGGAAGTACTGCATGTGGGGAAAAGCTGAAGCAGGACTCTGTACAGATTAGAGGTCAGAAAGCTGAAGGATCGGGTGCCTGGCTAACTTCTGCTGCAGACAGTGACTTTAAACCTGTGTGAGTACCTGGTCCTGACCTCCCACCCAGGAAGCAGCATTAGATGGTGACCCCTTTGTCCCCTCCACCCACCATAGAGGCACTACAGCTCATAGCATGCTCCCCTCAGTGGCGGCGCCAGGGGGGTGCTTGGGGGTGCTCAAGCACCCCCTAAATTTGTCCAAGCACCCCCAAAGCACCCCCTGGCTTGAACTGACTTCAGGCGTCTAAGAGACGCAGAGTCAGTTCACAGCAGCAGCACGGAGCAGCAGGCAGGGCTACGGTAAGATGGCCGCTCGAAGCCCTGCTCTGCAGACTTGGAGTCTGCAGTGCAGGGCTTCGGACGGCCATTTTCCCGTAGCCCTGCTCGCCGGATGCAGGCTGCTGCAGGAAGGAAGAGGATCGTGGGAGCTGAGCTGCGCGCCACAAGGAGGTCGGAAGAGGAGGAGGTCGGAACAGGAGGTCTTCTGACTAGGTGAGTAAATGGGTTTTTCTTTTCTTTTTCAGGTGGTGCTGCTGATTGGGGTCAGATCTGATAAGGGTTGTGCATATTGGGGTCAGATCTGATAAGGATTGTGCATATTGGGGTCATATCTGATAACGGTTGTGCATATTGGAGTCATATCTGATAACGGTTGTGCATATTGGGGTCATATCTGATAACGGTTGTGCATATTGGGGTCATATCTGATAACGGTTGTGCATATTGGGGCCATATCTGATAACGATTGTGCATATTGGGGTCATATCTGATAACGGTTGTGCATATTGGGGTCATATCTGATAGCGGTTGTGCTTATTGGGGTCATATCTGATAACGGTTGTGCATATTGGGGTCATATCTGATAACGGTTGTGCATATTGGGGTCATATCTGATAACGATTGTGCATATTGGGGTCATTGAACGTGTTTTTTGTTCAAATCTGCTCACATTACGTGTATTTTCTTGAGAAAACCTGCACAATTATGTGAATTTTATGGGGAAAGGATAACCAAAACTTGGGCCCTCTGTCTTTGCGTTGCACTTTTAAAGTGAACCCGAGGTGAGAATAATATTGAGGCTGCCATATTTATCTCCTTTTAATTAATACCAGCTGCCTGGCTGCCATGTTGGTCATCTGCCTCTAATTCTTTCAACCATAGACCCTGAACAAGCATGCAGCAGGTCAGGGGTTTCTGATAATATTGTCAGAACTGACAAGATTAGCTGCATGCTTGTTTCTGGTGTAATTCAGTTCACTACTGCAGCCAATAGATCAGCAGGGCTGCCAGGCAACTAGAATTGTTTAAAAGGAAATAAATATGGCAGCCACCATATCACTCTCATTCACTTTAAATTACAGTTAGCCCCGCCCTCATCTGGTCATGACCACGCCCATTTGTTCGCCGCGGCCGTCAGCTCCCCCAGAAATTGGTCCAGCACCTGCATAGCACCCCTTAAAAAAATTCCTGGAGCTGCCACTGGCTCCCCTGTATAGAGGCACTACAGCTCGCAGCATGCTCACCTATACAGAGGCACTACAGCTCCCAGCATGCCCCCTCTATAGAGGCACTACAGCTCCCAGCATGCCCACCTATACAGAGGCACTACAGCTCCTAGCATGCTCATCTATACAGAGGCACTACAGCTCCCAGCATGCCCGCCTATACAGAGGCACTACAGCTCCCAGCATGCCCCCTCTTTGGAGGCAGTACAGCTCCCAGCATGTCCACCTCTACAGAGGAACTACAGTTCCCAGCATTCCCCCTCTATAGAGGCACTACAACTCTCAGCATACTCACCTATACAGAGGCACTATAGCTTCCAGAATGTCCACCTATATAGAGGTACTACAGCTCCCAGCATGCACCTTCTTCTCCTCATAGTACTGGGGTGTCCCCCATGTCCCCAGAGCCAGCTGGTAGACCCCTTCCCTCTATGTGTATAGTCGTCCATGATGCATTTGCAGAGTATTCGCAGCGGAGTACCCTCATCTGTCCCTCTGACGCACTCTTCTGGGTGCCTCAGTCTTCATCCACGCAGACGCCTTATCTCCATGACCCAGGTGTACATGAGTAATGTACATGCCGCCAGGTCATGGAGATGAGGCATCCACAAGGATGATGCGCACAGACTGAAGAAGGAGCATGCAGATTGGACAGGGGAGTGTGCCCTGCTGCGAACACTCTGCAGGGCACTGCAGACCACTATACACATTGGGGGATGGGGTTGGCAGCCCGCTCTTGGGCCCTGGAGACACCTCAATACTATATGGAGGAGGAAATTGCTGGGAGCAGTGGTGCCTCTATGGAGAGGTGGAGCATGCTGGGAACTGTAGTGCTTCTATGGAGGGGCAAACTGGAAGCTGTGGCGCTTCTGTAGGTGGGGGGTGCACATGCTGGGTGCTGTTTGCCCCTATGGAAACAGGGGCCCTGGCTAGCCATTCCATTGTTACCATCCCCTACCCTGTCTGACTTATTTACCATGAACACCCCCTCAGTTCTGACTGCCATTCTCTATTTTCTCTATCCTTTCTTACTTCACCCCAGCCTGACTGATCTCTCCTCACCATGACCTCTTCAGTTTTAACTGTCCTTCACCTACCTTACACCAGCCCTTCTGTCCCTTATGCCTGGTACACACAATGAGATTTTCTGGCAGATTTACTGTCAGATCGATTATTTCCAACATATCCAATCTGATTTCCGATCAATTTTCCATAGCAGTAAACGGATAATCGATCAGAAATCATATTGGACATATTGGGAATAGTCAATCTTACAGGAAATCTGCCAGAAAATCTCATTGAGTGTACCAGGCATTAGTTCTGTTCCTCTGCATGCATACATCTCCTCTAGTTGACCTTCCTCAGTTCTAACTGCCTTCTTCCATACACATGCACACACACATACACAGTTGCAGTCCTGGGTCCCTTTCTGGTCCAAAAGGTTTCTTCAGTGCGCAAGCAGGACTGTGGCCAAGTGTATCTGTACTGGGCATGTGCAAATAAGGTTCGCATATGCTCAGTAAAATTAAATACTTGTGCATGGAGGAAAAAAGCAGTACACAAGTGCCTTAGTTCTACTGAGCATGTACCAGCTTTACTTGTGCATGGCCAGTATGGACACACCAGCCTACAGCCGAGCTCGAACACTGCAGAAAACCATTTGACCAGAGAGGGACCCAGTGCTGAAACGGTGGGGTGTAAGATGATTTCTACAGTAGTTCCAGTTAAGGTTTTGTGTTTGCTGGGGGAAGTGTGTGTGTGTTGATGCTGCTGTTAGGGATTGGGGCGGGGGGTGCAGCTGGTGACAGTGGGCCTTGGGCAGCAAGAAATAGAAATCCGGCCCTGGCTGCAGGCACAGCCTTTCAAATAATTCTCTATATTTTTTGATTTCTTAATCCTTAATGCTTGTAACTAGTTATGTTTTAAGATTGGGTACCTGCCTACATATGCTTGCTTTATCTTGAGCCGGGATAATCGTATTTGCAGCTGCCAGTTCTAGCCAATAGCTTTCTTTTACCTTGTTTATGGAACTAGATCCTTTGTAGTTGAACACAGGGGATGAGGTGGGTTTGGGTGAAGTTCGGGGTTTTCTTATTCAATGCAATCAGGGTATTTTACGTCCATCAATCTACTGCCCTTAACAAGGCAGCTCCCCATATTGACACATACAGCTGGATCAAATCTTTATACCTCTCTATCTCTGACTCATGACACACGTTAGGATAGTTTCATGGAATGTCAGAGGCCTAAATAATCCTATAAAGAGTCATCTGGCTTTTGACCACCTACGTAAAATTTCCCCACACATTATCTCTGCCTCCAAGAAACTCATTTGATGGGTTCCCAGGCCCTTCTACTGAAAAAACCCTGGATCACTTCATATTATCTTGCTCATTTATCCTCCTTCTCAAGGGGGACAGCTATTCTAGTAACCAAATCCTTTCCTGCCCAAGTCTGACGTTAAAATAGATCCTAGTGGCAACTTTGTCATTATTACAAATATCTTTAAGGGCAGATCACTGATACTTGGAACTCTCTTTATACCCCCACCTTTTAACCACTTAAGGACTGCAGTCATAAAACCCCTTAAAGGACTTACGAGGTGGCATGTGACATGATGAAATAGACATGGGTATGTACAGTGCCTAGCACACAAATAACTATGCTGTGTTCCTTTTTTTCTTTCTCTGCCTGAAAAAGTTAAACATCAAGTATGCAAGTGACAATTTCTATCTGGGTCGGGACCGAGTCGGACTGGGTCAGAATGTAGCATTACCCTCACTGATAAGTAATTACAGCCATAAAACATTTTTCTGTCAGTAAATGGCTTTTAAGAGCAGAATAGAGATAAAAAGGGTCAATAATTCATAGATTTGAGCTCTGGCATACTGCAATGAATGTGGCATTGAGCAGAGACAATGAAACAGTAAAAACTTAAAATCTAGATTTAAATATAAAATAAAACTGTGGGATATCTAAAAAAGTCATTTTTAGGAGAAGTAGGATAGATATAATTGGTTTTTCTCAGAAGTTTATTTTCACCTCGTAAGTCCTTTAAGGACCAGAGCCGTTTTTTCCATTCAGACCACTGCAGCTTCAACGGTTTATTGCTCGGTCATACAACCTACCACCTAAATGAATTTTACCTCCTTTTCTTGTCACTAATACAGCTTTCTTTTGGTGCTATTTGATTGCTGCTGCGATTTTTAGTTTTTATTATATTCATCAAAAAAGACATGAATTTTGTCAAAAAAATGACCTTTTTAACTTTCTGTGCTGACATTTTTCAAATAAAGTAAAATTTCCTATACATTTGAGCGCGAAAGTTATTCTGCTACATGTCTTTGATAAAAAAAAAACATTCAGTGTATATTTATTGGTTTGGGTAAAAGTTATAGTGTTTACAAACTATGGTGCAAAAAGTGAATTTTTCCATTTTGAAGCATCTCCGACTTTCTGAGCACCTGTCAAGTTTCATGAGATGCTAAAATTCCAGGATAGTATAAATACCCCCCAAATGACCCCATTTTGGAAAGAAGACATCACAAAGTATTCATTGAGAGGCTTGGTGAGTTCATAGAAGATTTTATTTTTTGTCACAAGTTAGCGGAAAAGGACACTCTGTGACCAAAAAAAAGAAAAAAAAAGTTTCCATTTCTTCTAACTTGCAACAAAAAAAAATGAAATCTGCCACAGACTCACTATGCTCCTCTCTGAATACCTTGAAGTGTCTACTTTCCAAAATAGAGTCATTTGTGGGGTGTGTTTACTGTCCTGGCATTTTGGGGGGTGCTAAATTGTAAGCACCCCTGTAAAGCCTAAAGGTGCTCATTGGATGACAATTTTTTGATTTTTTTTTTTTACACACAATTGTCCATTTACAGAGATATTTCTCCCACTCAGCATGGGTATGTGTAAAAATACACCCCAAAACACATTATACTACTTCTCCTGAGTACTGCGATACCGCATGTGTGGCACTTTTTTGCACCCTAACTGCACTAAGGGGCCCAAAGTCCAATGAGTACCTTTAGGATTTCACAGGTCATTTTGCGACATTTGGTTTTAAGACTACTCCTCACGGTTTAGGGCCCCTAAAATGCCAGGGCAGTATAGGAACTCCACAAATGACCCCATTTTAGAAAGAAGACACCCCAAGGTATTCCGTTTGGAGTATGGTGAGTTCATAGAAGATTTTATTTTTGTCACAAGTAAGCGGAAATTGATTTTAATTGTTTTTTTTTTCACAAAGTGTCATTTTCCGCTAACTTGTGACAAAAAATAAAATCTTCTATGAACTCACCATACTCCTAACGGAATTATTATTATTATTATTATTGATTTATAAAGCGCCAATATTTCGTGGTGCTGTACAAAGTAAGAAACAAACATGGGGTACATAATAATACAGACAATGGTGTACACCAATATACAAGATACATAATTAGTGACAAAATACAAAGAATGATACAAAATACAAATTATCGAATTGGTAATGACAGTGATAAAATTAACATGATGAATAAAATGTATAATGGTTACCAAGACACAAAAGGGGGAAAGAGCCCTGCCCTTGCAAGCTTACAATCTAAAGGGAAGGGGGGGGGGGGGGGAAACAGGAGGAGGGGTAGTATGCAGCAAATATATAGAGGCTTTGTGTTTTAGGATACCTAGTAGGAGTGCAATTTGGTCTTAGTACAAAGGGAAGTGGCCTAAGGTAGAGCATATGCTTGTCAAGTGTGTTTTTAGAGAGCGTTTAAAGGTAACAAAGATTGGCGAGTGACGGATGTGTTGTGGGAGGGCATTCCAGAGGAGGGGTGAAGCGCGTCTGAAGTCTTGTAAACGTGAATGTGAGGAGTTGATTCTAGAGGAGGACAACAGAAGATCATGTGCCGATCTGAGATTGCGATTGGGTTTGTATCTGGAGATTAGTGAGGATATGTACCTGGGAGAGAGATTGTGGAGAGCTTTGTAGGTTAGGGTTAGGAGTTTGAACTGAATCCTCTGGTTAATTTGCAGCCAGTGAAGAGCTTGACAAAGAGGGTCGGCAGAGGAAGATCGAGAAGAAAGATGAATGAGACGAGCAGCTGAGTTCAGTACCGACTGGAGCGGGGCCAGTTTGTTAGACGGTAGTCCACAAAGTAGTACGTTGCAGTAGTCCAGACGAGAAATTATGAGAGCATGTATTAACATTTTAGTTGTGTCTTGAGTGAGAAAGGAACGGATGCAAGATATTTTTTTGAGTTGGAGATGGCAGGAGCTGGTTATGGAGTGAACATGTGGAATAAAAGAGAGAGATGAGTCGAATATCACCCCCAAGCACCGAGCTTTGGGAACTGAAGTTATGGGAGTGTTATTAACATTTATTGTAACTTCAGGCAGGGAGGTGGACAGAGACGGTGGAAAAATTATTAGTTCTGTTTTACTCATATTAAGTTTTAGGAAGCTAAAGGAAATGAAGGAGGATATAGCAGACAAGCAGTCAGGAATACGTTTAAGGAGGGAGTTAAGGTCTGGGGCAGAGAGGTACAGTTGTGTATCGTCTGCATGGAGGTGGTATTGAAACCCGAATGAGTTGATTAAATCACCAAGACCATGCATGTAGATGGAAAAGAGGAGGGGACCAAGGACAGAGCCTTGGGGAACCCCGACAGACAAAGCATGAGGAGAAGAAATCTGATCTGAGTAGGAGACTGTGAAGGACCTTCCAGAGAGGTAGGAAGATAACCATGTGAGAGCAAGGCCCTTTATTCCGACATTTGAAAGTATTTGTAGGAGTAAGGTGTAAACGACAGTATCAAATGCTGATGACAGGTCAAGAAGGATGAGTATGGAAAATTGACCTTTGGATTTGGCTGTAAGAAGGTAATTGGCCACTTTGGTAAGGGCTGTTTCCGTGGAGTGGTTAGAGCGAAAGCCAGACTGGAACTGATCAAGTAGGGAGTTAGCAGATAAATAATGGCTTAATTCTGCATGTATATGGCGTTCAAGTAGTTTGGATGCAAATGGGAGAAGTGACACTGGGCGGTAGTTGGCAAGTGTGGTAGGATCTAGAGAAGGTTTTTTAAGTAGTGGTGTCACAACAGCTTTTTTGAGTGGGGACGGAAAGATGCCAGTAGAGAGGGACAGGTTAAATAGAGTTGTTAGTGCAGGCAAGAGAGTTAAGGATAGCTGCGGAATGAAATGGGAGGGAATAGGATCCAAAGAACAGGTGGATAGATTAGCTTTGGCAATTATAGAGGAAAGAGAGTGTTCAGAGAGTGGAGAGAAGGCAGTTAGAGAACAGTCAATGAGAGGTGTGGAGGTGGGATTTGAGGGCTGCATCACTGCATGGAGAATTCACTTCTGATTTTGTCAATTTTATCAGTGAAGTATGTTGCAAAGTCTTCAGCTGATAAGCAAGATGAAGGAGGAGGAGGAGGGGGATGGAGAACGGAGTTGAAGGTGCTGAACAAGCGTTTTGGATTGTGTAAATGGGCGGATATTAGGGAAGAAAAATAGGACTTTTTTGCCACAGAGAGTGCGTTTCTGAAGTTGTTCAAGGCAATTTTATATAAGATGAAGTCCTCACTTGTATTACTTTTTCTCCAGCGCCGTTCAGCTGCTCTAGAGCATCTTTTTAACTGTTTAGTGGTTTTGGTCATCCAGGGTTGGCGACAGACACGGTGAGGGCGGGCATTGACGAGGGGGGTGAAGTCATCCATGACTTTTGCAATGGAGCTGTTGTAGTGTATAGCAGCCGAGTCTGGGTCAGTGAAGGATTGTGTGAGGAGAGGTGCCAGGGCATCATAGACAATTTGAATGTCTAGATTGCGAAAGTTTCTTCGAGTATGTGAGTGTGCTTGTGCCAGGGTGGTAGGAAAAGAGGAGGAGAGAGAGAAGCTAAGTAGGTTATCGTCAGAGAGTGGTAGTGGATCATTAGTAAAGTCAGTGACAGAGCAGAGACGAGTGAATACAAGGTCAAGCGTATGGCCATCAGTGTGGGTTGAGGTAGAGGACCACTGAGACAAGCCATAGGAGGAAGTGAGTGATAGAAGTTTTTTGGAGACAGTGTTATTGGTGTCAATAGGAATGTTAAAGTCACCCATGATGATGGTAGGGATGTCAGAGTATAGGAACTGGAGAAGCCAGGCAGAGAAATGATCCAAGAAAACAGAAGCAGGGCCTGGAGGGCGGTAAATAACTGCAATTTGGAGGTTCAAGGGAGAGTATAGTCGGACTGCATGGAGTTCAAAGGATGGCAGGGAGAGAGAGGGAATAGGAGTGAGAGGGTGTCTTCTTTCTAAAATGGGGTCATTTGTGGGGTTCCTATACTGCCCTGGCATTTTAGGGGCCCTAAACCATGAGGAGTAGTCTTGAAACCAAATGTCGCAAAATGACCTGTGAAATCCTAAAGGTACTCATTGGCCTTTGGGCCCCTTAGCGTTAGGGTGCAAAAAAGTGCCACACATGTGGTACTGCTGTACTCAGGAGAAGTAGTATAATGTGTTTTGTGGTGTATTTTTACACATACCCATGCTGGGTGGGAGAAATATCTCTGTAAATGACAAATTTTAGGGTTTTTTTTGCACACAATTGTCTATTTACAGAGAGATTTCTCCCACCCAGCATGGGTATGTGTAAAAATACACCCGAAAACACATTATACTACTTCTCCTGAGTACGGCGATATGACATGTGTGACATCTTTTTGCAGCCTAGGTGCGCTAAGGGGCCCAACATCCTATTCACAAGTCATTTTGAGGCATTTGTTTTCTAGACTACTCCTTACGGTTTAGGGCCCCTAAAATGCCAGGGCAGTATAGGAACGCCACAAGTGACCCCATTTTAGAAAGAAGACACCCCAAGGTATTCTGTTAGGTGTATGGTGAGTTCATAGAAGATCTTATTTTTTGTCACAAGTTAGTGAAAAATGAAACTTTGTGAAAAAACAATAAAAATAAATTTCCGCTAACTTTTGACAAAAAATAAAAACTTCTATGAATGCTTCATACACCTAACAGAATACCTTGGGGTGTCTTTTTTCTAAAAAGGGGTCACTTGTGGAGTTCCTATACTGCCCTGGCATTTTACGGGCCCAAAACCATGAGTAGTCTGGAAACCAAATGTCTCAAAATGACTGTTCAGGGGTATAAGCATCTGCAAATTTTGATGGCAGGTGGTCTATGAGGGGGTGAATTTTGTGGAAACGGTCATAAGCAGGGTAGCCTCTTACATGACAGGTTGTATTGGGCCTGATCTGATGGATAGGAGTGCTAGTGGGGTGACAGGAGGTGATTGATGGGGTGATTGATGTCTCAAGGTGTTATTAGTTGAGGGAATAGATGCAAGCAATGCACTGGCGAGGTGATCAGGGCTGGGGACTGAGGGCGTTCTGAGGGTTTGGGCGGGTGATGGGGTGCCCTAGTGGCAGATTAGGGTCTAATCTGATGGGTAGCAGTGACAGGTGGTGACAGGGGGTGATTGATGGGTAATTAGTGGGTGTTTAGAGGAGAGAACATATGTAAACAATGCACTTGGGAGGTGATCTGACGGCGGGTCTGCAATCAATCTGATGGTGTGGGTGGGTGATCAGATTGCCCGCAAGGGGCAGGTTAGGGGCTGATTGATGGGTGGCAGTGACAGGGGGTGATTGATGGGTGGCAGTGACAGAGCGTGATTGATGGGTGATTGATAGGTGATTGACAGGTGATCAGTGGGTTATTACAGGGAAGAACAGATGTAAATAATGCACTAGCGAATTGATAAGGGGGGGGTCTGAGGGCAATCTGAGCGTGTGGGCGGGTGATTGGGTGCCCGCAAGGGGCAGATTAGGGTCTAATCTGATGGGTAACAGTGACAGGTGGTGATAGGGGGTGATTGATGGGTAATTAGTGGGTGTTTAGAGGAGAGAACAGATGTAAACAGTGCACTTGGGAGGTGATCTGACGTCGGGTCTGCAGGCGATCTAATGGTGTGGGTGGGTGATCAGATTGCCCGCAAGGGGCAGGTTAGGGGCTGATTGATGGGTGACAGTGACAGGGGGTGATTGATGGGTGGCAGTGACAGGGGGTGATTGATAGGTGATTGACAGGTGATCAGTGGGTTATTACAGGGAAGAACAGATGTAAATAATGCACTGGCTAATTGATAAGTGGGGGTCTGAGGGCAATCTGAACGTGTGGGTGGGTGATTGGGTGCCCGCAAGGGGCAGATTAGGGTCTAATCTGACGGATAACAGTGACAGGTGGTGACAGGGGGTGATTGATGGGTAATTAGTAGGTGTTTAGAGGAGAGAACAGATGTAAACAATGCACTTGGGAGGTGATCTGACGGCGGGTCTGCAGGCGATCTGATGGTGTGGGTGGGTGATCAGATTGCCCGCAAGGGGCAGGTTAGGGGCTGATTGATGGGTGGCAGTGACAGGGGGTGATTGATGGGTGGCAGTGACAGAGCGTGATTGATGGGTGATTGATAGGTGATTGACAGGTGATCAGTGGGTTATTACAGGGAAGAACAGATGTAAATAATGCACTAGCAAATTGATAAGGGGGGGGGGGGGTCTGAGGGCAATCTGAGCGTGTGGGCGGGTGATTGGGTGCCCGCAAGGGGCAGATTGTGGTCTAATCTGATGGGTAACAGTGACAGGTGGTGATAGGGGGTGATTGATGGGTAATTAGTGGGTGTTTAGAGGAGAGAACAGATGTAAACAGTGCACTTGGGAGGTGATCTGACGTCGGGTCTGCAGGCGATCTAATGGTGTGGGTGGGTGATCAGATTGCCCGCAAGGGGCAGGTTAAGGGCTGATTGATGGGTGGCAGTGACAGGGGATGATTGATGGGTGGCAGTGACAGGGATGATTGATAGGTGATTGACAGACAGGTGATCAGTGGGTTATTACAGGGAAGAACAGATGTAAATAATGCACTGGCGAATTGATAAGGGGGTGTCTGAGGGCAATCTGAGCGTGTGGGCGGGTGATTAGGTGCCCGCAAGGGGTAGATTAGGGTCTAATCTGATGGGTAACAGTGACAGGTGGTGATAGGGGGTGATTGATGGGTAATTAGTGGGTGTTTAGAGGAGAGAACAGATGTAAACAGTGCACTTGGGAGATGATCTGACGTCGGGTCTGCAGGCGATCTAATGGTGTGGGTGGGTGATCAGATTGCCCGCAAGGGGCAGGTTAGGGGCTGATTGATGGGTGGCAGTGACAGGGGGTGATTGACAGGTGATTGACAGGTGATTGACAGGAGATCAGGGGAATAGATGCATACAGTACACGGGGGGGGGGGGGGGGGGGTCTGGGTTAGAATCTGAGGGGTGGGGGGGTGATCAGGAGTCCCCAGGGGGCAGTTTAGGGACTAAAAAAAAATAGCGTTGACAGATAGTGACAGGGAGTGATTTATGGGTGATTAGGGGGGTAATTGGGTGCAAACAGTGGTCTGGGGGGTGGGCAGGGGGGGTCTGACGGGTGCTGTGGGCAATCAGGGGGCAGGGGGGGGGCAGATCAGTGTGTTTGGGTGCAGACTAGGGTGGCTGCAGCCTGCCCTGGTGGTCCCTTTGGACACTGGGACCACCAGGGCAGGAGGCAGCCTTTATAATACACTTTGTATACAATACAAAGCGTATTATACGGTTTGTATGCGGCAGATTGGGGGTTAACATCCCGCCGACGCTTCCGTATGGCCGGCGGGATGTGGTCGCGGGTGGACGGAGCCTAATGCCGGCGGATGCACGTGCATCAAGGCGCGCGATCCCCGGCCCGGAAGAGTCCCAGGACCCAACGCCAATGTGCGGTACGTGGTCCTGGGGCTGCCACTTTGCCGCCGCCAATGTGCAGTGAGCGGTCGGCAAGTGGTTAATGTTTAGACACTGGAACGTCTCTCTATCAAATTACACCCATTTATAGATAGTCCGGTTATGCTAATTGGGGACTTCAATGCAGTCTTGCAACCCACATTATGCTGGGCATACACGGTTCGTTTTTTCTTACCAATCGAGCCGCTGATGGCTCGATTGATAATTTCCGACAGGTCTGATTGCACGCCGGATCGATTCCGCGCTCGATACCGGTGGGCCGAACAATAGAAAAAACGAAGTGCTGTTTAGTGGTGATTAGAAAGCGCCCGCGGGGACTTTCTAATTAGCGCGGACGAGCGGTGACGCGTCGGCACCGAGCCGCTGGCTCGATACCGGCGCACTATCTAGCCGTGTATGCCCAAGATTAGACAGACTAAATGGATCAGACCAGGGGCGTAACTAGGCCCCACCGGGCCCCCCCTGCAGATTTTCAGAGCGGGCCCCCCCCTCCCCCCCCCTGGGGCCCGCTCGCGGCCGTTTTGTGGGTGCTGGAGGGGTGGCAGCATGAGGGGAAAGCCTTGCCCACAGTCGGCGGGGAGAGGGGTAGTTCCCCCCTCTCCCTCACCTCGGGGCTCTCCCCTCTGCGCTCCCCTCCAGCTCGTAAGTGTCTGTGGGGCTGTGGTGGGCAGCGGGCAGCGGGCAGCGGCGGGCAGATACATACCTGCTTCCGTGCGATGGAACGCACGGAAGCAGGTATGTATCTGCCCGCCGCTGCCCGCTGCCCACTGCCCACCACAGCCCCACACACTTACGAGCTGTAGGGGAGCGCAGAGGGGAGAGCCCCGAGGTGAGGGAGAGGGGGGAACTACCCCTCTCCCCGCCGACTGTGGGCAAGGCTTTCCCCTCATGCTGCCACCCCTCCAGCACCCACAAAACGGCCCCGAGCGGGCCCCAGGGGGGGGCCGGGCCCCCCCGCGGGCGCAGGGGCTGCAGGGCCTATTCCTACGCCCCTGGATCAGACAGGCCAAATCCCTCTTTATTAAGATGGCTCGCCCAGTACGATCTACAGGATGCCTGGAGATGGAAGTTCCATGATGCCAGAGACTTTTCATGTTATTCGGATACACATAAAACCATGTCCTGCATTAATCTGTGTTTTGGCACGCAAGATATGCTAGCTCTGGTCGATAAAATAGAATACTTACCTCATGGTATATCGGATCATTCCCCCTAGCTTGTGAATTGTACTTTCCAGGATATAGATCTCCTTTATTGTGGAGAATGGGTTCATGTTGTTTGGAGGACAACATTATTCTTGGGGAGTGTCAGAAGGACATGGTCAATTACTGGCATACTAATCAGGGAACGGCCACACCTCCAATCTGCTGGGATGTGAGCAAGGCAGTTCTTAGGGGTGCCTTTAGGGCAGCAATGTCTGGGTTAGGCAAAATTACATTGCCTCACAACAATACCATGAAAAAGAGTCGCGAGATGCAAAATTGAACTTACTACAACATTCTACACGAGAAAACTATATCAAGTGGGAGTTGGCACATAGAAAATTAGAAATCCTGCTCTTGGATAGAACCAAAAGAAAGGATTTGATTCACAAACAGAGAAGCTTTGAATTTGGTAACAAGTGCAGCAAGATTTTAACATTTCTATTGAAATCCAATGATCAGTCAATGGCTACACCAAGAATAATTGATACTATAGGGAAAATACATACCACTTCCACTGAAATTGTGAAAGTCTTCCACAAATTTTATACAGATCTCTACTCCTCCAGACTTACGAAATCCTCAAATGGGTATGAGGAAATTCTGGGGAACCTGGACCTACCTTTGCTTTCGGAGGAAGCTAGTCAGGAATTGGACGCTCCAATTACGACAGATGAGATCATTATGGCCATTTCCTTATTTAAAACTAATAAAACACCAGGACCAGATGGTATACCTGCCGAATGGTATGCAAAAAATAAATCATTGGTGGCCCCATATCTTACCCAATTATTTCAACATGTATTTGAAACCGGATCTCTTCCTGACTCCATGCATGAGGCCTTGATAACTCTTATTCTTAAGCCAGGCAAAAGTCCATTTGCGTGTGACTCATATCGCCCGATATCATTGATGAATACTGACATTCAAATTCTTACAAAAATTTTAGCCATTCACTTAATCGTCACGTGGACACCATTATTCACCCTGATCAGACTGGTTTCTTACCTGGAACATAACACTAGACTAAACATTTGTAGGCTCCTTTCTAACATGCAATACCCCCACTGTAACGCTGGTAAAAGAGTAATCTTGTCATTGGACGCAAATAAAGCTCGAATGGCCGTATGTTTTGGCTGTGCTAAAGAGATTCGGTTTTGGACCCAATTTCAGAAAATGGTTCAGTATTCTATATAATACTCCCCGAGCAAAACTTAGAGTCAATTCAATTATATCACATAGCTTTGAAATTGCCCATGGCACCCGACAGGGCTGCCCGCTTTCCCCTTTATTGTTTGCAATTGCTGTAGAGCCCATTGCCCAATCCATCAGAGAATCTCACTTAATTCAAGGACTCAAAGTTAACAGGCTAGAAGAACGTATTTCCCTTTATGCGGATGATATGCTTGTCTACCTGGCAGATCCCGGCCTTTCCCTAGATGCTGTATTCGACATCTTTGATAAATGTAGCTCTCCATCTGGTCTATCAATCAATTGGTCCAAATCAGTGCTTTACCCTTTAGATGACTTTGATCCTCAAATGATCTCTCCTAATTCTTGTTTGCAAATAGTAGACAAAATTAAGTATTTGGGTATTTAGATCCAGCGTTCCCTGAGTAAAATCCTAGATTTTAACCTATACCCAGTTTTGGACTCCATTGAAACTAAACTTAACCACTTTACACCCGCGCGTACGCATTTCTCCGTCCCTTTTTCCATCCTTTAACCTCCAGGGACGGAGAAATACGTAACTTTCCGTGCTCCCGCCGCTGCCTGCGCTCCCGCTCGTAAACACGCCGCCCGCCGCTAGTAAACACACCGCCGCCCGCTCGCCCGGAGATCAATGAACGGGAAAATCCATTCCCGTTCGTTGATCTAAGCCCCGCAATGATCCGCTGCCGCTCGGCTGAGCAGCGCGACCATTGTGGGAAAAAAAAAAAGAGTTCTCAGCCTCTTTCTACTTCCTGCAAGCGTCCTTCCGGACGCTTGCAGGTCGCATAAACAAAATGTTACTGTGGCCATCTTGTGGCCAAATAGTAAAACTACATCCAAAGCATTTTTCACATAGAAATAAATTAGTTTAACACACAAAATTAACCCTTTACCTCCCACACTCCCCAATTTTTTTTTCTTGTAATAAAAAAAAAAAAAATTACAATTAAAAAAAAAAATACATAAATAGTTACCTTAGGGACTGAACTTTTTAAATATTTATGTCAAGAGGGTATAACACTGTTACTTTATAAACTATGGGCTTGTAATTAGGGATGGACGCAAAACTGAAAAAAATGCACCTTTATTTCCAATTAAAATATTGGCGCCAAACATTGTGATAGGGACATAATTTAAATGGTTTTATAACCGGGACAAAAGGGCAAATACATTTCATGGGTTTTAAATACAGTAGCATGCATTATTTAAAAACTATAAAGGCCAAAAACTGAAAAACAATATTTTTTTTCCCACATTTTTTCCTATTTTCCCATTAAAACACATTTAGAATAAAATAATTCTTGGCATAATGTCCCACCTAAAGAAAGCCTAATTGGTGGCCAAAAAACAAGATATAGTTCATTTCATTGCGATAAGTAATGATAAAGTTATAGACGAATGAATGGAAGGAGCGCTGAAAGGTGAAAATTGGTCTGGTGGTCAGGGGGTAAAACCTCTCAGTTGGGAAGTGGTTAAAGTTGGAATACACTACCTCTCAATGTCTGTGGAAGAGCATGTGTAATCAAAATGATTATAACTCCAAAACTCCTATACATCCTGCAGATGGCTCCAACCTGGATTTCTAGGGATATATTCCGTCGTATTGATTCGGTACTTACCTCATTTATTTGGGCAAACTCAGCACCCAGGATTTCCTTATCTACTTTGCAACTTCCCACCTCCAACGGCGGATTAGCATTACCTAATTTTTTTCTGTATTTTTTAGCAGCCCAACTGGTGCCTATTAGTTACTGGCTGAGCGCATATAGACGGGACTCCTCGTTAGCACTGGAAGCTGACATTTCAACTTCCTATGAATCCTTATGTGGAGCCATTTATAGGTATGAAGTCCCTAATGAAAATAAGGGAACATCGCTTATACAAAACACTGTTAAAGGGACTCCGAGCAGTGCAGAAACTATGGAAAGATGCATATCATTTTAAAGCTCTCTATCTCCTATTTCCATCGATATATAAACCGCCGCCCTACGCCTTTTAGTTTTTGCTATTTTCGCGATCGAAATTGCCGCGGCCGCGATTTCGATCACGAAAATAGAGAGAACTAAAAGGCGTAGGGTCGCGGTTTAGGTGTCGCCAGAATGAGGAGAAAGACAGCTTTAAAATTATATCCGTCTTTCCATAGTTACATTGTATTACACAGGGCGACTTTTTCTGCTGAATGGAGCTGCTGACTTTGAGAAAAAGTCGCCCTGTGTAATACAATGTAACTATGGAAAGATGGATATAATTTTAAAGCTCTCTTTCTCCTCTTTGTGGCGACACCTAAACCGCGGCCCTACGCCTTTTAGTTTTCTCTATTTTCGCGATCGAAATAGCGGCCGCGGCAATTTCAATCGTGAAAATAGTGAAAACTAAAAGGCGTAGGGCAGCGGTTTGCATATCATTGGAAAGAGAAGAAAGAGAGCTTTAAAATGATATGCATCTTTCCATAGTTTCTGCACTGCTCGGTGTCCCTTTAAGGTTTACAAGGACGCACGTAAACATCTAGGAGAAACAGCCATTCCCATATTATTATTATTATTATTATTATTATTATTATTATTATTATTATTATTATTATTATTATTATTATTATTATCTAGTATTTATATATACCCAGTTCCCCCTTAAGGGCTAATAAAAATCTCCCCAAGTTGACCTCGGTCCCCGATCCCAAATTCTGGACCCACTATAATGTTAAATATTTACACCAACTTTACTCAAAAGGAAGATTTAAGGATTTCTCTTAATTTCGTGAGGAATTTGGCCTCCCCAGAAATGCCTTGTTCAGATACTTCCAATTCAGACATGCACTGAGGGCTCAGATTGGGATGTCTGATTTGACTCCATGTGGTCTAGAGAGACTACTCCTGCAGAAATACAAAACCAAGCAGATATCTAAGTACTACAGCTTCCTTCTGACCCCTCAGTGTTCTGCCAGATTTGGCTCTATAAAGGAAAGATGGTCCAATCTCATAGAAGATATGACAGAGGATGACTGGGCTGACTTTGTAGATACATACCATAAAACGCCAATTGCAGCATGTGATAAATTAATAGGACTGAAATGGTTTCACCAAGCTTATTTATCTACTGCTCGTCTACATAAGATGGGCCCCCCACATGATGACCGATGTTTTAAATGTGGACAAGCTCAAGCTGATTTTTTACATTGTGTTTCACGTGCCCTCAAGTTAAAAAATATTGGAAATCCGTAACTCACTTTTTAAGGGATTCCTTGGGCCTCCCAGATGTTCATTCAATTATGGTCTGCTTGCTTGGTATAGTACACAATGTTTCATGTAACCACTGTAAAATAATACTTATCACAATTTTACTTTTTTACGCTAGGAAATGTATTATTCTTAAGTGGAAAACTGATACTCCTCCCAATCTTACCGATTGGAGAAGACTGGTTAATTTAGCACTTCCTCTCTATAAACTGACGTATCAGTCCCGGAATCAACCCAACAAATTCTCCAAGGTTTGGTCATTATGTGTGGACTCTATGGATACCGTAATTCCAAACCTTGATATTAACATTTCTGTCCAAGATCTTGTGGTCTGAGTTACAAAATTACATGGATGCTTGTCTCCCATTCCATGATGGTATTTTTACTATATTTTCTTTGGACCTGTCTTAGCTGTTTCTAATACTTTCTGATGTCATTGTACACACTTACTTGATTTTTGAATTATGATCATCAGCAAATGCTGATGTATCCTATGCCCTAGATTGCATTGTTCTGGATTAAGTTTTTGTTCTGTTTTATTTTGTTCTCTGTTTTTTAGCTCTTCCAAGAGCTAGGTGTTAAAAATCATTAAAACTCTCTTAAAAAAAAAATACAGCTTTCATCCAATCAGTGGCCGGCCACACTCCGCACATCCAATCACACAGTAGCACACATACCTAGGAATCAGCTGACTAGTGTTTACATCTGCAGGGGCATACTGAGAACGTGCCCTCCGCCTATCAGACTGTGCGGCCTGTGTCTCAGCGGCAGTGCCATCAGCGGGGAACAAGCACCCAGACCCGGAAGCAATTGATTCCGCCCGGGTTTTGGTGGAAACATTAACAGAAACGGGCAGGTTCCTTATAGTATCCCTCCCCCTAGGAGTGGACTCAGGACACTCCAATCTAGGCTTGTCAGGATGTTCAGAATAAAATTCTTTAAGAGCTAAATTAGCATGAACCTGTTTGGCCGCAACTCAGGATCTTTCCTCTGGTCCATATTCCTTCTAGTCAATAAGGAACTGAAGAGAATTGCGGAAAAATCGAGAATCAATAATTCTCTCAAACTTTATTCTTGTCCTCCATCAATTTCAATTGGTGGATGAAGAGTATCTGAGGGCTCAAAATTGGCAGAAGATTTCAATAATAAATTAAGAAACATGAAATGAGTAAACACCTTGCATGGTACTGGGCAATTTTAGTCTGTAAGTTACCTTATTGATTTTCTTCAGAATGGAATATGGACCAATAAATATAGGACTCAATTTAGCAGATGGTTGATGGAGAGCAATATGTCGAGTGTAAACCCATACTAAATCTCCAGGGGAAAATTGTTCCTCAACAGATCTGTGCAAATCTTAAAAAAAAAAATTGGTTACTGACAGAAGTTTTAATTTTTTTCCTGTACCTTTTTTCATACCCGGTTACAACGTGAATTCCATTCTTCCAAGTCAGGAAGATTGGATGTACTAGACATAAAATTACATTTAGGAGTTAACCCAGTGACAATTTGGAATGGTAACATTTTTGTTGAACTGTTAACCTGATTATTAATGGCAAACTCAGCAAAAGGCAAAAATTGGGCCAAATCCTCTTGACAATTAGCAACAAAACATCTCAGATATTGTTCAAGTAATTGATTTATTCTTTCAATTTGACCATTGGTCTCTGGATGGAAACCTGAAGAGAAGGAAACAGAGATTCCCAAACTATCACAGAAAGCTCGCCAGAACTGAAACACAAACTGTATACCTCTATCAGGAATCACATTTTCAGGAATACCATGTAATTTAAAAATATTTTCAACAAAAATATTAGCTCATTCTTTAGCTGAAGGAAGTTTGGGCAAAGAGACAAAATTAGTCATTTTGTGTAATAGATAGCAGAGATACCGCAGCAGAGACAAGCGACATGGCAGCTATCTCCGCGTATCAGCCAGCGGCCTCTGCCGCACGTTTACATGCTGAGACTTTGCCTGGTCCTTCTATTGCTAACAGGTTAAGGGCTACGCGCGAGCCAAGCGACAGGTCCTTTATGCATCTAGGAGGGGAGTCAGCTGACGCACGGTCAGCTGATTCCAGCCAGCGTCCGGATTGGCTGAGTGACTGGGGCTGCGCTGTGGAGCATGGTTGGGTATATATAGGACAGGCCTGTCAGTAGCTCCTCGTCTGCTGCTGCAAATGCTATCGTGTTAGCGCTCAGACCCTAGTCAGATCCCAAAGTGTGCTAGAACCGAAATAATCACAATAGGGGCCGTGTGAGTATATGGTGGAGCATGTACTACCTAACCAATACACAACATAAAGCTCAAAATCTCAAAATATATCTAATTTTATTAATTGTGAAAATAGTAGAAAAATTATAATAAAACATATAAAATACACATGGGATGGCCACCCCGCCACAACATCACCGCGACCACACTACCACACCACTCATACGCCGGCAACTAACTACACATTAGCAGCAATAGATGTAATTGTGAAGGAGGTCTCAACCATGGTATACCAGGTGAAGCAAAGGATGGATAGCCAATGAGCATGCAAAAAGAAGGTGTTAGTCTCTGCGCTGTTCCTTTCAGAAAGCAGTGTTGTTAGGCTCATAAAGTAGCAAGCAGAATAAGTGAAGCAGCGTAGGCCTCAAATGCCTGTCCAGCACCAGTGGGCAACAACCAGCAACAGGTAACCTCCAATATAACACAGCAGTATGTCGCGTGTGGCCTCCATATACGCCTTCAACTGCAGTGTGCTAGAACCGGCCAAAGCCGGGGATCCACACTTAAAGCTAGCTTAAAGGGAACCTTAACTGAACGGGGGGTAAAGAGTTTTACTTACCTGGGGCTATTGCCAGCCCCCTGCAGCAGTCCTGTGCCCTCGGAGCCACTCTGGAATCCTCTGGTCCCCCGCTGTCACTTAGTTTCGTTTTTGACGACTCACCAGTCGCCGGCCGCCATGCGTATTATTGGACGCATTCACCAATGCAATTAGCGCTATTGCAGACCGCAACGCGTACAAAAATACGCGTTGCCGCATATCTACGCGTGCGGAATGCGGCAACGCGTATTTTTGTACGTATTGCTAATTGCATTGGTGAATGCGTCCAATAATACGCATGGCGGCCGGCGACTGGTGAGTCGTCAAAAACGAAACTAAGTGACAGCGGGGGACCGGAGGATTCCAGAGCGGCGCCGAGGGCACAGGACTGCTGCAGGGGGCTGGTAATAGCCCCAGGTAAGTAAAACTCTTTACCCCCCGTTCAGTTAAGGTTCCCTTCCACTTGAGGACCTAGGGCTTTACCCCCCTTAAGGACCGGCCACTTTTTTTCCATTCAGACCACTGCAGCTTTCACGGTTTATTGCTCACTCATACAACCTACCACCTAAATGTATTTTGGCTCATTTTCTTGTCACTAATAAAGCTTTCTTTTAGTGCTATTTGATGGCTCCTGCGATTTTTACTTTTTATTATATTCATCAAAAAAGACATGAATTTTGGCAAAAAAATGATTTTTTTAACTTTCTGTGCTGCCATTTTTCAAATAAAGTAACATTTCTGTATATATGCAGCGCGAAAAATGTGGACAAACATGTTTTTGATAAAAAAAAACCCATTCAGTGTATATTTATTGGTTTGGGTAAAAGTTATAGCGTTTACAAACTATGGTGCAAAAAGTGAATTTTCCCATTTTCAAGCATCTATGACTTTTCTGACCACCTGACATGTTTTATGAGGGGCTAGAATTCCAGGATAGTATAAATACCCCCAAAATGACCCCATTTTGGAAAGAAGACATCCCAAAGTATTCACTGAGAGGCATAGTGAGTTCATAGAAGATATTAATTTTTGTCACAAGTAAGCGGAAAATGACACTTTGTGACAAAAAAAAAACAGTTTCCATTTCTTCTAACTTGCGACAAAAAAAAAATGAAATCTGTCACGGACTCACCATGCCCCTCTCTGAATACCTTGAAGTGTCTATTTTCCAAAATGGGGTCATTTGTGGGGTGTGTTTACTGTCCTGACATTTTGGGGGGTGCTAAATTGTAAGCACCCCTGTAAAGCCTAAAGGTGCTCATTGAACTTTGGACCCCTTAGCGTAGTTAGGCTGCAAAAAAGTGCCAAACATGTGGTATTGCCGTACTTAGGAGAAGTTGTATAATGTGTTTTGGGGTGTATTTTTACACATACCGATGCTGGGTGGGAGAAATATCTCTGTAAATGACCATTTTTAAATTTTTTTACACACAATTGTCCATTTACAGAGATCTTTCTCCCACTCAGCATGGGTATGTGTAAAAATACACCCCAAAACACATTATACTACTTCTCCTGAGTACGGTGATACCACATGTGTGGCACTTTTTTGCACTCTAACTGCGCTAAGGGGCCCAAAGTCCAATGAGTACCTTTAGGATTTCACAGGTCATTTTGAGAAATTTCGTTTCAAGACTACTCCTCACGGTTTAGGGCCCCTAAAATGCCAGGACAGTATAGGAACCCCACAAATGACCCCATTTTAGAAAGAAGACACCCCAAGGTATTCCGTTAGTAGTACGGTGAGTTCATAGAAGATTTTATTTTTTGTCACAAGTTAGCGGAAAATGACACTTTGTGAAAAAAACCAATAAAAATCAATTTCCGCTAACTTGTGACAAAAAATAAAATCTTCTATGAACTCACCGTACTACTAACAGAATACCTTGGGGTGTCTTCTTTCTAAAATGGAGTCATTTGTGGGGTTCCTATACTGTCCTGACATTTTAGGGGCCCTAAACCGTGAGGAGTAGCCTTGAAACAAAATTTCTCAAAATGACCTGTGAAATCCTAAAGGTACTCATTGGACTTTGGGCCCCTTAGCGCAGTTAGGGTGCAAAAAAGTGCCACACATGTGGTATCGCCGTACTCGGGAGAAGTAGTACAATGTGTTTTGGGGTGTATTTTTACACATACCCATGCTGGGTGGGAAAAATAACTCTGTAAATGGACAATTGTGTGTAAAAAAATCAAAAGATTGTCATTTACAGAGGTATTTCTCCCACCCAGCATGGGTATGTGTAAAAATACACCCCAAAACATATTATACTACTTCTCCCGAGTACGGCGATACCACATGATTGGCACTTTTTTGCAGCCTAACTGCGCTAAGGGGCCCAAAGTCCAATGAGTACCTTTAGGATTTCACAGGTCATTTTTGTTTCAAGACTACTCCTCACGGTTTAGGGCCCCTAAAATGCCAGGGCAGTATAGGAACCCCACTAATGACCCAATTTTAGAAAGAAGACACCCCAAGGTATTCCGTTAGGAGTATGGTGAGTTCATAGAAGTTTTTATTTTTTTGTCACAAGTTAGCGGAAATTGATTTTAATTGTTTTTTTTTTTCACAAAGTGTCATTTTCCACTAACTTGTGACAAAAAATAAAATCTTCTATGAACTCACCATACTCCTAACGGAATACCTTTGGGTGTCTTCTTTCTAGAATGGGGTCATTTGTGGGGTTCCTATACTGCCCTGGCATTTTAGGGGCCCTAAACCGTGAGGAGTAGTCTTGAAACCAACAATGTCGCAAAATGACCTGTGAAATTCTAAAGGTACTCATTGGACTTTGGGCCCCTTAGCGTACTTAGGGTGTAAAAATGTGCCACATATGTGGTACCGCCGCACTCAGGAGAAGTAGTATAATGTGTTTTGGGGTGTATCTTTACACATACCCATGCTGGGTGGGAGAAATATCTCTGTAAATGACAATTGTTTGATTTTTTGTTTACACACAATTGTCCATTTACAGAGAGATTTCTCCCACCCAGCATGGGTATGTGTAAAAATACACCCCAAAACACATTATACTACTTCTCCTGAGTACGGCGATACCACATGTGTGACACTTTTTTGCAGCCTAGGTGCGCTAAGGGGCCCAACGTCCTAATCACAGGTCATTTTGAGGCATTTGTTTTCTAGACTACTCCTCACGGTTTAGGGCCCCTAAAATGCCAGGGCAGTATAGGAACCCCACAAGTGACCCCATTTTAGAAAGAAGACACCCCAAGGTATTCCGTTAGGTGTATGGCGAGTTCATAGAAGATTTTATTTTTTGTCACAAGTTAGTGAAAAATGACACTTTGTGAAAAAAAAAATCAATTTCCGCTAACTTTTGACAAAAAATAAAATCTTCTATGAACTCGTCATACACCTAACAGAATACATTGGGGTGTCTTTTTTCTAAAATGGGGTCAGTTTGTGGGGTTCCTATACCGCCCTGGCATTTTACGGGCCCAAAACCGTGAGTAGTCTGGAAACCAAATGTCTCAAAATGACTGTTCAGGGGTATAAGCATCTGAAAATTTTGATGACAGGTGGTCTATGAGGGGGCGAATTTTGTGGAACCGGTCATAAGCAGGGTGGCCTTTTAGATGACAGGTTGTATTGGGCCTGATCTGATGGATAGGAGTGCTAGGGGGTGACAGGAGGTGATTGATGGGTGTCTCAGGGGGTGGTTAGAGGGGAAAATAGATGCAATCAATGCACTGGGGAGGTGATCGGAAGGGGGTCTGAGGGGGATCTGAGGGTTTGGCCGAGTGATCAGGAGCACACACGGGGCAAATTAGGGCCTGATCTGATGGGTAGGTTTGCTAGGGGGTGACAGGAGGTGATTGATGGGTGTCTCAAGGTGTGATTAGAGGGGGGAATAGATGCAAGCAATGCACTGGCGAGGTGATCAGGGCTGGGGTCTGAGGGCGTTCTGAGGGTATGGGCGGGTGATTGAGTGCCCTAGGGGCAGATAGGGGTCTAATCTGATGGGTAGCAGTGACAGGGGGTGATTGATGGGTAATTAGTGGGTGTTTGGAGGAGAGAACAGATGTAAACACTGCACTTGGGAGGTGATCTGATGTCGGATCTGCGGGCGATCTATTGGTGTGGGTGTGTGATCAGATTGCCCGTAAGGGGCAGGTTAGGGGCTGATTGATGTGTGGCAGTGACAGGGGGTGATTGATGGGTGGCAGTGACAGGGGGTGATTGATGGGTGATTGACAGGTGATTGACAGGTGATCAGTGGGTTATTACCGGGAAGGACAGATGTAAATAATGCCCTGGCGAATTGATAAGGGGGGGTCTGAGGGCAATCTGAGCGTGTAGGCGGGTGATTGGGTGCCCGTAAAGGGGCAGATTAGGGTCTGATCTGATGGGTAACAGTAACAGGTGGTGATAGGGGGTGATTGATGGGTAATTAGTGGGTGTTTAGAGGAGACAATAGATGTAAACACTGCGCTTGGGTGGTGATCTGATGTCGGATCTGCGGGCGATCTATTGGTGTGGGTGGTTGATCAGATTGCCCGCAAGGGGCAGGTTAGGGGCTGATTGATGGGTGGCAGTGACAGGGGGTGATTGATGGGTGGCAGTGACAGGGGGTGATTGATGGGTGGCAGTGACAGGGGGTGATTGATGGGTGATTGATGGGTAATTAGTGGGTGTTTAGAGGAGAGAATAGATGTAAACACTGCGCTTGGGTGGTGATCTGATGTCGGATCTGCGGGCGATCTATCGGTGTGGGTGGGTGATCAGATTGCCCGCAAGGGGCAGGTTAGGGGCTGATTGATGGGTGGCAGCGACAGGGGGTGATTGATGGGTGATTGACAGGTGATTGACAGGTGATTGACAGGTGATCAGGGGGGATAGATGCATACAGTACACAGGGGGGGGGGGTGATCAGGAGGGGGCGGGGGGCAGGGGGGGGGGGGTAAAAAAAAATAGCGTTGACAGATAGTGACAGGGAGTGATTGATGGGTGATTAGGGGTGATTGGGTGTAAACATGGGTCTGGGGGGTGGGCAGGGGGGGTCCTGAGGGGTGCTGTGGGCGATCTGGGGCGGGGGGGGGGGGGGAATCAGTGTGCTTGGGTGCAGACTAGGGTGGCTGCAGCCTGCCCTGGTGGTCCCTCGGACACTGGGACCACCAGGGCAGGAGGCAGCCTGTATAATACACTTTGTAAACATTACAAAGTGTATTATACACTTTGTATGCGGCGATCGTCTATTTAACATCCCGTCGGCGCTTCCGTATTGCCGGCGGGATGTTGCGTCGGGTGAGCAGCGACAGGCGGAGGATCGCGTCACGGATGACGCGATCGCTCCGCCCATGCCCCTACAAGGACCGCCGCCATTTGTCTATACGGCGGTCCTTGCGGGGTCCACTTCCCGGCTGCCATTTGTCAATACGGCAGTCAGGAAGTGGTTAAAGTACTAATTGCATTGTTTATTTGTTATGACTTTCTGCTTCCTCTAACTATCCTTCTGTTTCTCGATTCTGTGCCTCAGCCATCTGATTCACGTTACCGATCCTGCTTGTTATTGACGCTGAATCAGTCTTCCATTTCTGTACTGTACCTGTCCGCTCGTTGCCTACTCTGCCTGTCTGACCTCGCTACCCGCACCAGTGGGCCTAGCCACTGGTGAGGGAAATTACTGTCTGTATCATCTACTCCTAGGCTGCAGTACTGTCTGTATCATCCACATCTAGACTACAGTACTGTCTGTATTACCAACTCCTAGGCTGCAGTACTGTCTGTATCATCTACTCCTAGGCTGCAGTACTGTCTGTATTGCCTACACTTAGGCTGCAGTACCTTCTGTATCAACTACGCCTAGGCTGCAATACAGTTCGTATCACCTGTTCCACAGGGGATCGTTAGTGCAGTACTAATTGTATTACTCCTCCTTGTGCTGTGCACCAAACACTACTAGGCTGCAGTACTACCTGAATCACCTGCTCCACAGGTGATCAGTTGTTCAGCTCTGGTTGTATTATCTTCTACTTGCGTTTGTGCTTCCAACACGCTCGGCTGCAGCACGGTCTGACTCACCTGCCCAATAGTGAGCACCGGCTGCAGTACTGTCTGGGTCACCCGCTCCTCAGGTAAACCCACTCATCCTAATTACTGTTACACCAAACACTATACTACATTAGCTGCCTTGTGCTTTGCTATACTTGTATTATTGGTGATTCTGCAGATCACCATATAATCAGGTATAGTATCTGTATTATTGGTGATACTGCAGATCACCAATAATCAGAAAATCTGTTCAGCTGACACCTATCGTTACATTTTGCTTAAATCTATCCACCACTACCCATATAACAGTTTTACCCTGAGAACTTGGTAGATCTACAATGAAATCCATGGAGATATGGTCCGTGGCTTCCCAGGAATGGGTAGTGGGAGTAGATTACCCTGAGGAGCAGTGTGCAATGATTTATTACGAGCACAGACAAAACAAGATTTAACAAATGCAATAACATCCTTATTCAAGAAAGGGCGCCAGACATGTCTTTTCAACAATTCAATTGTTTTCTTTTTCCCGGGATGACCCAACGACTTAACTCCATGAAATTGTTTTAATACTCAAATTCTCAAATTAATAGGAACAAAAAGTTTTTCAAGTGACTTTAATTGAGGTGCTTGATCTTGAGCTTTAGACAACTGAGAGCACAGATCAGGAGATAACTCACAAGCGGCAATAATTAATCTCTTAGGGATCACAAGAACAGGATCATTACTAGAGACCTCTTTTTCAAAACAGTGAGATAAGGCATCCGCCTTTACATTTTCTGAACCAGGTTTATACAGTTCGTAATGACAACATTAAATCTGGAAAGGAAGGGAGCCCATCGAGCTTGTGTATGTGAGAATCCGCTCAGCTGCCTGCGCAGGCAGGCAGCCTTTTGACCATTGTTTAGGTTTGCATGCTGCAGGACTCTGGAAAGGAGACCTTCTGTCAGTTGTGCAGCTTGTGTTGCTGAGGAATTTGCATACATTAGTCATGCAAATCCCTTACCTGCCTTCTTTTGATGACTGGCACTATAAAAGCATTCTGCTCCCAGAATGCTTTGCTGGACATTTCCCTTTCATGGTCTGTTCCTGATGGACACTCCTGGAGTGTCAGCCATTCTCGTTTGTTAAAGTTATCTTGGTGTAATTCGTGGGAATGCACTAGGCAGTTTCCCTAGTGCAGTTAGGATTGCATTATCTGTTTTGCCTGTTCCGTCTGTCATGTGTTTGGATCGCACAAGCCCTAGCGTTAGCGGCTGTGGATCCTTCTGATTGAGTCTGGAGTGTAGGTTGGAGCAGCGGTTGTTCCTGCCTATATCTTCTGTTCTGTCTCTTTGGATCGCGCTAACCACTTTTCGCTAGCGCTGTGGATCCCTCTGTTCTCCTACTCTGTACCTGGATTCAAGTAGAAGAGACGGGGCAGTGGAGATACCCCAGATGCGATCAGGCCACCCGCTTGTCGCCCGGCTGCTCCCAAGTGCCACTAAGGAATACAAGAAGAAAAGGAGGGGCGCTCTCAGCTTCAAGACGCGGTATTAAATGTAGGTCTAGGGCAGGTCTCACCTGTTTGAAGTGTGGCCAGTACAGCATACGCGGCCGCGATAGGCGTCTGTCCCTCTCTGCCGAGCCGGGGACCGGGCTCTCCAGTAACAATAGGGCGGATGTGATGTCACTCCCTCCTGCGTACTTCCTAGATGGTAGCCATGGGAACCAGGGTGCACGCTCGCTTCTTTCAATGTCACTGCGAGCGGCTCCTGGACGCTGGGGATTAAAACTGGGTAATGGTAGTAAAAACCAGCCACCATAGGGTTGAGTGGGGCTAGTATTTATTAAAAATGACAACGCGTTTCACGGAGGATCAACCTCCGCTTTTTCAAGTCTGATACACTTACAGAAGAAGGGAGGGGGGCCATTTTATACAAATATCATAAGAAACAACAACCAATCGGCTCTGTGTGGGGCGTGGACTTAGAACCATAAGGTTCATAATACTATGACAAAAAACGTAATACACCTAATAGAAGAGCCCAACAGGTAAATCCTGTAGGCTGTGAATTTAAATCCCCCAAAAATATAGCTAGGGGGGCATTAATGAACATTTGTGTGGGACAATTGGGGCAATTATACGCCCACACAGTAATTCATACATCTGGAATAGGCAAATTCATATATATATATATATATATATATATATATATATATATATATAGGGGGGGGGGCGTCTATATGCTCTCACACAGAGCCCATTAGTTGCTAATACAAAAACCATCTCATAGAGATCCAATAGACAATTTATAAAATTACAAAATATATGTACAAAAGTATACAAAAAAACACACATGTACCGCTCATATAGATTATATATCCGCATCTCATATCTATATATACACCTCTTTACCTTTATCAACTGGTCATATAATTGAGGGGCTCAACTGGTCATATAATATAGGGGCTCAAAGGGCCTCTATTGGGGGAAGGGAGGGGGGGTATAAAGGAAAGAGAAGTGGGGAAAGGGAAGGGAGGGGGGGGAGGGGTGGGGAGGGGGGAATAAAGGAAAGAAAGAAGCGTGCTAGAAAGGGAGGGAGGGGGAGAGAAAGGAGGACCAAAATTAATAGAGTACACCTAAAGCATAGGACCAAATGGATCAGTCAATGAACTACTGGCTGCAGGTGGCTCATTTCCTCCAGACATTTGTTTAGACCACCCGGCTCTAAGGTGCCCAACTTAAGGATGCCTACACAGAATCCTATATCTCTCATATTTATTTGGATGGTGGACCTGTTCTACAACTGTAGCTTTTAGCATTTTAAAATGTATTTTATGTACTAAATTAAAATGATGTGACACTCCATGTTTGGGTTCCCCCTTATTAATATTAGATCTATGTTTGTTTAATCTAATGTGGAATTATTGGGTTGTCCGGCCCACATATGAGAGGTTACATGGACAGCTGAGTAGATAAATAACATGTGTACTCTGGCATGTAAGATAGCTTGTAATCTGAAATTCTATGGAGGCGATGGTCCTAAAGGTCTTTGCGCCTCCACCTATCGTTTTGCAACAGAGACAGCGCTTTGACCGACAGGGGTAGCATCCGGGCCTGGCTCGAGTCATGGCCCGTGTTTCACCACCAGTCGATGGTTGTTTGGAGCTCAGTCTACTAGGGGCTATATATCCCCTAATATTCTTGCTCCTTCTATATACTATTCTAGGTATCGGTGGCAGGGTCTGTTTAAGAATGGGGTCACTCAATAGGACTGGCCAATATTTATTAAAAATGTTTTTACATTCTCTCGCTTGTCCCGAGAAGTTAACAATAATGGGCATACGTTCTTTGATACAATTTGGATTGTCCATCTGGTCACTCTTAGCTGAATTTTTGGGCATTAGACATTCATGTTGGGAGAGAGTGGAAGCCTTCTCAAAGGCTGACTCTATCAGTGATGTCGGATAGTGTTTCTCCTGAAATCTTGTTTTCAAGATTTCAGACTGCTGAATATAGTCCTCTTTCTCTGTACAATTCCGACGTAACCGCTTAAATTGACCAAATGGTACATTTTTTAACCACGGTCTATGATGTGCACTACGATAGTCTAAATAGCCATTACGACCTGTTGGCTTAAAGTAGTTTGTAGTGCTAATACTAGCATTTTCAGGATCGACCTTGATATCTAGATCCAAAAAGTGTACTCGCAGTGCATTGGTCTCTATTGTGAACGATAGACCCAACTTATTCCCATTAAGGTAGTCCATGTATCTATATAGTTCCTCTATGGTACCTTCCCACACACATATTATATCGTCAATAAAACGGCGATGAAGGACGAGGCTCGCCCGGAATGGGTTGTCAGGAGTCCAGATATATTGTTCCTCCAACCAGCCCATATGGAGGTTGGCGAAGGCCGGAGCGAACCTCGTCCCCATCGCCGTTCCCCGCAGCTGTAGATAGAACGAATCCAAGAATGTAAAGTAATACGTTTTCAATATGAACTCTATGGAGTCCAAAATAAATTGTTTTTGGGTGTCAGACATCAAGTGGTCGTCCTCCAAATAATAACCGATGGCCTTCAAACCCAAATCATGGGGTATATTGGTATATAGGGCATTTACATCAAATGTAGCCCATCTGTATGTAGAGGTAGACCACTTGATCTCTTTTAGTATTTGTAGAGTGTGTGTCGTATCTTTCAGATAAGCGGGGAGTTGACAGACGAATTTCTGAAGATGTAAATCGATATAGTGGGAAAGACAACTAGTGATCGAATCTATCCCTACAATAATGGGTCTACCTGGGTTTTTTTTTGAACATTTGTGCACCTTCGGTAGATGGTAGAAAAAGGGAATTTTTGGTGCTTCAATATTCAAATAATTGAACTCCTCTCTTGTTAAAATACCGTTAGAAAGAGCCTGACCAATAAGGTCCCGATATTTCTTAAGAAAAAATTTGGTTGGATCACTCGAGAGTTTTATATAGTAATGTGGATCATCTAAAAGTCGTAGGGCCTCCCCAACATACACCTCTCGGTCCTGTATTACCACCCCACCCCCCTTGTCAGTTTCCCTAACTACAATAGTGTCATTATCTTTTAAAGATTTTAGTGCTCTTTTCTCTTTTAGAGTGAGATTTTGTCTCTGCAAGGACTTATTCGGCAGTTTTAGTAAATCATCGGTTACCAACTGACAGAAAGTCTCAACTTGAGGTCCCTTATACTGTGTTGGATTAAATTTGGATTTGCCCCTCAGGTTTGTACTGATGGGTTTGACAAGCAGCGATTCTACTAAACTATCAGGTGCAGGGACCAGAGGATCTGTGGATCCAATGGTGCCAACCACCTCCATACCGTCCTTCTCATCAGTGGGAAATCTTTTATTGTTCTTTATTGCAAAATATCTTTGCAAGGATAACTTGCGGATGTATGTATGAACATCGGTTAAAATTTGATAAACATTGGCTTTATTATTGGGGCAAAAGGATAAACCCTTATTGAGGATAGATACTTCACTGGCAGATAGGACGTATGAAGACAAATTAAAAATAGGGATGGTAGAAGTTATTGGGGTGGTTCGGTCGTGGTCTGTTGGCGTTTCACTTCTGGTTCCCTTATTTCCTCGCTTACCTCTTCTGTGAGGTCTACTTCTGACAGAGGTCTCTTCAGGCCCTCTTTTCTGAAAAACTCTGTAATGCATGGGTATGTAGAGATGGGTATACGGCTTCTGGTGAGCCGTTGTGGGATGGGTGTCCTGTCCCCCCCTAAAAAAATCTTACAGGGGGTGTCTATTCCAGATGGACTGGATTTGTCCCTAATGGATTGCACCTTCAGCTCTCCATTTGGGGTGAAGGGGGCGTGTATTATTGCCTCAATGGTCACTCTATTTTTATTTTCTATTTGGCTATCTATTGTTGATGGAATTGGAAGTTGGGCCTCGGTCACTAACTGCAGTGCACTAACTAGTGGACTGCAGGGAGCTGTGGATGGCAGGTCAGTATAGGAATTGTCCAAGGACGTTTCCAGGCTCTCATCCAGCGCCGCGGCCGATGCCGGTGCGCCGCCGGACGAGGGTCCATCCACGCAGATGTCAGGCACCAGACCAGTTTCCTAACTTTTGTTGGACAATGGGTTTTCCCCCTCAAGAAGTGTCCCTGGGATTATTTTTCTCAGGGATTTAGGCTGGTTCTGTCTTGAGTTATAGAACACCCTGTAACCAGTGTTAGAACTTTGGTTGGACTGGCCACGCTGTTTGTGGAGTGCTATCCTTTCTCTATAATTTGGATATTTGGAGATTTTCTTTTTGGGATAAAATTTAGTGGATGGCATTTCTCTCGGTCTAGGATACATGGATTGATCCCTATGTTGGGGGATTCCTAGAGTTGAATGTGGCAAATTCTGCATCCCATAAATGGACTTTTGGAAATGTACCTTTTGTGGTGGGGGTCTTCTGGGTGTTGTCTTGATTGACATTAGAGGGGGCAAATTGGACTGGCCTCCTAATTTGGAAGCGGGTGGATGGGAGGTTAATCTATCTAGGCCAGAATCTGCTGCATTGTGTCCAGCTGGAGGCACTTGTTCATATTCTAAATTATCCTGATTTTTAGTGGCATTTTTCCACGCCCTATTCTGTCCCCTAGTGTAGTCCGCTTGGTCCCTAGCAAACTTCCTCATCTTTTGATCATAAATTTCTTTTTCAAGATGACGCAGTCTGCCAGAGACCCTGCAGTCCCAGGAGATACAGAAGGGATCTTTCTTATACATGGAAAGTGCATCCAGACAGTTATCAATATCCACCTGTAATAAACAAATCAGGGATTCTCTCTTGCTGGTAATCATATCCATTGCCTCAATGGACTTACTATCCCAATAATTATCCCATGTTTCAGTATAAATGGAATCTGACATAAAAGCGGATTGGAGGGGAACCCTCAAACACCTGTGTACAATTCTAGCGTTTTTGTATTTTTCCATGAAGAGGATATCTAGGGAATGCCTGATTTCTTTTTCCAGCAATTCCTCCAGATTCCTCATATGCATGATAATAATTTTCTCCTTGTTAGTATCCCGTGGCAAAGATGTTTGCCCAAGTAGATTGTATCCCTTCTATTGTTATAGTAATCCATAGTGGGAGGAGAACATTTTAGGGTGATAATGCAGCAAACAAAATTTTAGGGTGATAATGCAGCAAACAAAATTTTAGGGTAATAGTGCAGCAACCAAAATACAAAGAGGTATATACCACAATTTAGCAAAGCATATAATGGAGATGTTTTTGCCACAAGGCTAAAAAAACCTGCATAGATAGAAGGTCTTAGCAACCAATAATTCACCAGTCTCTTGGTGGCCTCCGCAAACAGTCCTGTGCAGCCTGAGGCAGACAGTGTAGATTCAAGTAGAAGAGACGGGGCAGTGGAGATACCCCAGATGCGATCAGGCCACCCGCTTGTCGCTCGGCTGCTCCCAAGTGCCACTAAGGAATACAAGAAGAAAAGGAGGGGTGCTCTCAGCTTCAAGACGCGGTATTAAATGTAGGTCTAGGGCAGGTCTCACCTGTTTGAAGTGTGGCCAGTACAGCGTACACGGCCGCGATAGGCGTCTGTCCCTCTCTGCCGAGCCGGGGACTGGGCTCTCCAGTAACGATAGGGCGGATGTGATGTCACTCCCTCCTGCGTACTTCCTAGATGGTAGCCATGGGAACCAGGGTGCACGCTCGCTTCTTTCAATGTCACTGCGAGCGGCTCCTGGACGCTGGGGATTAAAACTGGGTAATGGTAGTAAAAACCAGCCACCATAGGGTTGAGTGGGGCTAGTATTTATTAAAAATGACAACGCGTTTCACGGAGGATCAACCTCCGCTTTTTCAAGTCTGATACAAAGTTCTAACACTGGTTACAGGGTGTTCTATAACTCAAGACAGAACCAGCCTAAATCCCTGAGAAAAATAATCCCAGGGACACTTCTTGAGGGGGAAAACCCATTGTCCAACGAAAGTCAGGAAACTGGTCTGGTGCCTGACATCTGCGTGGATGGACCCTCGTCCGGCGGCGCACCGGCATCGGCCGCGGCGCTGGACGAGAGCCTGGAAACGTCCTTGGACAATTCCTATACTGACCTGCCATCCACAGCTCCCTGCAGTCCACTAGTTAGTGCACTGCAGTTAGTGACCGAGGCCCAACTTCCAATTCCATCAACAATAGATAGCCAAATAGAAAATAAAAATAGAGTGACCATTGAGGCAATAATACACGCCCCCTTCACCCCAAATGGAGAGCTGAAGGTGCAATCCATTAGGGACAAATCCAGTCCATCTGGAATAGACACCCCCTGTAAGATTTTTTTAGGGGGGGACAGGACACCCATCCCACAACGGCTCACCAGAAGCCGTATACCCATCTCTACATACCCATGCATCACGGAGTTTTTCAGAAAAGAGGGTCTGAAGAGACCTCTGTCAGAAGTAGACCTCACAGAAGAGGTAAGCGAGGAAATAAGGGAACCAGAAGTGAAACGCCAACAGACCACGACCGAACCACCCCAATAACTTCTACCATCCCTATTTTTAATTTGTCTTCATACGTCCTATCTGCCAGTGAAGTATCTATCCTCAATAAGGGTTTATCCTTTTGCCCCAATAATAAAGCCAATGTTTATCAAATTTTAACCGATGTTCATACATACATCCGCAAGTTATCCTTGCAAAGATATTTTGCAATAAAGAACAATAAAAGATTTCCCACTGATGAGAAGGACGGTATGGAGGTGGTTGGCACCATTGGATCCACAGATCCTCTGGTCCCTGCACCTGATAGTTTAGTAGAATCGCTGCTTGTCAAACCCATCAGTACAAACCTGAGGGGCAAATCCAAATTTAATCCAACACAGTATAAGGGACCTCAAGTTGAGACTTTCTGTCAGTTGGTAACCGATGATTTACTAAAACTGCCGAATAAGTCCTTGCAGAGACAAAATCTCACTCTAAAAGAGAAAAGAGCACTAAAATCATTAAAAGATAATGACACTATTGTAGTTAGGGAAACTGACAAGGGGGGTGGGGTGGTAATACAGGACCGAGAGGTGTATGTTGGGAAGGCCCTACGACTTTTAGATGATCCACATTACTATATAAAAATCTCGAGTGATCCAACCGAATTTTTTATTAAGAAATATCGGGACCTTATTGGTCAGGCTCTTTCTAACGGTATTTTAACAAGAGAGGAGTTCAATTATTTGAATATTGAAGCACCAAAAATTCCCTTTTTCTTCCATCTACCGAAGGTGCACAAATGTTAAAAAAAAAAAACCCAGGTAGACCCATTATTGTGGGGATAGATTCGATCACTAGTTGTCTTTCCCACTATATCGATTTACATCTTCAGAAATTCATCTGTCAACTCCCCGCTTATCTGAAAGATACGACACACACTCTACAAATACTAAAAGAGATCAAGTGGTCTACCTCTACATACAGATGGGCTACATTTGATGTAAATGCCCTATATACCAATATACCCCATGATTTGGGTTTGAAGGCCATCGGTTATTATTTGGAGGGCGACCCCTTGATGCCTGACACCCAAAAACAATTTATTTTGGACTCCATAGAGTTCATATTGAAAACGTATTACTTTACATTCTTGGATTCGTTCTATCTACAGCTGCGGGGAACGGCGATGGGGACGAGGTTCGCTCCGGCCTTCGCCAACCTCCATATGGGCTGGTTGGAGGAACAATATATCTGGACTCCTGACAACCCATTCCGGGCGAGCCTCGTCCTTCATCGCCGTTTTATTGACGATATAATATGTGTGTGGGAAGGTACCATAGAGGAACTATATAGATACATGGACTACCTTAATGGAAATAAGTTGGGTCTATCGTTCACAATGGAGACCAATGCACTGCGAGTACACTTTTTGGATCTAGATATCAAGGTCGATCCTGAAAATGCTAGTATTAGCACTACAAACTACTTTAAGCCAACAGGTTGTAATGGCTATTTAGACTATCGTAGTGCACATCATAGACCGTGGTTAAAAAATGTACCATTTGGTCAATTTAAGCGGTTACGTCGGAATTGTACAGAGAAAGAGGACTATATTCAGCAGTCTGAAATCTTGAAAACAAGATTTCAGGAGAAACACTATCCGACATCACTGATAGAGTCAGCCTTTGAGAAGGCTTCCACTCTCTCCCAACATGAATGTCTAATGCCCAAAAATTCAGCTAAGAGTGACCAGATGGACAATCCAAATTGTATCAAAGAACGTATGCCCATTATTGTTAACTTCTCGGGACAAGCGAGAGAATGTAAAAACATTTTTAATAAATATTGGCCAGTCCTATTGAGTGACCCCATTCTTAAACAGACCCTGCCACCGATACCTAGAATAGTATATAGAAGGAGCAAGAATATTAGGGGATATATAGCCCCTAGTAGACTGAGCTCCAAACAACCATCGACTGGTGGTGAAACACGGGCCATGACTCGAGCCAAGCCCGGATGCTACCCCTGTCGGTCAAAGCGCTGTCTCTGTTGCAAAACGATAGGTGGAGGCGCAAAGACCTTTAGGACCATCGCCTCCATAGAATTTCAGATTACAAGCTATCTTACATGCCAGAGTACACATGTTATTTATCTACTCAGCTGTCCATGTAACCTCTCATATGTGGGCCGGACAACCCAAGAATTCCACATTAGATTAAACAAACATAGATCTAATATTAATAAGGGGGAACCTAAACATGGAGTGTCACATCATTTTAATTTAGTACATAAAAGAAATTTTAAAATGCTAAAAGCTACAGTTGTAGAACAGGTCCACCATCCAAATAAATCTGAGAGATATAGGATTCTGTGTAGGCGGGAGTCTTACTGGATCCTTAAGTTGGGCACCCAGTGGCGTAGCAATAGGGGTTGCAGAGGTAGCGACCGCATCGGGGGCCTTGGGCCAAGGGCCCCTCCCTCAGGCACAATATTAGCTCTCTATTGGCCCTGTGTTGGTAATAATCACTTCTATAGATGCTTTAAATAGTAGTCCCCTACTTGCACCCATTACACTGTTGTCCTTGGCAGGTTTTGGTGCGCGGTATCAATTGTTATGTATAAAGTGCTTGGGGGGCCCCATGCAAAACTTGCACGAGGGCCCATAGCTCCTTAGCTACGCCACTGTGGGCACCTTAGAGCCGGGTGGTCTAAACAAATGTCTGGAGGAAATGAGCCACCTGCAGCCAGTAGTTCATTGACTGATCCATTTGGTCCTATGCTTTAGGTGTACTCTATTAATTTTGGTCCCCCTTTCTCTCCCCCCCCCTCCCTTCCTAGCACGCTTCTTTCTTTCCTTTATTCCCCCCCCCCCCCCTCCCTTCCCTTTCCCCACTTCTCTTTCCTTTATACCCCCCCTCCCTTCCCCCAATAGAGGCCCTTTGAGCCCCTATATTATATGACCAGTTGAGCCCCTCAATTATATGACCAGTTGATAGAGGTAAAGAGGTGTATATATAGATATGAGATGCGGATATATAATCTATATGAGCGGTACATGTGTGTTTTTTTGTATACTTTTGTACATATATTTTGTAATCTTATAAATTGTCTATTGGATCTCTATGAGATGGTTTTTGTATTAGCAACTAATGGGCTCTGTGTGAGAGCATATAGACGCCCCCCCCCTTTTTATATATATATATATATATATATATATATATATATATATATATATATATATATATATATATATATATGAATTTGCCTATTCCAGATGTATGAATTACTGTGTGGGCGTATAATTGCCCCAATTGTCCCACACAAATGTTCATTAATGCCCCCCTAGCTATATTTTTGGGGGATTTAAATTCACAGCCTACAGGATTTACCTGTTGGGCTCTTCTATTAGGTGTATTACGTTTTTTGTCATAGTATTATGAACCTTATGGTTCTAAGTCTACGCCCCACACAGAGCCGATTGGTTGTTGTTTCTTATGATATTTGTATAAAATGGCCCCCCTCCCTTCTTCTGTAAGTGTATCAGACTTGAAAAAGCGGAGGTTGATCCTCCGTGAAACGCGTTGTCATTTTTAATAAATACTAGCCCCACTCAACCCTATGGTGGCTGGTTTTTACTACCATTACCCAGTTTTAATCCCCAGCGTCCAGGAGCCGCTCGCAGTGACATTGAAAGAAGCGAGCGTGCACCCTGGTTCCCATAGCTACCATCTAGGAAGTACGCAGGAGGGAGTGACATCACATCCGCCCTATCGTTACTGGAGAGCCCAGTCCCCGGCTCGGCAGAGAGGGACAGACGCCTATCGCGGCCGCGTACGCTGTACTGGCCACACTTCAAACAGGTGAGACCTGCCCTAGACCTACATTTAATACCGCGTCTTGAAGCTGAGAGCGCCCCTCCTTTTCTTCTTGTATTCTGTACCTGGATTGCACTCGCTTCGCGCTAGTGCTGTGGATCCTTCTGTTCTGTCTCTTTGGATCGCGCTAACCACTTTTCGCTAGCGCTGTGGATCCTTCTGTTCTGCTACTCTGTACCTGGATCGCACTCGCTTCGCGCTAGTGCTGTGGATCCTTCTGTTCTGTCTTCCTGGATCGCGCTAGCCACTTTCGCTAGTGCTGTGGATCCTATCTCTCGCTTGTCCCTGTTTTCGTGTGTCTGTCTTGTCTGCTACGACCGCTTGCTGGAGGCTCGGTGAGGTAACCGTTAAGCAAGCGTTTGCGTCCTCTGTTTCATGTTTGTCTGTCGATGGTTAGTTAGGCGTGCTTGTCTCTATTGTGCTTATCACGTGGAGACCGCGCATAACCGTGTGCACTGTTGCGAATGAGTGCGGTGTTCGCGGTTAGCTAGCGTTTGTTATTTTCCGCATCTTCTCATTGTGTGATTTTCTGTGCCTTTGCTACCCTTGTGCGCTGTCCTGCTCTGTCTTGTGTCTCTATCGGTGAAAGGTTTTATTAATGTGCTGCTTGAACCACCCTGATATTAAAAGATATACAGCACATCAAATTTTCATTTTGTCTTCTGTCTGGCCAGAAACACATTATTGTGCCATACAGGAGACAAACCTATATTTGAATACCCACTTGGTATATTACCATACAAGCCACTGTGACAGAGATCTGAAGACTCAGACCTATTCATGCATTGTTGTTAAGAACCTGGTCTATTGACAATTAACACATGTAATAAATTCTACCTCTGCCAGTGTTTACAGAACAACAAATCCTATTGTCTTTGCTGTCTGTACCATGTCTATGCTATTGTCTCAAATACTTTCTATGGGCACTCCGGTCTAATCTGGTTTTTCCTCAACACCGGTGGGTATATAAGATTGACCTGTAAATAAAGATTTCAGATGCTGTTCCACCAACTTAAGCGTTTGTGGTCTGTGTCTCCCAGCTGGAGAGAGGGTATTCACTTGGATTGGGGGAGAACTTTAACCTGGGTTGCAGATTATTCTGCTAAGTCATCTTGTAGCTGCCTCCGATGAAATTGAGCTAACAATCGGCAATCGCCAATCTTGCGATTGCGTTCCCACTTTGTTTCCGCTGTTGTGTGTTCACGGTCGCTGGGTGGCGGCTAGATTGGTGTACACACATACATCCTGTCCCTGTGCTCTTTCTCTTTAAGGGCTCTTCAGCCCCGTTTGTCGGGTTCTGTACAATTCCCATCTGGCATCTGTGGCTGTGCAGCGGGTTCTGCACAGGGCCTCCACAGCGCCATCTGCCGGTGGGAATTGCCCTCTGCGGGTGCATAGCACCTAGCCTGGGTTTCCCAAAATTATACACTGGTGGAGGGTTTTCGCTGTGTCAGTGCGCGTCTTGTGCGCTGACCATTAAAACGACCCCATCACCGTTACAGTGTAGAATTCAATTGTTCCGCATTTTCTATGTATTAAAGGATTTTATGGTCAGTGTAAACAGTTACTGGATTTTTAGCTCCTTCCAACCAGTGACTCCATTCCTCCAGAGCAAGTTTAACCCCTAGAACTTCCAATATCATAATTTATCTCTGCCTGAGACTCTGAGAGAACTTCTTAGAGAAAAAAGCACAGGGGTGTAACTTCTCTGGATTACCAGAATATTGAGACAATACTGCCCCCACACCAATTTCGGATGCATCTACCTCCACAAAGAATGCGTTCCTGACGTCAGGATGAACCAATACAGGAGCTGAACAAAAGGTTTCCTTCAGCTCCTGAAAGGCTAAAGTAGCAGATGAGTCCCACTGGGCAGGATCTGCTCCATTTTTGGTAAGATCATTAAGGGGTGCTACCTTGGAGGAAACATTTGTAATGAATTTCTTGTAAAAATTAGCAACCCCTAAGAAACGCTGTAGTGTTTTCAAACTGTTTGGCTGAGGCCAATCCAAGACACCCATAACCTTTTTATTATCCATGGTTAGACCAGTATCAGAAATTACATAACCAAGAAAGTAGTAGCAGTAGGGTATTTTACCGTGTTAGCCATCAGTAAAAGCAAGACATTTTAAATCAGGATGATACCATTTATTGGCTAACTAAAAATGTATAAGAATTAGTGTTGGGCGAACACCTAGATGTTCGGGTTCGCGAACGTTCGCCGAACATCGCCGCGATGTTCGGGTGTTAGCGCCGAACTCCGAACATAATGGAAGTCAATGGGGACCCGAACTTTCGTGCTTTGTAAAGCTTCCTTACATGCTACATACCCCAAATTTGCAGGGTATGTGCACCTTGGGAGTGGGTACAAGAGGAAAAAAAATATTTGAAAAAGAGCTTATAGTTTTTGAGAAAATTGATTGTAAAGTTTCAAAGGAAAAACTGTCTTTTAAATGTGGAAAATGTCATGTTTCTTTGCACAGGTAACATGCTTTTTGTCGCCATGCAGTCATAAATGTAATACAGAGAAGAGGTTCCAGGAAAAAAGACCGGTAACGCTAACCCAGCACCAGCAGCAGCACACGTGATGGAACAGGAGGAGGCGCAGGAGGAGAAGGCCACGCTTTTTGAGACACAACAACCCAGGCCTTGCATGAGGACAAGAAGCGTGCGGATAGCATGCTTTGTACCGCCATGCAGTCATAAATGTAATAAAGATAAGAGGTTCCATAAACAGGGACCGGAAACGCTAACCCAGCAGCAGCACACGTGATGTAACAGGAGGAGGCGCAGGAGGAATGTGGCATTTTTCCCTGTTTACAATGTCATATTTGTAATAGCCTCATTAAGGGTGATACCTTTTTTCACCCTATGAGTGGTAAACGATATGCCATACGAGATAGGTACACTTGTGATTCTCGTTGGGTGGTTTATATGCTTAAATGCCCATGTGGTAAGTGCTATGTTGGCCAAACAACACAGAGATTGAAAGATCGTTTGGCCTTGCACAAATCTACCATTCGCAAAAAGAATATGGATCAGGCCGTTTCAGAGCATTTTACTACCTTTGGACACAATGTTAGTCAGCTTAGGGTTTGTGTCATCGATGGGGTTAAACAGGATAATAAAGGGGGTGATAGATTGTCTAGATTATTGAAGTTAGAATCTAAATGGATCAGAGAACTTGACACTGTGAATAGTGGGTTAAATAAAGAGTATGATTTGAGACTAGATTGGTGATACTGATAGACTCATAGATATTTATAGGCCTTATTAGCTTTCTTTTATTGGATATTTTTTATTATACTACCAATCATCTGATATACCATTGGTGGAAAGTGCTGAATTGATTTTTTTCATATATGGCATGATTTTTTCATATATGGCATTTTTATGTTTTTGGCATTTTTTGGCATTTTTTCAGCATTTTCTTGGCATTTTTTTGGCATTTATTTGACATTTTTTCGGCTTTTTTTGACATTTTTTCGGCATTTTTTCGGCATTTTTCGGCATTTTTTCGGCATTTTTTGGTGTTTGGTTAATTTTACGCGTATTTTTAGTCGCAAAGATTGCGTATGGTTAGGACGCGTTCATGTGGCACTTTCTAGGCGATTGTTTTATTGATACGTAATTTTTTATACGTTTATGCGTCATTTTTTGAGCGCTTGTCTCATGTGTATATACGTCCGGCATAGATGCGTATTTTTGATCGTCAGTAGTCTAGATAGAGGATATGCATTATTACGTCATCTATACGCGTATGCGGGTATGGCGTCGCGTCGTATTGATGCGTTTATGTGTCATTTCCATGCGGATTTTGATGTTTTGTTTTCTTTAATAAAATGTTACTTTTTGGATTTTTTCTTTTTTCTGCTATTCAGCATATTCCACCATGGCGTTTTGGCTGATATCTTGCCAATACATCTTAGAGGCATGCCTGATTTTGATATTTTTTTATTCAGCCATTATTGACAGTTATTTTTTGAATGTTTGGATCTTGCTCAGATCCACCAATGGGGGAGTTGGAGGTGTGACTAGATATGTAAATAGGCTGTTTCCCATCAGGTCCTCTAATTAGTATATACTCAGTGATTGGTTGTTTCTTTGTATATATGTTGGTGTTTTTGTATGTTACTTCAGAACTAGGCAGCATGAAGATGGGCAGGAGCCCGAAACAGTGGACTGTCCTGCCTTAAAGTTCTTTTTGAATTTGTATGTTTTTTTCCAATAAAACAGACTAAGCTTTTCTGAAGGTGGTGCGGATCTTTCTCTTCATTTGCCATATGTAACAGGAGGAGGCGCAGGAGGAGAAGGCCACGCTTTGAGACACAACAACCCAGGCCTTGCATGAGGACAAGAAGCGTGCGGATAGCAATTTGCATTTTTTTGTCGCCATGCAGTCATAAATGTAATACAGATGAGAGGTTCAATAAACAGGGACCGGAAATGCTAACCCATCACAGATGTTCATTGTTCATGTTACTTGGTTGGGGTCCCGGGAGTGTTGCGTAGTCGTTTCCAATCCAGGATTGATTCATTTTAATTTGAGTCAGACGGTCTGCATTTTCTGTGGAGAGGCGGATACGCCGATCTGTGACGATGCCTCCGGCAGCACTGAAACAGCGTTCTGACATAACGCTGGCTGCCGGGCAAGCCAGCACCTCTATTGCGTACATTGCCAGTTCGTGCCGGGTGTCTAGCTTCGATACCCAATAGTTGAAGGGTGCAGATGGATTGTTCAACACAGCTATGTCATCTGACATGTAGTCCTTGACCATCTTCTCCAGGCGATCGGTGTTGGAGGTGGATCTGCACGCTTGCTGTTCTGTGTGCTGCTGCATGGGTGTCAGAAAATTTTCCCACTCCAAGGACACTGCCGATACCATTCCCTTTTGGGCACTAGCTGCGGCTGCGGCTGCGGTGAATGTTTGGGTACTTGTATGCAATTAGTGGTGATGAGTCCCTTAACCACTTGCCGACCGCGCACTCATAACGCGCGTCGGCAAAGTGGCAGCTGCAGGACCAGCGACGCAGTATTGCGTCGCCAGCTGCAGGCTGATTAATCAGGAAGCAGCCGCTCGTGCGAGCGGCTGCTTCCTGTCAATTCACGGCGGGGGGCTCCGTGAATAGCCTGCGGGCCGCCGATGGCGGCTCGCAGGCTAAATGTAAACACAAGCGGAAATAATCCGCTTTGTTTACATTTGTACGGCGCTGCTGCGCAGCAGCGCCGTAAGGCAGATCGGCGATCCCCGGCCAATCAGCGGCCGGGGATCGCCGCCATGTGACAGGGGACGTCCCGTCACTGGCTGCAAAGGACGGATAGCGTCCTGTGCAGCCCGGATCTCCAGGGGGGGCCAGGTAGGAGAGAGAGGGGGAGGATTTCGCCGCGGAGGGGGGCTTTAAGGTGCCCCCCCGCAACACCCGGCAGGCAGGAGCGATCAGACCCCCCTAGCACATCATCCCCCTAGTGGGGAAAAAAGGGGGGCGATCTGGTCGCTCTGCCTGCACGCTGATCTGTGCTGGGGGCTGCAGAGCCCACCCAGCACAGATCAGCTACAACAGCGCTGGTCCTTAAGGGGGGGTAAAGGGTGGGTCCTCAAGTGGTTAAGCAAAGTGACATACTTATATTTTTTCACTTGTAATTGTGTAAAATTGTAACAAATGCTTTTACAGCAATTTCTCTGTTGGTTTCTGGTCTGTATCTGGGTACAATCTGAGGGGTGTGGGAAACAAACCCTGGTGTTGGTGCATTTGGGGAGGTTTTTGAACAGCAGACGTTGACCCCCTGTACCACCCACTGTGCACAGGGTGAGATGGGGGGCCAACTAAACCTGCAAGTGGCTGAATCACACAGCCTCATAACCCGGCCCACATCAGTGTTCTAACATGCCTGGAGAGGGTGGAGACAAATATGTCATGTAAAATACTTATTGGTTGATTTGATTGTAATTGTCTCCATATGTCTGTTTGTATTAATACTGTGTTGTATAAAGGAAGGTCAGAGAAATGTGTTTAAGTGTCAGAACTCTATATTATTAGGATTTACAGAAAGTATGATGTTAGTAAAAGAAATTTGAATAGAGAGAGTAACCTTTGTCAAAAATATTGTTACATAGCTACGCATGTGGTAAATAGGTTGCACACACCCACTAAGCTGTTTAACTTCTTATTACCATTGAGGACCTCTACATAACTGCTTTGATTGAGACTGAGCTATCAATTACTTGGCTCATGCAGTTTGACAAACCTTGAACTCTTGTCTGATTCATCTTTACTAATTTGCCTGCACAAGTGTTCTTTATTACCTGTTCACTTGGAGACCTACCTGTGATATCACCTGATTATGGAATACTTTGGAGATCATCTGATATGATTCTCCTGCACTGATGCAGCCTTAGAAGGATGACCCTCTGCTGTAAGGATGAGCCCTTTCTGCACCTGCCCTCCTCCTGTGGTGGTAATGGCTGCTTCCTGTATTTCTTTTGTGTCATCCTTTGGGAAGAACTCCACCTCTGCTGTTGCAACTGTGATGTGAGGTTTCTCAACTGGGATAAGAAGTTGAGTCTGCCCTTCCCTGCCTTCTACAACCTGGCTGCAAGTGCTACATCCTTGTTATAAATCTGTTTCCATTTCTTTTGTGGGTGCCCAATGCCATACAATGAAACTGCTAACAAAAAGGCACTGGGTGTAGCCACGGTGATTACACGGCCAGCTCTCAACCGCCACTGTCTGTTTGCCCCGAGACAGCGAGAGCTTGGCAGGAAAACATCTGCATTCATCATGAGGGCTTGTGGTGATGAATTCACCGTCCTCCTTCACCCTTCAGATGAACAATACTCTACTCTGCAATGATGAACTGACATTTCCTGGACCCACTAGAGGATCATTTTTTTTTCAAAATGCATTAAGAAGTTCTAACCTTATGGGTGAGGTGTGGCTTTAGGCAACCTGTTAAAGTTTACCACATTCAGTCTTCCATTAAGTTATGCAGGGCTAGATTAGGATGATATACTAGCAAAGCTAACTACTGTTAACTCATCTTGCAGTTGTGTAACCCTTTAAACTGTATATTGTATTTGTGTACCAATGACAACACTAACTCCTATGATCTCTAACATACATAGAGCTGTTCATAGTATCTAAGTGATCCCGCCCTTTCCTTTAGAAAAGGTTGGGATCAAAGGTTGGGTTGAAAGGTTTTATTAATGTGCTGCTTGAACCACCCTGATAATAAAAGATATACAGCACATCAAATTTTCATTTTGTCTTCTGTCTGGCCAGAAACACATTATTGTGCCATACAGGAGACAAACCTATATTTGAATACCCACTTGGTATATTACCATACAAGCCACTGTGACAGAGATCTGAAGACTCAGACCTATTCATGCATTGTTGTTAAGAACCTGGTCTATTGACAATTAACACATGTAACAAATTCTACCTCTGCCAGTGTTTACAGAACAACAAATCCTATTGTCTTTGCTGTCTGTACCATGTCTATGCTATTGTCTCAAATACTTTCTATGGGCACTCCGGTCTAATCTGGTTTTTCCCCAACACCGGTGGGTATATAAGATTGACCTGTAAATAAAGATTTCAGATGCTGTTCCACCAACTTAAGCGTTTGTGGTCTGTGTCTCCCAGCTGGAGAGAGGGTATTCACTTGGATTGGGGGAGAACTTTAACCTGGGTTGCAGATTATTCTGCTAAGTCATCTTGTAGCTGCCTCCGATGAAATTGAGCTAACAATCGGCAATCGCCAATCTTGCGATTGCGTTCCCACTTTGTTTCCGCTGTTGTGTGTTCACAGTCGCTGGGTGGCGGCTAGATTGGTGTACACACATACATCCTGTCCCTGTGCTCTTTCTCTTTAAGGGCTCTTCAGCCCCGTTTGTCGGGTTCTGTACAATTCCCATCTGACATCTGTGGCTGTGCAGCGGCGGTGTTCGCCTGCACTCCACAGCGCCATCTGCCGGTGGGAATTGCCCTCTGCGGGTGCATAGCACCTAGCCTGGGTTTCCCAAAATTATACGCTGGTGGAGGGTTTTCGCTGTGTCAGTGCGCGTCTTGTGCGCTGACCATTAAAACGACCCCGTCACCGTTACAGTGTAGAATTCAATTGTTCCGCTTTTTCTATGTATTAAAGGATTTTATGGTCAGTGTAAACAGTTACTGGATTTTCAGCTCCTTCCAACCAGTGACTCCATTCCTCCAGAGCAAGTTTAACCCCTAGAACTTCTTCTCTATTACCAATATCATAATTTATCTCTGCCTGAGACTCTGAGAGAACTTCTTAGAGAAAAAAGCACAGGGGTGTAACTTCTCTGGATTACCAGAATATTGAGACAATACTGCCCCCACACCAATTTCGGATGCATCTACCTCCACAAAGAATGCGTTCCTGACGTCAGGATGAACCAATACAGGAGCTGAACAAAAGGTTTCCTTCAGCTCCTGAAAGGCTAAAGTAGCAGATGAGTCCCACTGGGCAGGATCTGCTCCATTTTTGGTAAGATCATTAAGGGGTGCTACCTTGGAGGAAACATTTGTAATGAATTTCTTGTAAAAATTAGCAACCCCTAAGAAACATTGTAGTGTTTTCAAACTGTTTGGCTGAGGCCAATCCAAGACACCCATAACCTTTTTATTATCCATGGTTAGACCAGTATCAGAAATTACATAACCAAGAAAGTAGTAGCAGTAGGGTATTTTACCGTGTTAGCCATCAGTAAAAGCAAGACATTTTAAATCAGGATGATACCATTTATTGGCTAACTAAAAATGTATAAGAATTAGTGTTGGGCGAACACCTAGATGTTCGGGTTCGCGAACGTTCGCCGAACATCGCCGCGATGTTCGGGTGTTCGCGCCGAACTCCGAACATAATGGAAGTCAATGGGGACCTGAACTTTCGTGCTTTGTAAAGCTTCCTTACATGCTACATACCCCAAATTTGCAGGGTATGTGCACCTTGGGAGTGGGTACAAGAGGAAAAAAAATATTTGAAAAAGAGCTTATAGTTTTTGAGAAAATTGATTGTAAAGTTTCAAAGGAAAAACTGTCTTTTAAATGTGGAAAATGTCATGTTTCTTTGCACAGGTAACATGCTTTTTGTCGCCATGCAGTCATAAATGTAATACAGAGAAGAGGTTCCAGGAAAAAAGACCGGTAACGCTAACCCAGCACCAGCAGCAGCACACGTGATGGAACAGGAGGAGGCGCAGGAGGAGAAGGCCACGCTTTTTGAGACACAACAACCCAGGCCTTGCATGAGGACAAGAAGCGTGCGGATAGCATGCTTTGTACCGCCATGCAGTCATAAATGTAATAAAGATAAGAGGTTCCATAAACAGGGACCGGAAACGCTAACCCAGCAGCAGCACACGTGATGGAACAGGAGGAGGCGCAGGAGGAGAAGGCCACGCTTTGAGACACAACAACCCAGGCCTTGCATGAGGACAAGAAGCGTGCGGATAGCAATTTGCATTTTGTCGCCATGCAGTCATAAATGTAATACAGATGAGAGGTTCAATAAACAGGGACCGGAAACGCTAACCCATCACAGATGTTCATTGTTCATGTTACTTGGTTGGGGTCCCGGGAGTGTTGCGTAGTCGTTTCCAATCCAGGATTGATTCATTTTAATTTGAGTCAGACGGTCTGCATTTTCTGTGGAGAGGCGGATACCCCGATCTGTGACGATGCCTCCGGCAGCACTGAAACAGCGTTCTGACATAACGCTGGCTGCCGGGCAAGCCAGCACCCCTATTGCGTACATTGCCAGTTCGTGCCAGGTGTCTAGCTTCGATACCCAATAGTTGAAGGGTGCAGATGGATTGTTCAACACAGCTATGCCATCTGACATGTAGTCCTTGACCATCTTCTCCAGGCGATCGGTGTTGGAGGTGGATCTGCACGCTTGCTGTTCTGTGTGCTGCTGCATGGGTGTCAGAAAATTTTCCCACTCCAAGGACACTGCCGATACCATTCCCTTTTGGGCACTAGCTGCGGCTTGTGTTGTTTGCTGCCCTCCTGGTCGTCCTGGGTTTGCGGAAGTCAGTCTGTCGGCGTACAACTGGCTAGAGGAGGGGGAGGATGTCAATCTCCTCTCTAAAGTCTCCACAAGGGCCTGCTGGTATTCTTCCATTTTGACCTGTCTGACTCTTTCTTCAAGCAGTTTTGGAACATTGTGTTTGTACCGTGGATCCAGAAGGGTATAAACCCAGTAATTGGTGTTGTTCAGAATGCGCACAATGCGTGGGTCGCGTTCAATGCAGTCCTAGGCCGAAGAGGTCATAGCCTAGGGTCACAAAAACCTGTTTATTTGGGCAATTTCAATGGTAGTGATGCTGACGTACATAAATCTCAGCCATGGCCGTTAGCAACGTCTGAATTGCAGGTAGAAGACATATTGTGAGACTTGGATTCCAAAGATGGGGTCCCTACATCTCTGCAAACCAGAGTTACAGGGGTCCAAAATTGGTAAAATCCCCCATAGGCTTTCATTGCCTCCCTATTTCACTTTCCAAAATCTCACATCTTTTCAAAGGGCAATTGCTCAGCAGTGGCAAATTTTCTAGCATTGTAGGGACCCTTAGGGGGAACATGACTGGTGAGTTTTGGGCCCCTAGGCCGAAGAGGTCATAGCCTAGGGTCACAAAAACCTGTTTATTTGGGCAATTTCAATGGTGGCGAGTCTGACGTACATAAATCGCAGCAATGGCCGTTAGCAATGTCTGAATCTCACGAAATGTCTCATGCAGGTAGAAGACATATTGTTAGACTTGGGCTCCAAAGATGGATTCCCTACATCTCTGCAAACCAGAGTTACAGGGCTCCAAATTTGGTAAAATCCCCCATAGGCTTTCATTGGGCCTCCTATTTACAGTTCCAAAATCTCACATCTTTTCAAAGGGCAATTGCTCAGCAGTGGCAAATTTTCTAGCATTGTAGGAACTGTTAGGGGGATTATAACTGGTGAGTTTTGGACCCCTAGGCCGAAGAGGTCATAGCCTAGGGTCACAAAAACCTGTTTATTTGGGCAATTTCAATGGTAGTGATGCTGACGTACATAAATCTCAGCCATGGCCCTTAGCAACGTCTGAATTTCACGAAATGTCTCATGCAGGTAGAAGACATATTGTTAGACTTGGATTCCAAAGATGAGGTCCCTACATCTCTGCAAACCAGAGTTACAGGGGTCCAAAATTGGTAAAATCCCCCATAGGCTTTCAATCCCTCCCTATTTCACTTTCCAAAATCTCACTTCTTTTCAAAGGGCAATTGCTCAGCAGTGGCAAATTTTCTAGCATTGTAGGGACCCTTAGGGGGAACATGACTGGTGAGTTTCGGGCCTCTAGGCCAAAGAGGTCATAGCCTAGGGTCACAAAAACCTGTTTATTTGGGCAATTTCAATGGTAGTGATGCTGACGTACATAAATCTCAGCCATGGCCGTTACCAATGTCTGAATTTCACGAAATGTCTCATGCAGGTAGAAGATATATTGTTAGACTTGGATTCCAAAGATGGGGTCCCTACATCTCTGCAAACCAGAGTGATAGGGGTGCAAAATTGGTAAAATCCCCAATAGGCTTTCATTGCCTCCCTATTTCACTTTCCAAAATCTCACATCTTTTCAAAGGGCAATGGCTCAGCAGTACCAAATTTTCTAGCATTGTAGGGACTCTTAGGGGGATCATGACTGGTGAGTTTTGCCACTGCTGAGCCATTGCCCTTTGAAATGGTGTGAGATTTTGGAACGGTAAACAGTAGGCCCAATGAAAGCCTATGGGGGATTTTACCAATTTTGGAGCCCTGTAACTCTGGTTTGCAGAGATGTAGAGATCCCATCTTTGGAATCCAAGTCTAACAATATGTCTTCTACCTGCATGAGACATTTTGTGAGAATCAGACGTTGCTAACGGCCATTGCTGAGATTTATGTACGTCAGACTCGCCACCATTGAAATTGCCCAAATAAACAGGTTTTTGTGACCCTAGGCTATGACCTCTTTGGCCTAGGGGCCCAAAACTCACCAGTCATGTTCCCCCTAAGGGTCCCTACATTGCTAGAAAATTTGCCACTGCTGAGCAATTGCCCTTTGAAAAGATGTGAGATTTTGGAAAGTGAAATAGGGAGGCAATGAAAGCCTATGGGGGATTTTACCAATTTTGGACCCCTGTAACTCTGGTTTGCAGAGATGTAGGGACCCCATCTTTGGAATCCAAGTCTAACAATATGTCTTCTACCTGCATGAGACATTTCGTGAAATTCAGACGTTGCTAACGGCCATGGCTGAGATTTATGTACGTCAGCATCACTACTATTGAAATTGCCCAAATAAACAGGTTTTTGTGACCCTAGGCTATGACCTCTTTGGCCTAGGGGCCCGAAACTCACCAGTCATGTTCCCCCTAAGGGTCCCTACAATGCTAGAAAATTTGCCACTGCTGAGCAATTGCCCTTTGAAAAGATGTGAGATTTTGGAAAGTGAAATAGGGAGACAATGAAAGCCTATGGGGGATTTTACCAATTTTGGACCCCTGTAACTCTGGTTTGCAGAGATGTAGGGACCCCATCTTTGGAATCCAAGTCTAACAATATGTCTTCTACCTGCAGTTCAGACGTTGCTAACGGCCATGGCTGAGATTTATGTATGTCAGCATCACTACCATTGAAATTGCCCAAATAAACAGGTTTTTGTGACCCTAGGCTATGACCTCTTCGGCCTAGGACTGCATTGAATGTGACCCACGCATTGTGCGCATTCTGAACAACACCAATTACTGGGTTTATACCCTTCTGGATCCACGGTACAAACACAATGTTGCAAAACTGCTTGAAGAAAGAGTCAGACAGGTCAAAATGGAAGAATACCAGCAGGCCCTTGTGAAGACTTTAGAGAGGAGATTGACATCCTCCCCCTCCTCTAGCCAGTTGTACGGCGACAGACTGACTTCCGCAAACCCAGGACGACCAGGAGGGCAGCAAACAACACAAGCCGCAGCTAGTGCCCAAAAGGGAATGGTATCGGCAGTGTCCTTGGAGTGGGAAAATTTTCTGACACCCATGCAGCAGCACACAGAACAGCAAGCGTGCAGATCCACCTCCAACACCGATCGCCTGGAGAAGATGGTCAAGGACTACATGTCAGATGGCATAGCTGTGTTGAACAATCCATCTGCACCCTTCAACTATTGGGTATCGAAGCTAGACACCTGGCACGAACTGGCAATGTACGCAATAGAGGTGCTGGCTTGCCCGGCAGCCAGCGTTATGTCAGAACGCTGTTTCAGTGCTGCCGGAGGCATCGTCACAGATCGGGGTATCCGCCTCTCCACAGAAAATGCAGACCGTCTGACTCAAATTAAAATGAATCAATCCTGGATTGGAAACGACTACGCAACACTCCCGGGACCCCAACCAAGTAACATGAACAATGAACATCTGTAATGGGTTAGCGTTTCCGGTCCCTGTTTATTGAACCTCTCATCTGTATTACATTTATGACTGCATGGCGACAAAATGCAAATTGCTATCCGCACGCTTCTTGTCCTGATGCAAGGCCTGGGTTGTTGTGTCTCAAAGCGTGGCCTTCTCCTCCTGCGCCTCCTCCTGTTCCATCACGTGTGCTGCTGCTGGGTTAGCGTTACCGGTCCCTTTTCCTGGAACCTCTCATCTGTATTACATTTATGACTGCATGCCGACAAAATGCAAATTGCTATCCACACGCTTCTTGTCCTCATGCAAGGCCAGGGTTGTTGTGTGTCAAAGCGTGGCCTACTCCTCCTGCGCCGCCCTCCTCCTGTTCCATCACGTGTGCTGCTGCTGGGTTAGCGTTACTGGTCCCTTTTCCTGGAACCTCTTATCTGTATTACATTTATGACTGCATGCCGACAAAAAGCATGTTACCTGTGCAAAGAAAACGGACATTTCCCGCATTTAAAAGACAGTTTTCCCTTTGAAACTTTAAAATCGATTTTCTCAAAAACTATAAGCTCTTTTTGCTAAATTTTTTTCCTCTTGTACCCACTCCCAAGGTGCACATACCCTGTAAATTTGGGGTATGTAGCATGTAAGGAGGCTTTACAAAGCACGAAAGTTCGGGTCCCCATTGACTTCCATTATGTTCGGAGTTCGGCTCGAACACCCGAACATCGCGACCATGTTCGGCCCGAACCCGAACATCTAGATGTTTCGCCCAACACTACACGTGACCCGTTCGGCCAATCACAGCGCTAGCCGAACGTTCGGGGAACGTTCGGCCATGCGCTCTTAGTTCGGCCATATGGCCGAACGGTTTGGCCGAACACCATCAGGTGTTCGGCCGAACTCGAACATCACCCGAACAGGGTGATGTTCTGCAGAACCCGAACAGTGGCGAACACTGTTCGCCCAACACTAATAAGAATAAGCAAGCTTTCGGCCTTGCAGCCTTCGTCGGGCTTCCATCCTGTTAGTTTGCAGGCTGGTGGTACAGACAGCTATATACAATGTTGTGTTAAAGAGGAACTCCAGTGAACATTTTACTGTTGGCAGGTGATGTAGCTGCTGCATGGTTTTTGGCAGTTGGAAACAGCTGTAAACAGCTATTTCCCACAAAATTTCGAACTTTTCTTGTGGGAGGGGTTACTTAAGTGAGAGGTTTCACCATAATATCAGTCATACAGCGCCCCTGATGGTCTGTTTGTGAAGAGGAATAGATTTCTCATGTAAAAGGGGGTATCAGCTACTGATTGGGATAAAGTTCAATTTTTGGTCGTAGTTTCTCTTTAAGTAAGAGTGCTGGGAGGCATTTGTCATGTAATAAAATGCTTATATATTATACAAGTATATACTGTATATTATTACATATACTCATAATTTATTTCACTCAAAATATGAAGATAAAGATTTTCTTTAATAAGTGGGTTTACAAAAAATTACCTCAAATGCACATGAAAAATAATAATAAAAACCTGATAAATCTATAAATAAATACACTGGCCAGCTGTTGAGGGGAAAGTTATTTGGATTTATAAACATTTCACATTTAAGCTTCAAAGTGAGAGAAGCACTTTTTAATAGAAAAGCTCATTCTATTTCTGGGCTGTTTAAGCTCTTTAACCTTCTGTTGCTCTAATTCCAGTAAGGAAATACGGATTGACAGCCCACTTTATATTTGAAAATAACAACAAAACTTATTTTGGAATAGTTACACTAGACAATTATAACTTAAAATAATATATACAAAAAAAAAAAAGACGGTAACCAGGAAAACCTGCCTGATACTTAGTGGTAGCAGCATCTTCCCTTAAATCAGCATAGATGTTTTATATATATAGAAGGAGAGAGAGAGAGGGAGAGATTAAAGAGAACCCGAGGTGTGTTTCTGAGGACGTAATCCCCATACAGAAACTGAGTCTGCCTATAGAGCCCAGCCTCTGTTGCTAGTCAGATTCCCCCTAAGCCCCCCCTGCGCTCTGCGGGACCCCATTAATCACAGCCGCGCTGTCGACACGCAGCATGTCACAGCGGGCTGTGTTTACCTCTCTAATGCCAGTCTCGCTGCTCCCCCGCCTCCTGCATCGCTCCGGTCCCCGCCCACGTCCCTTCCCTCGCCGCTGATTGGAGGGAAGGGACGCGGGCGGGGACCGGAGCAATGCAGGAGGCGGGGGAGAGCGGAGACTGACATTAGAGAGGTAAACATAGCCCGCACAGCGCGGCTGTGATTAATGGGGTCTCGCTGAGTGCAGGGGGGGGGGCTTAGGGGGAATCTGACTAGCAGCAGAGGCTGGGCTCTATAGGCAGACCCAGCCTCTGTATGGGGATTTCATTGTTAGAACCCCGCCTCGGGTTCTCTTTAAGGTTTTTTTTTGGAACTCAAGGGGAAATGCAGAAAACATGTAGTGCCCAATTTGACGCTTATAGTTGCTAGTGATTGCTGTGACGGCTGTTAACAAACAAATCTATTGTGGCCCCCATAGTATCAAAGTGCCTCTGGCGCCCTCTATTGGCATCCACAGTTTAGTTGGGGTTAGGAATAGATTGAGGTGCTAGGTTGTGGTTTAAAACAGGTTTTCAGGTCTATTAGCATTATTCTTAGGTGGGGTTCAGTTAGGCTAAGGTTGGGGGCAAGGTTGTTAGGGATAAGCATGGGGGGGGGGGGGGGTTGGCTAGGGTTAGGAATAGTTGTGAGGGGTGGTTATGGTTAGCTTTTGGTTAAAGGGGGTTGATAAGAGTTAGGCATCATGGGGGAGGTGGGCTGGTAAGGGTTAGGCAATGATAGAGGGAGGTTTCAAGTGATAATGGGGTAAGGTGGGGCGATAGTGGAATATCAGTAAAAATTACTAATATTTTACTATCGTAATTACATAGGTTCTAATAGTAAAATATTGGTAGTTGTACCAATATTCTACTAGTGGCTATTTCCGGAGTCCAAATTACTGCTGCGCCCTGTTTACATATATGCAAGGGGACTCCTGTACACACCCTGTTCAAACTTAAAGGGATACTGTAGGGGTGTTGGGGGAAAATGAGTTGAACTTACCCGGGGCTTCTAATGGTCTCCCGCAGACATCCTGTGCCCATTCTCCCACTCACCAATGCTCCGGCCCCGCCTCTGGTTCACTTCTGGAATTTCAGACTTTAAAGTGTGAAAACCACTGCGCCTGCATTGCCGTGTCCTCGATCCCGCTGATGTCACCAGGAGCATACTGCGCAGGCACAGACCATACTGGGCCTGTGCAGTACACTCCTGGTGACATCAGCAGGATCGAGGACACGGCAACGCAGGCGCAGTGGTTTTCAGACTTTAAAGTCTGAAATTCCAGAAGTGAACCGGAGGCGGGGCCGGAGCATCAGTGAGTGGCTGCGCGGGCACAGGATGCCTGCGGGGGACCATTAGAAGCCCCGGGTAAGTTCAACCCATTTTCCCCCGACCCCCCCTACAGTATTCCTTTAAAGTATATTAAAGTATAACTAAAATAGTTCAATAGTTCAATTGAACAAATTAAAATGTACCACTGGGAGATAAGACAAAAATAAACTGGGAGAGAGGGAGTGAGTTATATTTTGTGGAGCCTTCAAGGAGTGTTATACCAACGTAAAAACAACTTAACTGGGTTTTCTTTAATGCAAGTAGATCTGGGCACTTGAGAGATCTTTTAATTTGCTGAAAATGTAGGTCCAGTGTTTTTCAGGGAGCATTACATCAAGGTGTGTTTCCCAAGCCAGTATACTGCTGCCAGGCTTGGCAAACTATTTCCCTGTGGGAAATTCCCACAGATCAACTCCAATGCCCCAATCTAACACCACTGTCTTCACGTTATTTGGCACATTCCCGCTTGAACGAGAGGTGAGGTGGCAACACCTACCCGACTTCGGTTACACCCAGGCCTTAAGGGTGCAAGGTATTGGAGATGAACGTCGAACGGGCAATAGACAACCAGAGCCAGGGCCACCTTCAGGGCAGTAATGAAGGTACTGCTGTATGGGGCCCCAGGACAGTCTGGGGCCCAAACAGTGGCAGTTCCACATGGGCTCTAGCAGTCAATCACTCCAGTGGAGTGGTTCTTTTCAGATGAGCTGTGTAGTGAAACACCATTGTTGCCAGCTGCTGTATGTCCCCTCTCCCCATGCAATGCAGAGGGGGGGACTATAATGCATTGTGACTCTGCCCCATCATGCTGTGGCCCTGCCCCTGCATGTGGCTCCACCACCCTGTGAGTCTATTATGACAGGTGGTGGAGATCTTCTACAGAAAGAGGCCCCGCTCCCCACAGTGCTGGCCACTACAATACACCTATCACTACCTACCTGCTACTACAAGCTATCTATCAGATGGTGATTTGACATGTGGAGGCACAGGGGAGTAAGGGGGCCCAGTATGGGGCCTAGAAAATTCTGATGGTGGCCCTGACCAGAGCCAAACAGGAGACAGAACAAATTCAGTAACAATCTGAGGTAAAACACAAAGGTCAGAGTTGGCAGTACAAAAGGGCTAAGCAATATCAGGTCAAAGGCAATCCGAGGTCGGTCCAGGCAGTTATAATCGTAATGATGAAACAGGTAAATTTCAGTCCAGGCAGCAAACAGTGATGGTCAATAAACAGGGAAAGGTCAAATTCAAGATCAATAAAGAGCAATTGCATCAGCAACACAGAGCACGCAGCAGCTAGCAAGCTAACACTATCACAGGCAATGTGTGACTGAGACATCAGACTTTAAAAACACACATTGCACCAATCAGTGGCCGGCAACTCACACAGCAGCCAATCATGCACCAGCATCCCTGCCTATGTGTCAGTTGATAGAAGGTCAGCTGACACAATACAATGCCTGACTATGGCCTCAATTCAATAAGCTTCTCTCCTGTCTTTGATAACCCTTCTGAGCTGTTTCTACAGTTATCACCACGGTGATAACTGTAGAAACTGCTCATAAGAGTTATTAAAGACAGGAGAGAAGCTTAGTGAATTGAGGCCTATGTGTCAGCTGACTGATGTGTAAGCTGACGCTATTGTTTACCTCACCTGAGTGAGTACAGCAGACGGGAGGAACAAGGTGCCTGCCCACTAACGCACGTATGCTGCTCCTCACCGTGCACATCATCACTGGACAACGGCTGCTGAGATCCAGAAGTGGAGGACACGACTTGACTCTCGGCTGAGCAAGCAGCATAGCAGGATCTCCCAGGTAAGTCACTTACAGCAAATTCCTGTTCACCATTAATTTCTACTGGTGGAGGAGACACTGAAGGATCAAAATTGACTGCAGATTTCAACAAACAAACATGAAATGAATTAACACCCTTCAGGGAAGCTGGTAATTTCACTCTGTGAGTTACTGTATTAATTTTCTTTGATACTGGGTATGGACTAATAAACTTGGGTCCTAACTTAGACGATGATTGACGGAGAGTGATATTATGGGTGGAAACATAAATCAGGTCTCTTGGATGAAATTCTGGCTCAGGAGTGTGATGTACAGGTCCTTCTCAAAAAATTAGCATATTGTGATAAAGTTCATTATTTGCTGTAATGTACTGATATACATTAGACGTTCATATATTTTAGATTCATTACATACAACTGAAGTAGTTCAAGCCTTTTATTGTTTTAATATTGATGATTTTGGCATACAGCTCATGAAAACCCAAAATTCCTATCTCATCTCAAAAAATTAGCATATTTCATCGGACCAATAAATGAAAAGTGTTTTTAAAACAAAAAAAGTCAACCTTCAAATAATTATGTTCAGTTATGCACTCAATACTTGGTCAGGAACCCTTTTGCAGAAATGACTGCTTCAATGCGGCGTGGCATGGAGGCAATCAGCCTGTGGCACTGCTCAGGCGTTATGGAGGCCCAGGATGCTTCGATAGCGGCCTTAAGCTCATCCAGAGTGTTGGGTCTTGCATCTCTCAACTTTCTCTTCACAATATCCCACAGATTCTTTATGGGGTTCAGGTCAGGAAAGTTGGCAGGCCAATTGAGCACAGTAATACCATGGTCAGTAAACCATTTACCGGTGGTTTTGGCACTGTGAGCAGGTGCCAGGCCGTGCTGAAAAATGAAATCTTCATCTCCATAAAGCTTTTCAGCAGATGGAAGGATGAAGTGCTCCAAAATCTCCTGATAGCTAGCTGCATTGACCCTGTCCCTGATAAAACACAGTGGACCAACACCAGCAGCTGACATAGCACCCCAGACTATCACTGACTGTGGGTACTTGACACTGGACTTCAGGCATTTTAGCATTTCCCTCTCCCCAGTCTTCCTCCAGACTCCGGCACCTTGATTTCCGAATGACATGCAAAAGTTGCTTTCATCCAAAAAAAGTACTTTGGACCACTGAGCAACAGTTCAGTGCTGCTTCTCTGTAGCCCAGGTCAGGCGCTTCTGCTGCTGTTTCTGGTTCAAAAGTTGCTTGACCTGGGGAATATGGCACCCCTAGCCCATTTCCTGCACACGCCTGTACACGGTGGCTCTGGATGTTTCTACTCCAGACTCAGTCCACTGCTTCTGCAGGTCCCCCAAGGTCTGGAATCGGTCCTTCTCCACAATCTTCCTCAGGGTCCGGTCACCTCTTCTCGTTGTGCAGCGTTTTCTGCCACACTTTTTCCTTCCCACAGACTTCCCACTGAGGTGCCTTGATATAGCACTCTGGGAACAGCCTATTCGTTCAGAAATTTCTTTCTGAGTTTTACCCTCTTGCTTGAGGGTGACAATGATGGCCTTCTGGACAGCAGTCAGGTCGGCAGTCTTACCCATGATTGCGGTTTTGAGCAGTGGTGCTCAGCAGAGCTCGAATATTCGAGTAGCTCGAATATTCAAGCTCTTTTTCAGTTATTTGAGCTCGAATACCGAGCTCGAATAGCTGTAGCTATTCGAATGGGCTATTCGAGTTAATTCGAATAGCCCATTCACTATTCGCGCTATTCGAGCAAACAGCGCTATTCGAGCTCGAATACCGAGCTCGAATAGCGTCATAGCCCAGATTGATGTCCTTAGAGCCAATCAGAGGGCTCCCAGGCCCTCTGATGGCAGCCAATCACAGAGGGGGACCCTGGCCAGCCCCTACCCTATAAATAGCGGCCGCCATTTTAGGTTTTTCCGTCCTTGCCTGACTTTGTACAGAGATACATCTGCTCCTTTGTGCTTTGGCTTAGCAAGAGCTTTATTGTGGTCAATCACCTAGCGTTTTTGCTCACATACACCTCCTATATACACCTATATTGTTGTTAGTTAGATAGACATTGTATTTTAGTTAGTAGCTTGTGTGTTACATAGAGACAGCCAGCTGCTGCAGGCAAGCTTACACAGCTTTAGGCCTCAGGGCCTTGCCTGTGTGGGCACAGCTGTCCTCCTGTCCTCTGTTAGTTTATTTCTCATCTATACCAGTGTTTCTGCTGTCCTTTACTACTGAGTGATTGTATTTTGTAGTATACTGTAACTGTACTAGGACACTCACTGTCACTGTTTGTTCGTACATAGCTCCTGCGTGTGTGCGTGCACTGTCTGTACAGTACACACACTCTATTTCCTTCTGATTACTACTGATTATTGTAATTTCTAGTTGTACTTACTGTTACTACTTACTGTACTAGGGACACTCAGTCACTGTTCATAGGCTAGCTCCTGCTTGTGTGCGTGCGTGCACTGTCTGTACAGTACACACACTCTATTTCCTTCTGATTACTACTGATTATTGTAATTTCTAGTTGTACTTACTGTTACTACTTACTGTACTAGGGACACTCAGTCACTGTTCATAGGCTAGCTCCTGCTTGTGTGCGTGCGTGCACTGTCTGTACAGTACACACACTCTATTTCCTTCTGATTACTACTGATTATTGTAATTTCTAGTTGTACTTACTGTTACTACTTACTGTACTAGGGACACTCAGTCACTGTTCATAGGCTAGCTCCTGTGTGTGTGTGTGTGCATGCACTGTCTGTAGTGTACTACACACACTCTATTTCCTTCTACTGAATCTGATTACTACGGATTATTGTATTTTCTAGTTAGTGTACTAGGGGACACACTCACTGTTCACTGTTCACACTTACTGATTACTGAATTATTGTATTTTGTATTAGTACTGTACTAGTAATCACTTAGCGATCTAATCACTTAGTGATTAGTGTCACCTCACCCACCAACCCACTCCATTCAAGTACCCCACTTTTCACCCGCCCTTTTAAAAAACTTTTTTGTTTACGCCCAAAACATCAAAGATGTCTGGAAGTGGCAGCCAGCGCGGTTTGGGCAAGGGGAAGGGCAGCAAGGGAATCAGGAGGAGAGGGAGCAGCATTGTGGCAAGCCGCGGCCGCAACACCATGAACAGTTCCGCAGCAGCAGCAGCTGCGTCAGTGGCTAACATTCCGCCTCTAGCCACTGGCCGTGGACGCCTTGGGCGCCGCCCAGCAGGAGCATCAGCAACTCACGCTGCAGAGACACAGCAGCAGCAGCAGCAGCGTGTAGTACCTGCTCCTATTTTCCTCCAGCCGGGTCGGAAACGTCCCATTGAGGAAAAGGATGCAGCCACTGTGGTGCAACTGATGACGGAGAATGAGCAGCCCGCCATCAGCTCTGCATCCGAGGCCTCCACCCTCACCACCACCACCCCTGTTTGCAGCAGCCGCCCAGCAGGGCCTGGGGAGGAGGCCAGTTCACCGTCAGTCGCCGACCTGTCATTCAGCAGTCTTTTGACCCCAGGCATGATGAGTCAATTGTCTGCTGTTGTTGGTGATTTGGAGGAGGAGATGCTGATGGGCACTTTGGGGGATGAGGGATTGGACAGCAAGACTGTGGCGACAGTCAAGCAGCCCATCCATGCATCAGGAGAGGAGTTTGGGGGGTCATCATCCCAGCAGGACATGTTTCAGGAGGGGGAGGATGATGATGACACGGTGACAGACAAAGACTGGGTGCCACCAGCTCCTGGGGATGTCGTCGTCAGCAGCTCTGAGGAGGAGGAGGAGGATGCGCTTGTGGGCCTTGCAAGGAGGCGCATCGTTGCAAGCATTGGCAGCAGTAGGCAGGTCCCACAGCCTGCTGGTGTCTCAGGCTCAGCAGCAGCAGCAGCAGCATCTGCCAGTACCACCAACAGCCGCACCCAAGCCCCCCCCCCCCCCAACCACCACAGGGAGACAGGCAGCAGCGGCTCCAGGCCATAGGGGGTTGTTCTTGTCACCAATCTGGCGATTTTTCACAATGCCCACAGTGTACAGCAAGTACGCCACTTGCAACAACTGTCAGCGGAAGTTGAGCCGAGGTGCAGACCCCTTAAAGTTCAGCACCAGCTCGCTCATCAACCACCTTGCTGCTAAACATTTCCACCAGCATGAGGAGTTCCAGAGGCTGAAGGCATCTGGTGCTGGCAGTGGCACCACACCCATCACTGCACAGCCTTCAGCAGCAGCAGCAGCAGCAACAACAGCCACTCGCCCTCCTGCTCCTCCAGCAGCACCAGCAGGAGTGCGGAAACGCACTGCTCCTCCCCCCTCTGCAACTCCTGCCGCCGACACTGAGGTCTGTTCTGGCAGCAAGTCCTCAGTGGCCTCTTCTGCTGTGTCCGCTGATTCCCGTGCTAGCAAAAGGCCACGCCAGAGCCTTTTGAGCGAGTCCTTCCAGGGGGTGGTTAGGGCTCTGCCTCCCAGCAGCCGTCGCGTCCGTCAGCTGAACTGCTTGCTGGCACGGGCCATGTGCTCCCAACTCCTGCCGTACACGCTCGTGCAGGAGGGGAGCGACATGCGTGCGCTGCTTGCTTGTGCAGCCCCAGACTGGCAGCTCCCCAGCAGACACTTCTTTGCCCGCAAGGCCATTCCTGCACTGCACCGCTTTGTGATGGCCAATGTGGAGTGAGGGCTGGAGCACGCGGTTGGTGAAAGGGTCCACGTCACCATGGACTCCTGGAGCAGCCGCTTCGGGACAGGCCGCTACCTGTCCTTCACTGTCCACTGGGTCAGCTTGGTGGAAGGGGGTGAGGATGGGAGAGCAGCAGCGGGCACAGCAGCAGCAGCAACACAGTGGGTGGTGCCACCCCGCAGGGTCAGGGGAACTGCAGCAGGTTCCTCTGATCCTCTGCCATCCTCCGCCACACCTGGCCAAACCCCCCGCCTCAGCAGCAGCGTGAAGGCCCGCCACTGTCAAGCGCTGCTGCAGTTGGTCAGCCTTGGGAAGACCAAACTGACGGCAACCCATGTGTTGGCCAAACTCCAGGAGCAGGAGAGGATTTGGCTGACCCCCAGAGGCCTCAGAGTTGGAGAGGTGGTGGCCGACAATAGGGCCAATCTGGTTGCCGCAATTGACAGGGGAAACCTGACCCACATACCCTGTCTTGCCCACGTGCTGAACCTGGTGGTGCAGAAGTTCTTGCGCACCTACCAGGGGATGGGCGAACTGCTGGAAACGGCAAGGAACGTTGTGCGTCACTTCCGGCGCTCGGCTGCAGCCTGTGCGAGCCTGGAAGACGTGCAAAAGGAGCTGGAGCTGCCACGCCATCGGCTGATCCTTGATGTTCCAACTCGCTGGAACTCCACCCTGGCGATGTTGGAGCGTCTGGTTGAACAGAAGCACGCTGTCAACCAGTACCTTGCCCTGGCCACTGTTTCCGCCGCTCAGAAAAGGGACAAGACCAGCAACATCTCATCCATCATCCCCGATGACGACTGGAGGCACATGCAGCAGGTGTGCTTAGTGCTGGCGCCCTTTCTGCAGGCCACTAACATGGTGAGCAGGGACCATGCTATGGTCTGCGAGTGGGTGCCCCTGGTTTGTCTGCTGAACAGGGCCCTCGATGCTTTGCTGGAACAGGGAGCGGCAGCCTTGGACCAGCAGGAGCGGCAAGCAGCTGCACAGTCTACCTCTGAGGGGGAGGAGGAGGAGGACTTGGTGGAGGTCCCTGACCTTGCTGCTGATAAGGGGGATCAGCACAGCGCAGCTGAGTTGGTGCGGGGGTGGAGAGAGGATGAGGCTGAGGAGGCAGAGGAGGAGGATGAGGACAGCACTGCCGTCGATGTGCCAGCACACGTGGCCCGCCTCTTCCCAATGGCAGCGCACATGCTGACGTGCCTGCGCAAGGACCCCAGGGTGATCCAGATGAAGCAGAGGGAGGACATCTGGATCAGCATGATGTTGGACCCACGCCTCAAGGGGAAGTTGAGCCAGTTCCTGCCGCCTGCAGGAGGAGACCCAGCACAACAAATATGGAGCTTGCAGCAGGCCCTTGTTGAGCGCTTGGAGGAAGCCTTCCCCCAGCCTTCCACCCCCACTGTCCAGCCAGCACAGAGGCAGCAGCAGGTGCCTGCATCCAGCAGCAAGCGCCCCACAGACCTGCTGTCTCTCAGCAACGAGCTCTACAGGACTGTAGAGGCTCCGGCAGCAGTGACTAGAGAGGAGGTGCATGCAGCAGCATCCTCCTCCGGTCACAGCCAGAGCCTGACCCGCATGGTGGCTGACTACATGGGGTCCTACAGCGGGCTTGACAGCGATGCCCCTGTTGATCCCATGGAGTATTGGGTCAAGCGCCTGGAGATCTGGAGCGAGCTGGCGCAGTACGCCCTGGAAGTGCTGTCCTGCCCCCCTTCCAGCGTGCTGTCCGAGCGCTGCTTCAGTGCAGCTGGTGGCGTGGTCACCGAGAAACGCTCACGTCTGTCTCACAAGTCTGTGGACAGACTGACGTTTCTCAAGATGAACCAGGCGTGGGTGGAAGGCGAGTTCCTGGCCCCTGTTGTCGGCGAGAGGGGGACATGAACTGGCTGCCGGAATAACCATCGTTAATGTGCCTTACCACCCTTTACCACCTCCTGGCTCCTGCTCACTAAGCCAGCCTGGTTCACTTTGACTATTACGTCGCCTGCAGCCACACATTTTACATCTACAGTGGGCTGCTGTGTACTGCCCTTCTGCTGTCTGTCTGTCTGTGTTTCCCACTGCCAGGGTACACAGATTTACCTTCTGCTGCCACTCTGCCACCAGCTATTATGTCAAACAATAGCTATATCTGTGTAATTTGCTGTAAAAAAAAAAAAAAGTAAACCATTAAAAAAAAAAAAAAAAAGGTTTAATTTTTCTGAGGTGCCCGGGTTGAAAACTGTGTTGTCCCAGTTGTGTATTGGACACAATGTGGGCTGCACGACCGCTGTCTGGGACCTCCTGTTGTGTTTATTTACAGCCCTGGTATCACCGCTAGGTACCAGGGCTATTATGTCACGCTGCCTACCTACCTGCTGCCACACTCACACTACTCCTCCATTCCTCCTGCTGCTGCTGCTGCCTGTCTGTGTTTCCCACTGCCAAGGGTACACAGATTTTACCTTCTGCTGCCACTCTGCCACCAGCTATTACGTCAAACAATAGCTATATCTGTGTAATTTGCTGTAAAAAAAAAAAAAAAAGTAAACCATTAAAAAAAAAAAAGGTTTAATTTTTCTGAGGTGCCCGGGTTGAAAACTGTGTTTGTCCCAGTTGTGTATTGGACACGATGTGGGCTGCACGACCGCTGTCTGGGACCTCCTGTTGTGTTTATTTACAGCCCTGGTATCAACGCTAGGTACCAGGGCTATTATGTCACGCTGCCTACCTGCCTGCTGCCACACTCACACTACTCCTCCATTCCTCCTGCTGCTGCTGCTGCCTGTCTGTGTTTCCCTCTGCCAGGGTACACAGATTTACCTTCTGCTGCCACTCTGCCACCAGCTATTACGTCCAACAATAGCTACTCTCATTACTCCTCCATTCCTCCTGCTGCTGCTGCTGTCTGTCTGTGTTTCCCACTGCCAGGGTACACAGAATTACCTTCTGCTGCCACTCTGCCACCAGCTATTACGTCAAACAATAGCTACTCTCATTACTCCTCCATTCCTCCTGCTGCTGCTGCTGTCTGTCTGTGTTTCCCACTGCCAGGGTACACAGAATTACCTTCTGCTGCCACTCTGCCACCAGCTATAACGTCAAACAATAGCTATATCTGTGTAATTTGCTGTGAAAACAAAACAAAAAAACCATTTAAAAAAAAAGGTTTAATTTTTCTGAGGTGCCCGGGTTGAAAACTGTGTTGTCCCAGTTGTGTATTGGACACGATGTGGGCTGCACGACCGCTGTCTGGGACCTCCTGTTGTGTTTATTTACAGCCCTGGTATCACCGCTAGGTACCAGGGCTATTATGTCACGCTGCCTGCCTCATTGACTGCCTGCTGCCACACACTCATCCTCCTCCTCCTGCTGCTGAATTTACCTCCTGCTGTCTGTGTGTTTCCACTGCCAGGGAGCACATACAATGGCGCTTCCACCATGCGCCACCAGCTATTTGTTACGCTCAAAAATAGCTGCATTTCTTTAAAAAAACAAAAAAAAAATATATACTTTTTTTTTTTTTTAAAGATTCTTTTATTTTATTTTGTTTTTCAACAGATGTACAAAGTATAAACAGTCAGATACATAGAATGACATCATATCACATAGAGAGAATGTCGTAACAGGCGTATAGATAAGAACTACTGGATAACATTTAACATGGGACAATGCGAGTGGGTGCCACTACATTAAGATATGAAGAATAATATAGTTCAGCCGCAAACCAGCGCGACTGGCAAAGGCATTGTAGGGTACCTGAAATAACACATAGGCAAACCAAAGGTTACAACATATATATATATATATATATATATATGGGAATGTCTATAATCCTCCGGAATACAGTAGAATGGTAGCTTTGGGCCCATAGGGAACATACACCAGAAGCCACCTAAAGGCGTCACAAAGGAGGGAGGTATTAGACAAAACCCATGTTTCATGGCCCGTTCTTGGGGTGTCAGTGTTATATTGAAGGTAGATACATGGATGTCCATGTAGTTCTTTGGGTTATAGAAATGTCTATGACCATAATAAGAGGTGTGGAAGAAAGGAAGGAAGAAATAACAGTGTGAAAAAGAGAAGAGAGTAGAGGTTAGAGAGTATGTCAGGAAATCATCCCAGAGACCAGTCCACATCCCCGAACGCCAGTGGGGTATAAATGAGTATATCAAGGATTCAATCCTGTATGGGAGAGAGTGAGAACAGTTTCTGTGCCCCCAATTTACGGTCAGGGTTATTCCTGGTGTGCACATTATGTACGGCCTTGGGGATGCATAAGAGACCTATAACTTTCAGACTCCTTGAACTCAAACCAGCCAAACCAAGTCTTCCAGAATTGTTCATGTTTATCGTGTATGGTCGCAGTAAGTTCTTCCATGCATCTAGTTTGGTCAACCTCACGTATCCACTCCGCAACTGTGGGGGGATCCGGAGATTTCCATTTTTTGGCTATAAGAGCCCGAGCTGAGTTTACTAAGTGCCGTGTGAGTGTTTTCTTATATCTGCGGATTGACCAGGTATTGTGATGGAGCAGGAAGAAGGCTGGTGAGTCAGGTGGGAGAAAGTCTGTTATTTCGTGCATCAGGTCCCTTATGTCCGCCCAAAACTGCATGATCTTATTACATGCCCAAAAGATGTGCATTAGAGAGCCAGTGTCTTGCCCACACCTCCAGCATTGAGGAGATGATCCTGGAAACATTCGATGTAGTTTAGATGGTGTGAGGTACCATCTTGTAAAAATTTTATAGCCTGATTCTTGGTTTTTGGTGGAGATTGAGGATTTATGAGAAAAGATAAGAATTTTCCCCCATTGCTTATCTGAGAATGTCAGGCCTAAGTCATGTTCCCATTTCTCCTTATATGTTGACGCCGGTGTTTCATGATTGTTTAATAGTGAGTATATGAAGGATATCATACCTCGCATTGAGCCCTCCCCCTGGCATGTTTGCTCAAATGGTGTCAGGGGTCTATTAAAACCAGATTTGGAGCCTTGGGACAGAATGTAATGTCTAAATTGCAGCCATGACCAATGGTCTAGTGTTGGTGCGTTAAGAACCTGTCTTAGATTCTTCAGAGTAATCCATTCCCCATCAGTTAAAAAGCTTTGAGCGCATAAGTTGTGACACTCCCGCCATGCAGGGTAGCTTTTAGGAGGGAGACCAGGAGGAAAACCAGGGTTGTCCAATACCAGGAGCAGAGGCGAGGGCCAGGGCGAGATAATAGAGCCTTGTCTAAATTTCGCTAGGATCTTAAGCGTTTGAGATATTAGGGATGCTGCCGGATCCGACACCTTGAGCAACGGGGCAGACCATGGGGAGAGTGCCAAGTGTCCATTCATCACTTCGTTTTCCATGCTCACCCATCGTTTGAGATGTGAATGCCTGTGCCAATCTATAATTCTAATTAAAGTGGCAGCTGCGTGATAGAGTCGAGGGTTTGGGACAGCCATGCCACCCAATTCTTTGGGGGCTGTTTGAAGAGAGTACTTAAGTCTTGGCTTACGGCCACTCCAGATGAATCTTGAGAAAGTTTGTGTAATTGCTTTAAAATAATGGGTGGGAATGGAAATCGGCAGAGTTTGAAATAGGTATAGTAGGCGGGGCATGATAGTCATTTTAATAATGTTTGTCCTTCCAAACCATGAAAAATGAGGCTTATCCTATTGGTGTAGGTCTTGTTTAATACGTTCATGGGTGGGTAGAAAGTTAGCTGTGAACAGATCTTTTGGGTTTGGGGTGATCTGCACACCTAAATATTTCAGTGCACCTTTGGGCCATTTAAATGGGAAATTAGATTGTAGCGTGGCTTGCAGGTCTCTAGAAAGGAGGACCCCAAGAGCTTCGCTTTTATCGTAATTGATGGACATATTGGAGAATTGATCGTACTGTTTAAATTCCTTTAATAGGTTGGGCAATGAGATATGTGGATTAGTGAGATAAAATAACATGTCATCCGCGTATGCGGCTATTTTATGTGATGAAGATGGAAGAGTAATACCAGTGACGTCTGGATTATTACGGATTGTGCATAGGAATGGTTCCAAGGAGAGAGCAAAGATTAGGGGGGAGAGTGGGCATCCCTGTCTGGTCCCGTTTCTGATAGTGAACGTCTTGGACAGCACCCCATTTGCTCTTACTTTAGCATTTGGACCTGAATACAATGCTAGAATTCGTTTTCGCATTTTGTCACCCAAACCCACATGTCGGAGAGTCAGTTCAATGAAGTCCCAGTCCACCCTATCAAACGCTTTTTCAGCATCAGTAGATAGTAATAGAGTGGGGGTAGACCAGGCCCTCACCCAGTGAAGGATATCTATCGTTCGGATTGTATTGTCTCTCGCCTCTCTTCCCGGCACAAAACCCACCTGGTCGGGGTGTACTAAATCCGGCAGGAGTGGGGCCAGCCGGTTAGCCAGCAGTTTTGCGTAAAGCTTGAGGTCGACATTCAAGAGAGATATCGGCCTGTAGCTTTGGCACTGTGAGGGGTCTTTCCCTGGTTTTGGTAGGACGGAGATGTGGGATTCTAACATCTGGACTGGGAACCGAGTCTGATCGTAGGGCAACTCAGTGATAGAGTTAAATGCGTTTAACATATATGGCATTAGAATACCGCTCATTTTTTTATAGTATTCAGGGGTGTACCCGTCTGGGCCAGGAGCCTTACCCGAGGGGGTTTGGGACAGCGCAGTGCTCAATTCATCTTCAGTAAAAGGGTCTTCAAGATCCTTAGTTTGGGAGTGTGATAGGGTGGGCATACCTGAGTGTCGGATATATTCCGCCTTCTCAGATCTAATGTTTGATTGCGGCGATTTACATGTAGGTGGAGGAAGGTTATACAAATTAGAGTAGTATTCTCGGAAGGCCCCCGATATGTCCTCGTATTTATGGAGCATCTTGGCATTTTTGCTCTTAATTGCTGCAATATAGTTAGAAGTCTGTTGTGTTTTGAGAGCTCTAGCTAAGATAGAGCTGCATTTGTTCCCATATTCATAAAATGTGCGGCGTCATCTTTCTGCTGCATATTTAGCTTTATGAAATAGGAGGTTTTTAAGGTACTCCCTGTGCTTGGATAGGTCGTTTAGGGTTGCCTGGGCCAGATTTTGTTTATGTTGTAGTTCTAAGCTTTTGACGGAGGCAAAGGTATCTTGTATTTCTTTTTCCCGGGTCCGCTTCCTTCTAGCTCCCTCTCTAATTAATAGGCCTCGTGCAAAACACTTGTGAGTTACCCATAGTATGAGCGGGGACATATCTTCCCCGTTGTTAATTTGAAAAAATTCTTCCAGGTCACTTTTGAATTTTTGAGAGAATGGTTTGTCTTGGAGTAATGAGTTGTTAAGGCGCCAAGTCATAGGGCCTCTCCTGCAATCCCCCAGGGCAAGGTCCACCGACACCGGTGCGTGATCTGATAGTGAGATGTTGCCAATCCTCGGGGAGGCAGAGATAGATAATAGGTTATGGGAGATGAATATATAGTCGATCCTGGAGTAGGAGTTGTGGGGGAATGAGAAGAATGTGTAATCTTTTTGGGAGGGGTTATGCAGTCGCCAGACATCCACTAATTGCATGTCGTGGAGAAGCGTTTTGCACTTGTGAAGGAGCCGTCGAGAGATCGGGAACTTTTGGGAGGAGGAATCCAGGGAAGGATCAAGAGTTAGATTAAGATCTCCACCTAAGACAATGCTGCCTTCTGCGAAAGTAGATAGTTTAGATAAGAAGGTCTGAAGAAAAGTAACTTGTTGGGTATTGGGAGCATAGTAGGAGCCAATTGTAATCTTTTGATTGAGCACCGTCCCTTTAATTAAGTTAAATCGACCCATGGGATCATTGTATTCCTCAGAGAGGAGGAAGGGGGTATCTCTAGATATCAGGATTGCTGTCCCTTTTGTTTTAGTATCTTGCGGAGTGCTATAATATGCATGTTTATAATATTTGTTAAGCAGCTTAGGTGGCTGAGTGCCCTTGAAGTGAGTTTCTTGTAAGCAGATAAAATTAGCTTTCTCTTTGTGGCATAGATTTAGGATAGAAGATCTCTTTTCGGGTATGTTCATCCCCCTGGCATTCAGGGATAGCAGTTTAAGTGACCGCTGGAATGTGAACCTGCACGGGACTGACCCCCTGACAGATGGGAGGAGTAGAGAATAAGGCAAGTGGAGAGATTGTTAACGCAAAGAGGAAGCACACAGGTCTGGCTCCCCTGAGGAATACAGAGAGGCCAGGTACGCCCTGAAAAGAGAACTGCGATTAGCAAAGAGGGCCTACTCCGACAAGCTGGAGCTCTGCCTCCAATCAAACAATACACGGGAGGTATGGAAGGGCCTGAGAGCTGCCACGAACTTTAAACCCGCACCTCAGTCTGGGACACCGAGCCTTCGGCTAGCGGAAGAGCTCAATGAGTTCTACTGTAGGTTCGAGCATCATCCAAACATGCACGTGGACCAATCAGCCTCGGCTAAGGTGACCCCCCCCCTCGAGTGAACGCGGTGCCCTGGCTCCTGTCTCTGTTCATGAATCAGAGGTTCTCCGGCACCTCCGTTAACTGAATCCCAGGAAGTCTTCTGGCCCAGATGGTGTGTCGTCGATCTGCCGGAGAACCTGTGCTGATCAGTTAGCCCCTGTGCTCACCTCCCTATTCGAGCGGTCACTATCGGATGGTGCAGTTCCCTCCTGTTTCAAGCGGTCCGCAATTGTACCAGTCCCCAAGAAACCCGGCAGCTCGGAGCACAACAACTTCCGACCAGTGGCCCTAACCTCCAACATTATGAAGCTCCTTGAGCGGCTGGTCCTTGCCCACCTGAAGAAGTACACGGACGCTCACCTTGATCAGCTCCAATTTGCTTATAGGGCTAACAGATCAGTGGAGGACGCCATCAATGCCAGCTTGGCATACATCACGGAGCACCTAGACAACCCTGCCTCCTATGCTAGGGTCCTGTTTCTGGACTTTAGCTCGGCGTTCAACACAATCTGCCCAGACATCCTGCTCACCAACCTGACGCAGCTCGGAGTAGATCCCACCCTCCGAGCATGGATCAAGGACTTCCTAACAAACAGGATGCAACAGGTGAAGCTTGGTAACTGCTACTCCAGTGTCAGAACCACCAACACAGGGGCTCCACAAGGCTGTGTACTGTCACCGCTACTGTTCTCCCTCTATACCAACAATTGCATATCATCCGCCGACTCTGTGAAAGTCATCAAATTTGCAGATGACACCACTATCATCGGCCTAATTGGCAGCAACGGAGAGCATGAGTACCGCAGCGAAGTTGAGAGAATCTGTAACTGGTGCAGAGACAATAACCTAGTTCTCAATGCCGCAAAGACTGTTGAACTAGTCGTAGACTTCAGGAGGAACCCTCCCCCTCTCCCACCTGTCCTTATTGGGGGTACCGAAGTCTCTAGGGTGACATCCGTGCGCTTCCTAGGCACGACCCTCACTAACAATCTGAAGTGGGGGCAAAACACTTCCAATATACAGAAGAAATCTCAGCAGAGGTTGTTCTTCCTGCGCCAACTAAAGAGATTCGGCATGCCCAGGGAACTGTTGACCAGCTTCTATACTGCCACTATAGAATCCATCCTCTGCTCCTCAATCATCGTCTGGCACGCGGGCGCAACGGCCAGCGACAAACACAAACTGCAGAGAGTCATAGCTGACGCAGAGAGAATCATCGGATCTCCTCTTCCACCTCTTGATCTCCTCCATTCCACCAGGATGCTGAAGAGGGCCACTGTGATTTCCTGTGACCCCTCCCACCCAGGCAGCCGCTATTTCAAGCTACTCCCCCTAGGCCGTCGCTACAGGACTATACCATGCAAAACCACCAGACGGAAGAACACCTTCTTTCCCCAAGCGGTTCGGCTGCTTAACTCCAACCTTCCCCCGTCGGGCCCGCCCACTGGCAGGCCCTAGCGGGGACTCTCAGTCAGTTCTCGCCGGGTCTGTACTGGGGCCACCATCACCATCATTATTATGTCTATTAGTACTAGTGGACTGCTCCTGCATGGCAGGAACTCAAATACTATCTGTCGACCCAGTCTCTGTATGCACACCATTACCCAGTTTCTGTATGCACACCATTACCCTGTTTCTGTTACGTACAGCATTACTGTAGTTTCCTAAATTGTCTGTGTCATGTGTCTTGTCCTATACTATGTTATGCCATGTGTACAACAAATAATTCCGAATATTGCGCTTGCTGTATTTGGCGAAATAAATCTGATTCTGATTCTGATTCTGATTCTGAAATGAAGTAAAGAGAAGAAAATAATAGAAATATAACAGGGCGTGTAAGAAACCACGCCATAAACGAAGGTAACGTACAGTCAGTACAAAGATTACCTGTAGCCCACATAGTGGACTATCTGTTGGGGTGTATTAACACTTCTAACAGGAAACACTAGGATTTCCTAAATATATGGCAATTGCCGCGGGGTAAGAGAGACCACACCCATGAAGGATGCGTGCCTCCAAACTCCCGAAACACCCGTGTACTCAAACTTATGGTTAGTTATACCAGTAACTTTCATCTGCGTCGTTCTATTTATTCTCCCGTAGGAGGCTAATACTAGGATATTAGAGTATCAGCTTATAGAAAGAGGTACAGAATATTATTCCCCTCTCTACCCCCATCAGTCCTCAGCACTCCCCCCCCACCCACCTTCCACACCACATCTCCCGTCTGCCACCTACGTGTTAGTAGTATATTAAAATAAACACGGCATGGAGTGTATGGCAATCCATTACTCCACATATCGCCTCGTAAGGACCCATACGCCTCCGAAGAAAAGGACATATGAATCCATCGAGGCGCGCTTCTCTTTCTAGCGCCTCCCCACCTCCATCTGTCCCTCCCAATGCTAGGTACCACGTTCCGCATCCCCCAAGCCGGCAGCAGCACCCCACCGCACCCCCACCCCAAGGGGGGAGAGCCGCAGGCGCCCACCCAGGGGGGGGGGAGGGGGAGAGGAGGGGAGCCACCACACGGGAGGAGGATGCGGAGGCCCGTCATTGCATCTAGACAGCGCTAGTGTCCAGCCCACAAACCACCATACAGAAGTTTCAATCGGCATACCTCAGAATGTTAGTTATTCAACCTCTACCATTCTGTCCTTCTATTCTCATACATTGAGCCCAGCATGTACAACATTTTATGGGGCACATATAGTAGTAGCAAACATTTTATCGATCAAAGCAGGGTTATAATACATTCATATAAGGTAATACTGCCTTTGAGGTACATTCAGTGTAAAGTGGCATCTAATATAGGTGTTAGAGGTGCCCCATCATCATTACTTAAATGATAGTAGAATTCCAGGGGGACTTCTGTCCTGTGCGCATCCAAGAGGTGTGTGGTATGGCATGGTGTGCATAGATATCAGTGGGGGTCATACCAGGGACAGACACCTAAGTCCAAAGGCGGCACCCAAGACATCCAGTGTATGGTTCCAAGACTGTGCATCAGGGCAAGTGGTAGGCCTTCCAGGTCCAAAGCACAAGGGGAAAATTTAGCGGAGCACTAAGTAGGGGGAGTAGTGCGGTGCATGCAAGAGCCGTGTAGCATAGTCATGCACATAGATTCCGTGTAGGTGGCCATGGGGAAACGCACGTGAGAGCAAGTTATAACGGGGGGGGGGGGGCGAGAGGACCCCATGTCGAAAGCAGGCGCAGGGTCACGGGAGCTGGTGTGACATGACTGGGGGCAGTGTGGGGGTCAACAGTACTCACTCAGTCTTAACGGCGTGGCCCGCGCTTTTTCTGCGGGCGAATAACTTCCAACGAGTCCGGATCCCAGTCAGGGAGTTCCACCGTATCCATAGAAAAAGCTTTAAATAACTCAGGCAACTCTGTAGGATGGCGGAGGATGAAAGATTTAGAGCCGTACTTCATAACTAGTTGGAAGGGGAATCCCCAGAAGTATGTTGCTCCCATATTCTGTAGTGCTTGAATCAATGGCTTTAGGGCCCGGCGCTGTATCAGAGTGGAGGGCGCCAAATCCTGGAAAAGAGTAATCTCAGTTCCCTGCCAGGAAATGGTGCTGGCGTCACGAGCGGCCTTCATTATGCTGTCTTTTTTCGTGAAGTTGTGTAACCTGCAAATGATGTCTCGTGGGGGGTCATCATCAGCGGGCATGGCCCTTAACGCCCTGTGAGCCCGGTCAAACTTCAGCCGTTGGTCTGCTGGCCGGTTCAGTAAGCCATTGAAGATGGCGCGTATGGTAGCTGTAATGTCCTCCGCTAGGACGGATTCCGGAATGCCGCGCAGCCTGATATTATTACGGCGGTTCCTGTTCTGAAGGTCTTCCATTTGTGTGCGCAGGGTACGATTAAATGTAAGTTGCTTTTCTTTAGCTTCTTTTAACTGCGTTACTTCAGCTTGCTGTGTCGTTAGGCTGCTTTCCACCAAGGTGACTCTGTCGGACAGGCCTGTGATGTCAGTGCGGATGGCAGCTATTTCTGCCTTTGTAGATGTGACTATTCGCTCTGTTTGTTCGTCCAGGTCCTGTTTGGTGGGGAGGCTGCGGAGGTACCTCCAGATATCCTCGAGGTTACATAGCGCCGCAGGACCCGCTTTCATAGAAGTAGAGGTTTGAGAGGAGGAAGACGCTGCGTCCGCCATATTGGAGGCCTCTGCAGCCGGTCCGAGAGCCTGGAAATATCAGGTTACCGGCCGTTGGGTCGGAGTTGGAGGGCACCGATCAGCAGCAGTAGCTTTCCTGTCGCCCTTCATACCACTAAGGGGATGCAGAGAGGTGGATTTCGTGGCTAAAATAGCTTCTAAAGGTACACGGGGTCGGGAGCTCAGCACACGCACGTCTTTACTCCTCCATAGCTGGCTCCGCCCCAATATATATACTTTTTATTAATACTTTGTGATATTATTTTTAGAGGTGTCCGGGTTGAAAACTGTGTTGTCCCAGTTGTGTATTGGACGTGATGTGGGCTTCACGACCGCTGTCTGGAACCTCATGCTGTGTATTTACGGCCTGGTACCACCGCTAGGTACCACACAGCCTATTATGTCTCGCTGCCTGCCTCATTGACTGCCTGCTGCCACACAATCATCCTCCTCCTCCTGCTGCTGCTGCTGAATTTACCTCCTGCTGTCTGTGTGTTTCCACTGGCAGCCAGGGAGCACATACAATGGCGCTTCCAACATGCGTGCGCCACCAGCTATTTATTACGCTCAAAAATAGCTGCATTTCTTTAAAAAAAAATATAAAAGAGAAATAAGTGAAGAAGAAGAAGACGATATAGAAGAAGAAGAAGAAGATATAGAAAAAGAAGAAGAAGGAGAAGAAGAAGAAGATATAGAAAAAGAAGAAGACGAAATAGAAAAATAATAAGAAGAAGAGGATATAGAAAAAGAAGATATAGAAAAAGAAGATATAGAAGAAGAAGATGAAGAAGAAGAAGATGAAGAAAAAGAAGATGAAAAAGAAGATGAAGAAGATGAAGAAGATGAAGAAGAAGAAGATGATGAAGAAGAAGATGATGAAGAAGATGAAGATGAAGAAGATGAAGAAGAAGAAGATAAAGAAGATGAAGAAGAAGAAGAAGAAGAAGATATAGAAGAAGAAGAAGAAGATATAGAAGAAGAAGATATAGAAGAAGAAGAAGAAGAAGATATAGAAGAAGAAGATATAGAAGAAGAAGATGAAGATGAAGAAGAAGAAGAAGAAGAAGAAGAAAATATAGAAGAAGAAGAAGAAGATATAGAAGATAAAGAAGAAGAAGAAGAAGTATATACACTACTGAACAGAATTTTAGACACAACTTCTCTTCTCTTTCCACCTTTTTTTTTTTTTAAAGGAACATCCCCACATAATCACTTGCTGTTGTTACTTGGGAAAAAAGATGTTTCTTGCATCATTCACCCTCAAAACAAGTGTTGGAAGCTATTTAAGGCCAATTCGAATAGTCAGCTCGAATAATGAGCTCGAATACCGACTCGAATAGTGAGCTCGAAGTCCGAGGTCGAATCGAAAAGTAAAAAATATTCGACTCGAATATTCGACCGAATTCGAATAATTTACTATTCGAATTCGACCAAACTCGAATAATAAAAAGGGGTATCCGAGCATCACTGGTTTTGAGTAATGAACCAGGCTGGGAGTTTTTAAAAGCCTCAGGAATCTTTTGCAGGTGTTATTATTATTATTATTATTTAGTATTTATATAGGGCCGACATCTTCCGCAGCGCTGTACATAGTACATATAGTCTTGTCATTAACTGTCCCTCGAAGGAGCTCACAATCTAGTCCCTACCATAGTCCTATTTCTATGTATCTATCGTGTAGTGTATGTATTGTAGTCTAGGGCCAATTTAGGGGAAGCCAATTAACTTATCTGTATGTTTTTGGGATGTGGGAGGAAACCGGAGTGCTCAGAGGAAACCCACACAGACACGGGGAGAACATACAAACTCCTTGCAGATGTTGACCTGGCTGGGATTTGAACCGGGGACCCAGCGATGCAAGGCAAGAGCGCTAACCACTATGCCACCGTGTTTAGAGTTAATTAGTTGATTCAGATGATTAGGTCAATAGCTCGTTTAGAGAACCTTTTCATGATATGCTAATTTTCTGAGATAGGAATTTTGGGTTTTCATGAGCTGTATGCCAAAATCATCAATATTAAAACAATAAAAGGCTTGAACTACTTCAGTTGTGTGTAATGAATCTAAAATATATGAAAGTCTAATGTTTATCAGTACATTACAGAAAATAATGAACTTTATCACAATATGCTAATTTTTTGAGAAGGACCTGTAAATCAGAAAAAAACATTCTGATGACTTACAGCAGATTCAATATTTTTATGAACCTGATTCCAAATCTGATTCATATTAATAGCCCAAGTTTCCAAGTCAGGAAGATTAGAAGATACTACAGACAGAGAATGAAGCTTTGGATTAACACCATTAACAATTTGTAAAGGTGACATTTTGGTAGAATTGTTGGTTTGATTGTTAATAGCAAATTCAGCAAAAAGTAAAAATGTAACCCAATCTTCCTGACAATTGGCGACAAAACATCTCAGATATTGTTCAAGCAACTGATTCATTGTTTCTGTTTGTCCATTTGTTTCTGGGTGAAACCCAGAAGAAAATGGCAAATAAATTCCTAAACATGAACAAAATGCTCAGTAAAATTGTGAATCTGTCAGATACCACGTTTACAGGAATTCCATGACGTTCAAATACATTCTCAATAAATATTTGAGCTAGCTCTTTAGCTGATGGAAGTTTAGTTAAAGGTACAAAATTAGTCATCTTGCTGAATCTGTCTACCACCACCCAAATGACAAGACAAGACAAATAACATTTATATCGCACTTTTCTCCTGGCGGACTCAAAGCGCCAGAGCTGCAGCTACTAGGACGCACTCTACAGGCAATAGCAGTGTTAGGGAGACTTGCCTAAGTTTTCCTACTGAATAGGTGCTGGCTTACTGAACAGGCAAAGCCAAGATTCAATCCCTGGTCTCCTGTGTCAGAGGCAGATCCATTACACTATCCAGCCACATTACAGCCAAATGACTGTTTTTCCCTGAGAGACTGGCAGATCCACAATAAAAGCCATAGAGATATGAGTCCACGGTCTCTCTGGAATGGGTAATGGCAAAAATGTTCCTTGAGGAGCTGTGCGTAGAAATTTACTATTTTAAAACTTGAAGTCTAAGATCAAGTGGAACAAAAAGGCGGTCTGGTGGCTTGGCTTAAGGAGCATCAGATTGAACGACAGCTAACTGATTGGCTAAATCAAATGCTAATTCACAACTCACTAAAGCAGAGACAATGCAATTTTTTGGAAGTACAGTAACAGGATCAGACACAACTTCCTTCTCAAAGCAACGAGATAAGACATCCGCCTTTACATTTTTTAAACCTGGCTTTTAAGTAATAATGAAAATAAACCATGAAAAAAAACAAGCCCAGCGAGCCTTACGAGAACTGAGTCTTTTGGCATTTTCAATATACTCCAAATTTCTATGATCAGTGTAAATAGTAACCAGATGTATTGCTCCCTCAAGCCAATGTCTCCATTCCTCAAATGTCTCCATTCCTCTAATTTCACCTCTAGAAGTTCTCTGTTCCCAATATCATAGTTTTTTTTTCTGCTGATGAGAACTCCTGTGAGAAAAAAAGCATGGGGATAAAGACATTCAGGGGACCCAGAATATTGTGACAACACGGCACCAACCCTAATTTCAGAAGCATCAACCCTGTTTTTAGGATTCACCACAGGAAACTACTATCTACAGGAAATTTATAAAGACTTTCTCTTCCAGGGTGGCAATTTCCTGTAGATAGTAGTTTCCTGTGGTTGTTAGTTTTAAAAAATGCATTTTTCAAGTATGGCATACAAGTGATTTTCTCTATGTTTTTGCAATACCTTTTTAACATAATCACAATGCTCTGATAAAGATGAATAATTGTAACGATAGGTGTCAGCTAGTGTTGGGCGAACATCTAGATGTTCGGGTTCGGGCCGAACAGGCCGAACATGGCCGCGATGTTCGGGTGTTCGACCCGAACTCCGAACATATGGAAGTCAATGGGGACCCGAACTTTTGTGCTTTGTAAAGCCTCCTTACATGCTACATACCCCAAATTTACAGGGTATGTGCACCTTGGGAGTGGGTACAAGAGGAAAAAAAATTTAGCAAAAAGAGCTTATAGTTTTTGAGAAAAATCGATTTTAAAGTTTCAAAGGGAAAACTGTCTTTTAAATGCGGGAAATGTCTGTTTTCTTTGCACAGGTAACATGCTTTTTGTCGGCATGCAGTCATAAATGTAATACATATAAGAGGTTCCAGGAAAAGGGACCGGTAACGCTAACCCAGCAGCAGCACACGTGATGGAACAGGAGGAGGGTGGCGCAGGAGGAGAAGGCCACGCTTTGAGACACAACAATCCATGCCTTGCATGAGGACAAGTAGCGTGCGGATAGCAATTTGCATTTTGTCACCATGCAGTCATAAATGTAATACAGATGAGAGGTTCAATAAACAGGGACCGGAAACGCTAACCCATCACAGATGTTCATTGTTCATGTTACTTGGTTGGGGTCCGGGAGTGTTGCGTAGTCGTTTCCAATCCAGGATTGATTCATTTTAATTTGAGTCAGACGGTCTGCATTTTCTGTGGAGAGGCGGATACGCCGCCGATCTGTGACGATGCCTCCGGCAGCACTGAAACAGCATTCCGACATAACGCTGGCTGCCGGGCAAGCCAGCACCTCTATTGCGTACATTGCCAGTTTGTGCCAGGTGTCTAGCTTCGATACCCAATAGTTGAAGGGTGCAGATGGATTGTTCAACACAGCTACGCCATCTGACATGTAGTCCTTGACCATCTTCTCCAGGCGATCGGTGTTGGAGGTGGATCTGCACGCTTGCTGTTCTGTGTGCTGCTGCATGGGTGTCAGAAAATTTTCCCACTCCAAGGACACTGCCGATACCATTCCCTTTTGGGCACTAGCTGCGGCTTGTGTTGTTTGCTGCCCTCCTGGTCGTTCTGGGTTTGCGGAAGTCAGTCTGTCGGCGTACAACTGGCTAGAGGAGGGGGAGGATGTCAATCTCCTCTCTAAAGTCTCCACAAGGGCCTGCTGGTATTCTTCCATTTTGACCTGTCTGGCTCTTTCTTCAAGCAGTTTTGGAACATTGTGTTTGTACCGTGGATCCAGAAGGGTATAAACCCAGTAATTGGTGTTGTCCAGAATGCGCACAATGCGTGGGTCACGTTCAATGCAGTCCTAGGCCGAAGAGGTCATAGCCTAGGGTCACAAAACCTGTTTATTTGGGCAATTTCAATGGTGGCGAGTCTGACGTACATAAATCGCAGCAATGGCCGTTAGCAACGTCTGAATCTCACGAAATGTCTCATGCAGGTAGAAGACATATTGTTAGACTTGGGCTCCAAAGATGGGTTCCCTACATCTCTGCAAACCAGAGTTACAGGGCTCCAAATTTGGTAAAATCCCCCATAGGCTTTCATTGGGCCTCCTATTTACAGTTCCAAAATCTCACATCTTTTCAAAGGGCAATTACTCAGCAGTGGCAAATTTTCTAGCATTTTAGGGACCCTTAGGGGGAACATGACTGGTGAGTTTCGGGCCCCTAGGCCAAAGAGGTCATAGCCTAGGGTCACAAAAACCTGTTTATTTGGGCTATTTCAATGGTAGTGATGGTGACATACATAAATCGCAGCAATGGCCGTTAGCAAAGTCTGAATCTCACGAAATGTCTCATGCAGGTAGAAGACATATTGTTAGACTTGGATTCCAAAGATGGGGTCCCTACATCTCTGCAAACCAGAGTTACAGGGGTCCAAAATTGGTAAAATCCCCCATAGGATTTCATTGCCTCCCTATTTCACTTTCCAAAATCTCACATCTTTTCAAAGGGCAATGGCTCAGCAGTACCACATTTTCTAGCATTGTAGGGACCCTTAGGGGGAACATGACTGGTGAGTTTCGGGCCCCTAGGCCGAAGAGGTCATAGCCTAGGGTCACAGAAACCTATTTATTTGGGCTATTTCAATGGGAGTGATGGTGGCGTACATAAATCTCAGCCATGGCCGTTAGCAAAGTCTGAATCTCACGAAATGTCTCATGCAGGTAGAAGACATATTGTTAGACTTGGATTCCAAAGATGGGGTCCCTACATCTCTGCAAACCAGAGTTACAGGGGTCCAAAATTGGTAAAATCCCCCATAGGATTTCATTGCCTCCCTATTTCACTTTCCAAAATCTCACATCTTTTCAAAGGGCAATGGCTCAGCAGTACCAAATTTTCTAGCATTGTAGGGACCCTTAGGGGGAACATGACTGGTGAGTTTCGGGCCCCTAGGCCGAAGAGGTCATAGCCTAGGGTCACAAAAACCTGTTTATTTGGGCTATTTCAATGGTAGTGATGGTGACGTACATAAATCGCAGCAATGGCCGTTAGCAAAGTCTGAATCTCACGAAATGTCTCATGCCGGTAGAAGACATATTGTTAGACTTGGATTCCAAAGATGGGGTCCCTACATCTCTGCAAACCAGAGTTACAGGGGTCCAAAATTGGTAAAATCCCCCATAGGATTTCATTGCCTCCCTATTTCACTTTCCAAAATCTCACATCTTTTCAAAGGGCAATGGCTCAGCAGTACCAAATTTTCTAGCATTGTAGGGACCCTCAGGGGGAACATGACTGGTGAGTTTTGGGCCCCTAGGCCGAAGAGGTCATAGCCTAGGGTCACAAAAACCTGTTTATTTGGGCTATTTCAATGGTAGTGATGGTGGCGTACATAAATCTCAGCCATGGCCGTTAGCAACGTCTGAATCTCACGAAATGTCTCATGCAGGTAGAAGACATATTGTTAGACTTGGATTCCAAAGATGGGGTCCCTACATCTCTGCAAACCAGAGTTACAGGGGTCCAAAATTGGTAAAATCCCCCATAGGCTTTCATTGGGCCTCCTATTTACCGTTCCAAAATCTCACACCATTTCAAAGGGCAATGGCTCAGCAGTGGCAAAACTCACCAGTCATGATCCCCCTAAGGGTCCCTACAATGCTAGAAAATTTGGTACTGCTGAGCCATTGCCCTTTGAAAAGATGTGAGATTTTGGAAAGTGAAATAGGGAGGCAATGAAATCCTATGGGGGATTTTACCAATTTTGGACCCATGTAACTCTGGTTTGCAGAGATGTAGGGACCCCATCTTTGGAATCCAAGTCTAACAATATGTCTTCTACCTGCATGAGACATTTCGTGAGATTCAGACGTTGCTAACGGCCATTGCTGCGATTTATGTACGTCACCATCACTACCATTGAAATAGCCCAAATAAACAGGTTTTTGTGACCCTAGGCTATGACCTCTTCGGCCTAGGGGCCCGAAACTCACCAGTCATGTTCCCCCTAAGGGTCCCTACAATGCTAGAAAATTTGGTACTGCTGAGCCATTGCCCTTTGAAAAGATGTGAGATTTTGGAAAGTGAAATAGGGAGGCAATGAAATCCTATGGGGGATTTTACCAATTTTGGACCCCTGTAACTCTGGTTTGCAGAGATGTAGGGACCCCATCTTTGGAATCCAAGTCTAACAATATGTCTTCTACCTGCATGAGACATTTCGTGAGATTCAGACATTGCTAACGGCCATGGCTGAGATTTATGTACGCCACCATTACTACCATTGAAATAGCCCAAATAAACAGGTTTTTGTGACCCTAGGCTATGACCTCTTCGGCCTAGGGGCCCGAAACTCACCAGTCATGTTCCCCCTAAGGGTCCCTACAATGCTAGAAAATGTGGTACTGCTGAGCCATTGCCCTTTGAAAAGATGTGAGATTTTGGAAAGTGAAATAGGGAGGCAATGAAATCCTATGGGGGATTTTACCAATTTTGGACCCCTGTAACTCTGGTTTGCAGAGATGTAGGGACCCCATCTTTGGAATCCAAGTCTAACAATATGTCTTCTACCTGCATGAGACATTTCGTGAGATTCAGACTTTGCTAACGGCCATTGCTGCGATTTATGTACGCCACCATCACTACCATTGAAATAGCCCAAATAAACAGGTTTTTGTGACCCTAGGCTATGACCTCTTCGGCCTAGGGGCCCGAAACTCACCAGTCATGTTCCCCCTAAGGGTCCCTACAATGCTAGAAAATTTGGTACTGCTGAGCCATTGCCCTTTGAAAAGATGTGAGATTTTGGAAAGTGAAATAGGGAGGCAATGAAATCCTATGGGGGATTTTGCCAATTTTGGACCCCTGTAACTCTGGTTTGCAGAGATGTAGGGACCCCATCTTTGGAATCCAAGTCTAACAATATGTCTTCTACCTGCATGAGACATTTCGTGAGATTCAGACTTTGCTAACGGCCATTGCTGCGATTTATGTACGTCACCATCACTACCATTGAAATAGCCCAAATAAACAGGTTTTTGTGACCCTAGGCTATGACCTTTTTGGCCTAGGGGCCCGAAACTCACCAGTCATGTTCCCTCTAAGGGTCCCTACAATGCTAGAAAATTTGGTACTGCTGAGTAATTGCCCTTTGAAAAGATGTGAGATTTTGGAACTGTAAATAGGAGGCCTAATGAAAGCCTATGGGGGATTTTACCAAATTTGGAGCCCTGTAACTCTGGTTTGCAGAGATGTAGGGAACCCATCTTTGGAGCCCAAGTCTAACAATATGTCTTCTACCTGCATGAGACATTTCGTGAGATTCAGACGTTGCTAACGGCCATTGCTGCGATTTATGTACGTCAGACTCGCTACCATTGAAATTGCCCAAATAAACAGGTTTTGTGACCCTAGGCTATGACCTCTTCGGCCTAGGACTGCATTGAACGCGACCCACGCATTGTGCGCATTCTGGACAACACCAATTACTGGGTTTATACCCTTCTGGATCCACGGTACAAACACAATGTTCCAAAACTGCTTGAAGAAAGAGCCAGACAGGTCAAAATGGAAGAATACCAGCAGGCCCTTGTGGAGACTTTAGAGAGGAGATTGACATCCTCCCCCTCCTCTAGCCAGTTGTACGCCGACAGACTGACTTCCGCAAACCCAGGACGACCAGGAGGGCAGCAAACAACACAAGCCGCAGCTAGTGCCCAAAAGGGAATGGTATCGGCAGTGTCCTTGGAGTGGGAAAATTTTCTGACACCCATGCAGCAGCACACAGAACAGCAAGCGTGCAGATCCACCTCCAACACCGATCGCCTGGAGAAGATGGTCAAGGACTACATGTCAGATGGCGTAGCTGTGTTGAACAATCCATCTGCACCCTTCAACTATTGGGTATCAAAGCTAGACACCTGGCACAAACTGGCAATGTACGCAATAGAGGTGCTGGCTTGCCCGGCAGCCAGCGTTATGTCGGAACGCTGTTTCAGTGCTGCCGGAGGCATCGTCACAGATCGGCGGCGTATCCGCCTCTCCACAGAAAATGCAGACCGTCTGACTCAAATTAAAATGAATCAATCCTGGATTGGAAACGACTACGCAACACTCCCGGACCCCAACCAAGTAACATGAACAATGAACATCTGTGATGGGTTAGCGTTTCCGGTCCCTGTTTATTGAACCTCTCATCTGTATTATATTTATGACTGCATGGCGACAAAATGCAAATTGCTATCCGCACGCTTCTTGTCCTCATGCAAGGCCTGGGTTGTTGTGTCTCAAAGCGTGGCCTTCTCCTCCTGCGCCACCCTCCTCCTGTTCCATCACGTGTGCTGCTGCTGGGTTAGCGTTACCGGTCCCTTTTCCTGGAACCTCTTATATGTATTACATTTATGACTGCATGCCGACAAAAAGCATGTTACCTGTGCAAAGAAAACAGACATTTCCCGCATTTAAAAGACAGTTTTCCCTTTGAAACTTTAAATTCGATTTTCTCAAAAACTATAAGCTCTTTTTGCTAATTTTTTTTTCCTCTTGTACCCACTCCCAAGGTGCACATACCCTGTAAATTTGGGGTATGTAGCATATAAGGAGGCTTTACAAAGCACAAAAGTTCGGGTCCCCATTGACTTCCATTATGTTCGGAGTTCGGCCATGTTCGGCCCGAACCCGAACATCTAGATGTTCGCCCAACACTACACGTGACCCGTTCGGCCAATCACAGCGCTAGCCGAACGTTCGGGTAACGTTCGGCCATGCGCTCTTAGTTCGGCCATATGGCCGAACAGTTTGGCCGAACACCATCAGGTGTTCGGCCGAACCCGAACATCACCCGAACAGGGTGATGTTCTGCAGAACCCGAACAGTGGCGAACACTGTTCGCCCAACACTAGTGTCAGCAACCAGAGAGAGAATCTGATTCTTGGCGATCTGCAGTATCCCCAAGAATACAGATATACCTGATTATTGGGGATCTGCAGAATCGCCAATAATCAAATATGTCTAACCTCTAGACACCTGAGTGTGTAAGTGTTTTGGTGCAACAGTAACCTTTGGACCACCGGGGTAGCAGGTGGTCCAATAAGTAGAGAAGACTCTACTGCAGTCAAGGACACCTGGAGAGGGAGTCCCAGACTGACAAGGAGCAGTGTCCCCTCTGTAGAGCAGGGGACCCCTGCGGGAAGACTGAACACCCTGATGGAGGGTGACAGCCAGAAGGTCAGACAGGCCGGGTCGGCAACAGTGTATCAGATATGCAAGGTACCAAATCAGAGAACAGAAGAATAGTCAGGAAAGCTACAGGTCATAACAGGTATCAGAAAGATCTAGTCTGAGGTGTGAGGTCCGTGATCTCAACACCCTGGAACTATGCTAGAGAATAACACAGATGATATACAGTATTCCTAGTCTGGGGTGTGAGGGCCGTGATCTCAACACCCTGGAACTATGCTAGAGAATAACACAGATGATATACAGTATTCCTAGTCTGGGGTGTGAGGGTCGTGATCTCAACACCCTGGAACTATGCTAGAGAATAACACAGATGATATACAGTATTCCTAGTCTGGGGTGTGAGGGCCGTGATCTCAACACCCTGGAACTATGCTAGAGAATAACACAGATGATATAAAGTAAATGGCTAAGTGTGGATTCCCAAGTCCTCCTGGTTCCACCACACTGAAGATCTGACTAAGGTCTGAGTGTTAACACATAGGCATTCACAACGCCAGACAACCAGCAACTGAACAGCAGGAGATATATATATAGTAAAGCGCCCCACAGCGCCGCCCAGCTCCCATCAACCAATCACTGACTGAGCAGGAATCAGCTGACCGCCCAGATCAGCTGTTCTTCCTCCTATTGGTATATAGAGCTTGTCTTGTAGCGCGCACGCGCGTAGCTCTCCATCTGTGTGCACTACTAGTTCCAGACAGCCCAGACACATGTTGCTGCGGGGAAACCGCCGCACTGGATGCGGAATCTGCCGCTTTACCGTCAGAACATGCGGTGGCCCCCATGCCATTCTTCCCATGTGCACTATTAGTTCCAGATAACGCATATGCATGCTGATGCGGACAAACCGCCGCATCAGACGCGGAATCAGCCGCCTTACTGTCAGAACACGCGGCGGCTTTTCCGCTATTCATCACAGTACCCCCCCCCCAAGGAGTGGACTCCGAACACTTTCCACCAGGTTTTCCAGGATGTAAATCATGGAACTCTTTCTTCAAATCCTCCGCATGCATGCGGCAATCTGGCACCCAAGATCTCTCCTCTATGCCATATCCTTTCCAGTGGACCAGATACTGCACGGAATTCTGCACCAGGCGAGAATCCAGAATCTTTTCAATCTCATACTCTGGTTGGTCATCCACCAACACAGGGGGGGGGGGGGAGAGGAGTCCACCTGTACAGCTGGTTTCAACAGGGACACATGGAACGATCTCACACCTTTCATGCTGGGTGGGAGATCAACAGCATATGTGACATTATTAATCTTCTTGGCCACTGGAAATGGTCCTATAAATTTAGGACCTAGCTTGGGTGACAATTGTTTCAAGGCCAAATGACGAGTGGACACCCACACCAGATCTCCAGGGGAGAATCTCCACTCTACAGACCGATGTCTATCTGCCTGCTTCTTCTGGGTTTGGAAAGCTTTCCCTAGGTTCCTCTTAACCATTCCCCAAATCTCTTTCAAGGCCTTCTGCTAGTCCTCCAGAGCTGGAAAAGGAGTTGATGTGACTGGCAAAGGAGCAAACTTAGGTGATCTACCTGACACCACTTGAAAAGGGGAATACCCAGAAGAAGAGCTTTTCAGATTGTTGTGCGCAAACTCTGCAAATGGCAAAAACTTTACCCAATCAGTTTGCGCATCAGCCAACATAGCACCTGAGAAATTGTTCCAGGGATTGGTTAACTCTCTCGGTCTGGCCGTTGGTCTGAGGGTGGTAGCCTGATGAGAATGCGAGTTTCATGTCTAATTGATGACAAAAGGACCTCCAAAATTTCGAAAAACAAATTGGACTCCCCGATCTGACACTACATTCTCCGGAATGCCATGCAGCCGGAAGATGTGCTGGATGAAGAGATCAGCCAGTTCCTGGGCCGAGGGGAGTTCTTTCAGAGGGACAAAGTGTGCCATCTTACTGAAACGATCCACTACCACCCAAATGACCGACTAGCCTTCAGACCGAGGGATAGTGTTGGGCGAACAGTGTTCGCCACTGTTCGGGTTCTGCAGAACATCACCCTGTTCGGGTGATGTTCGAGTTCGGCCGAACACCTGATGGTGTTCGGCCTTTTAGTTCGGGTTCGCCCAAACTGCTCAATGCCCGGCCGAACAGGGCCCCTGTTTGGCCGAATACGGCCCCCCTATGGGGTCGCAGGCATAAGGGGGGAGCATGCCCCGATCACGGGGGGGGGGGGGGGTCGGAAATTCCCCCCACCCCCTCCGCTAGCGCTCCCCCCTCTGCCCGCTTTCCCATAAAAAAAGTTTGCGTAAAGTTAAATAGTACCGGTGGTGGCTGCTGCAGTGGCTGGCTGGCAGTGGTGTGAGTGACCAATCTCTCCAAGTCTCAGTGGCTGCCAGGACTACCTTTGGGGGCAGGATAGTCTCCGGATCGACAGACTGCACTGACTCTGGCTCAAAACACCTAGAGAGTGCATCGGCCTTGATATTCTTACTTCTGGGAGTATACGTGATTATGAATCTGAATCTAGCAAAAAACAGGGACCACCGGGCCTGACGGGGGCTAAGTCTCTTAGCTCCCTCGATATACTCCAAATTCTTATGGTCTGTGTAAACCGTGATAACATGTTCTGCACCCTCCAGCCAGTGTCGCCATTCCTCAAAAGCTAATTTGATGTCTAGGAGCTCCTGGCTGCCGATGTCATAATTTTTCTCAGCAGGTGAAAATATGCGAGATAAGTAAGCGCATGGATGTAGCTTGCCCTGCAATCCTGACCTCTGTGACAACACCGCTCCTACCCCCACCTCTGAGGCATCAACCTCCACAATGAAGGGAAAGGCGACGTCAACATGCCTCAGTATTGGGGCAGAACAGAACAGCTTCTTTAGAGTCGAGAAGGCCGTATGAGCCTCAGGTGACCAATGATGAGTATCAGCCCCTTTCTTAGTGAGACTGGTGAGAGGAGAGATGATGGTAGAGTACCCTTTAATAAATCTTCTGTAGTAATTGGCAAACCCCAGGAACCTCTGGAGTGCCTTCAGCCCCACGGGCTGAGGCCAGTCCAGGACAGCAGACACCTTCCCTGGGTCCATCGAGAGACCAGAAGTGGAGATGATGTAACCTAGGAAGGCTACCGACTCTACTTCAAAGAGGCATTTCTCTAGTTTGGCATACAGCTGATTCTGTCGTAACCTCTCCAATACCCATCTGACATGTTTGTGATGTTCAGCGGGGTTGGACGAAAAGATTAGTATATCGTCCAAATAAACCAGAACAAACTTCCCCAACACTTCCCTGAAAACTTAATTGATTAACTCCTGTAAGACGGCTGGCGCATTGCACAACCCGAAGGGAATCACCAGGTATTCGTAATGCCCATCGGGTGTGTTAAAGGCCGTCTTCCATTCGTCTCCATCTCTGATGCAAACCAGATTGTATGCACCCCTGAGATCTAGCTTAGAAAAAATCTTGGCGTTAGTCACTTGTGTGAATAAATCATCAATCAATGGTAAAGGGTAGCAATTGTTCACAGTGATCTTGTTCAGTCCTCTGTAATCGATACAGGGGCGAAGACCTCCGTCTTTTTTCTTCACAAAAAAAACCCCTGCTCCTGCTGGTGACCGAGAGGGACGTATGAACCTTTTCGCCAAGTTTTCCCTGATGTATTCCTGCATACCCAGTTTCTCTGGCCCAGATAGATTATAAAGATGACCTCTGGGCGGCATACAACCAGATCTCAGATCGATAGGACAATCAAAGGCACGATGGGGGGTAAGTTTGTCTGCTGACTTTGGGCAAAAGACATCAGCAAATTCTGCGTATTGTCTTGGTGCACCTTCAACCTGAATGTTGGTATTACCCAGGGTTACTTTCGCTAAACAATGATGATCACAGTGGGACGACTAGCTCATTAGCTGACCCGTAACCCAGTCTATCTGAGGTAAGTGGATTTGTAACCAGGGCATGCCAAGAATGACGGTAGAGGTTGCCATATGCAAGACCAGAAATTGCAGACTCTCCCCATGTAAGACCCCCACCTTGAGATGCACATTAGGAGTCTGGGACAAGGGGTGGTTACTCTGCAGAGGAGAGTCATCTACCGCAGTGACCAAAATTGGTTGATTCAAGGGAAGCATAGGTATACCCAATTTTTTTGCAAACTCGTAATCGATAAAGTTAGCTGCTGAACCAGAATCAATAAAGGCTTCTGTAGAAGCAGTCTGACCCTCCCATGTGACCGAACAAGGGCGTAACAGACGATCATTATGTAGAGGTAAAGACTGCGCGCCCAGGGTATTACCTCTGACTACACCTAGGCGGCAGCGTTTCCCGACTTCTTGGGGCAGTTCCGCACTATATGACCCTCCTCTGCACAGTATAGACAAAGCTGCTCCGTCTTCTTATGATTCCTCTCTGAACGAGTTAATTTGGAGTGACCAATTTGCATTGTCTCACGTGGCATAGGAGACATATCTAACCCTGTCTTTACCACGGGTTTGCTTTTGGTATCGTAACCGACGATCCACACGCACTGCCAGAGAGATTGCTTCCTCAAGTGTCTTAGGTTCAGGGTATCCCAACATCAGCCCCGAAACTGCGTCTGACAACCCCGATAAAAAACAATCTAGTAGTGCAAAAGCTCCCCACCTAGCCGACACTGACCACTTCCTGAACTCAGCTGCATAGACCTCCACTGGACCCTTGCCTTGACGCAAGGTTTTTAGCTTCCGCTCAGAGGTAGACGCAATGTCTGGGTCGTCATAAATTATGGCCATGGACTTGAAGAATTCTTCAACTGACCTAAGTGCTTCATGCCCTGTTGGTAAATTATACGCCCTGTTTTGAGCATCCCCTGAGAGTAAGGTTTTGATAAAGGTAATTCTCTGTGCCTCTGTCCCTGACAGATTAGGTCTCAATTCAAAATATGACATCACACGATTCTTAAAATTCTGAAAGTCAGATCTATGGCCAGAAAACTTTTCCGGTACAGACATTCTCAAGTCTGTGACTGGAGGGGATCGCACTGAATTGACAGTCGTCTGTAGGACTTGTAGTGACCCAGATAAAGCAGAGATCTGGGCCTGTTGACTGTCCATCACTCTGATGAGATTTTCCACCGAGGTGGTGAGTGTGTCCAGACGAGTGCTAAGTGCTTCCATATTGTTTTGGTCTGGTGTTCTGTAACGATAAGTGTCAGCAACCAGAGAGAGAATCTGATTCTTGGCGATCTGCAGTATCCCCAAGAATACAGATATACCTGATTATTGGGGATCTACAGAATCGCCAATAATCAAATATGTCTAACCTCTAGACACGTGAGTGTGTAAGTGTTTTGGTGCAACTGTAACCTTTGGACCACCGTGGGTAGCAGGTGGTCCAATAAGTTGAGAAGACTCTACTGCAGTCAAGGACACCTGGAGAGGGAGTCCCAGACTGACAAGGAGCAGTGTCCCCTCTGTAGAGCAGGGGACCCCTGCGGGAAGGCTGAACACCCTGATGGAGGGTGACAGCCAGAAGGTCAGACAGGCCGGGTCAGCAACAGTGTATCAGATATGCAAGGTACCAAATCAGAGAACAGAAGAATGGTCAGGAAAGCTACAGGTCATAACAGGTATCAGAAAGATCTAGTCTGATGTGTTAGGTCCGTGATCTCAACACCCTGGAACTATGCTAGAGAATAACACAGATGATATACAGTATTCCTAGTCTGGGGTGTGAGGGACGTGATCTCAACACCCTGGAACTATGCTAGAGAATAACACAGATGATATACAGTATTCCTAGTCTGGGGTGTGAGGGCCGTGATCTCAACACCCTGGAACTATGATAGAGAATAACACAGATGATATAAAGTAACTGGCTAAGTGTGGATTCCCAAGTCCTCCTGGTTCCACCACACTGAAGATCTGACTAAGGTCTGAGTGCTAACACAAAGGCATTTGCAACGCCAGACAACCAGCAACTGAACAGCAGGAGATATATATAGTATGCGCCCCACAGCGCCGCCCAGCTCCCATCAACCAATCACTGACTGAGCAGGAATCAGCTGACCGCCCAGATCAGCTGATCTTCCTCCTATTGGTTTAAAGACCTTGTTTTGCAGCGCGCGCGCGCGCACGTAGCTCTCCATCTGTGTGCACTACTAGTTCCAGACAGCCCAGACACATGTTGCTGCAGGGAAACTTCTGCACTGCCGCCTTACCGTCAGAACATGCGGCGGCCCCCACGCCATTCTTCCCATGTGCACCATTAGTTCCAGATAACCCAGACGCATGCTGACGTGGACAAACCGCCGCATCAGACGCAGAATCAGCCGCCTTACTGTCAGAACACGCAGCGGCTTTTCCGCTATTCATCACAATAATATATTAGAATGTCATCTGAATAGATCATTACAAATTGACAGAAATTCATGAAATATGTAATTAACACAATCTTGAAACACAGCATTACATAACCCAAAAGGCATTACAAGATATTCATTGTGTGACCATCCTTTGTAATAAATGCTGTTTTCCATTCATCACTGTCACAGGGCCCCTCGTGGCCAGACCGCAAATTGCCTTCCAATCGGTTTCAGCACACAGACCATGCAAACTGTGGTCGCATTCGGGGCGCAGAAACCGCCGGAATTTGCGCATCAGACCGACCAGAAGGGAGCCTGTGGGTTATGGTAATTACGAATTACACACTATTTCAGGGTATAACTGCCACCACCTCTGTTTTCTGAGACAGAGAAACTCACTGACTGGCTGAGCCTAGATCTACAAATTAAAACGGTTAAACACACTGTATTCTGTCTAGCTAGCAACAAAAGTAGCGTCTCTCCAGAAGTCTGGGTTCAGTTTCTGTATGTCTACACAAAACAATTACAGCGCCAAGCTTTACATGTGGTGATGATTATATAGGGATTTTCTATACAAATAGTACACACAGATAGCCCTATGTGAAAAGACCACAGAAATCACCTATAAGGGAAAAACCATTAGCATAATAGATACTATTACCAAAACAATTGTATATCAATATGATCTGATCATCCAATCAATATGATCCAGTATACACAGTTCATAATACAATCCCAGCGTCTTAAGCAATACAGTCTATGACTGGTGTGCTTCTGTCAGAAGAATGAGTGGTTTCTTCAAGATACAATAAGTTCAACGTCAGATCAGCGCTCCTAGTGATTGCCTGTTGATCCACTACACCTCCACCAGTTTCACCCTGTGAGATCCACACTCACCAACAGTAGAGGGCCTGGATTACATAGGCCTCAGACGCTTTTGGGGCATTAATGGGCTCCCCTCTCCCACGATCCTCCTTGGTCTCCTTTACAGCAACCACTCTTCAATAGTACCACTGGGTCAATGCTTCATACAGTTTTCCTCAATAAACAATAATAAAAGCTCATTGCGCAGCTTGTTAAAAACAAAGTGACTTTATTAAGCTGTTGCACTCACGTTTTTGGAGTAGGTAGAAAGCATTTGGAGTACAAGATCCCCTGAATGAGTCACGTGGTGACGAAATCGATCGGGAGGAGCCACATGCGGAAGTGAAGGCACGCGTGAGGAGTGAGGGATAGTGGAGGAGCCAGCTCGGGACCCTAACAACAACTAAGCGGCGGCCAGCCCGGGAGGTCGCACGGGGGGAGCCCGTTCATGTACTCCACATGCTTTCTACCTACTCCAAAAACGTGAGTGCAACAGCTTAATAAAGTCACTTTGTTTTTAACAAGCTGCGCAATGAGCTTTTATTATTGTTTATTGAGGAAAACTGTATGAAGCATTGACCCAGTGGTACTATTGAAGAGTGGTTGCTATAAAGGAGACCAAGGAGGATCGAGGGCGAGGGGAGCCCATTAATGCCCCAAAAGCGTCTGAGGCCTATGTAATCCAGGCCCTCTACTGTTGGTGAGTGTGGATCTCACAGGGTGAAACTGGTGGAGGTGTATTGGATCAACAGGCAATCAGTTTCTGTATGGCTGAATAATAGGGTAGCTAAACAAACAACTGACAATAGCGTCGGTTTATTAATGCAATATAAATAATTAATATATACAGAAAATCGTTAAAATCAACAATTGTGGAGACAAAGGATAACACAGTATGAAAATAAAAGGGAGAAAATACTTAATTCGTGGAAAGATGTCCATTCTGGGAAAATCATAAAGTTCCTGGTTTCAATTCAGTTCAGTCAGTAACAAAGTTCTTTTGTTTCAGTTCCAGAGCAAAGTCCAAACAAGATGGCCGTTAACCACGTGTCCTCTGGCTAGCAGCAGACAGGCTCTCATACAGATGGAATTTGGAGTACTGAGGTCCGCCTGCTGGCAATGTGCTTTTGATGAAGCTGGCTCGGGGGTGTGGCCGTGCCTGCCCCCTCTGAATTACCAACCAACTACAGTTCAAGTCCTTGGGGAGAGATTTAGGCTTAAATTTATAAAATGCCATAACTCATCAACGATACATGCCATATTTAGGTGGATAGCAGATTCCTAATTGTCAGAAAATACCGATTAATATGACATCAGACGTGACTAGGGCAGCGGGTCAGGTTCCTGAGAAGGGTCATACCTCAACAACCGGACGGGCAATTGCGATAAATTTTATACCAGCACTTTGGGCAGATTTTAACGAATACGACTATATGAATTTTATAGCTGTGCGATATACGGTCTTCGTATACCGACAAGAAATCATCCAACACATGCATCCAGATCTGCCCCCATCGGTGCCATGGAGTCTGTGGGAAAGCAGGTTTTGAATAGACCTCCTGCTGTGAGGGAAGTGTTCTTTGAATAGGCTCACCATTTGGTGACTATGGACTGAGGTAATTAAAAGTAAACATTCTTCTTGGACACAAGCATTGTCCAAGTTAATTAACACCTCCTCCCAGGGCTTTTACAGGGATTCTCTCAGCTAAGACCAAATCTCCCAGCTGTTCCTAGTCAGTGGGAGATTACACATCACATCTCGGTTTAACGATTTGTGTTGCAAACTGACCGCAATTGCGTTTTGGCCGACTGGGCATCGCCCGGCGTCACAATCACCTTGACGAATGTGAATGAGATTATAAGCCCCTCTTAAATCAAGTTTGGTAAAAATCTTTGCCCCCACTACCTGAGTGAACAGATCATCAATGAATGGTAAGGGATATCGATTTTTAATCATGATTTTGTTTAGACCCCTATAGTCAATACAGGACCTCAGTGGCATACCTAGGGCATTTGACACCCGGTGCTGGGTATTAAAAGACACCCCCCCGCAATAAAAAAAAGAAGCGACTGTGGCATGCTAACCGCAACACGGCGGGTAATGCCAGGTGTAGGCTCCCCCCTAAAGTTGGCCTCAGTACAGGTAGCTACTATAGTTGCCCCCAGTATAGCTAGTATAGTTGCCCCCAGTGTAGGTAATATCGTTGCCCCCAGTGTAGCTAGTATAGTTGCCCCCAGTATAGCTAGTATAGTTGCCTCCAGAATAGCTAGTATAGTTGCCCCCAGAATAGGTAATATAGTTGCCCCCAGTGTAGGTAATATAGTTGCCCCAGTGAAGCTAGTATAGTTGCCCCCAGAACAGCTAGTATAGTTGCCCCCAGTATAGCTAGTATAGTTGCCCCCAGTGTAGGTAATATAGTTGCCCCCAGAACAGCTAGTATAGTTGCCCCAGTGTAGGTAATATAGTTGCCCCAGTATAGCTAGTATAGTTGCCCCCAGTATAGCTAGTATAGTTGCCCCCAGTGTAGGTAATATAGTTGCCCCCAGTATAGCTAGTATAGTTGCCCCCAGTGTAGGTAATATAGTTGCCCCAGTATACATAGTATAGTTGGCCCCTAGTATAGTTGCCCCAGTAGTATAGTATAGTTGCCCCCAGTATGGGGGAAGCTTGGAAGGAGGGGTGGCGGGGAGGGGGGTCAGACCTCCCACCTCCCTCACCTGGGTACCCTCGTTCTGGCGCTTCCCCCCTCCTAATTAGCAGCAGCTTAGAGAAGCGGGCAGGAGCGGGCGGATAGGACTTACTTACCTGCTTCCTGCGTTAAAGGTGATGGCGCACAGCGTCATCCGCCTTCTCCACCGCTCACTGTGCTTTCTGATTAGCGGAAGCACAGTGAGCAGCAGAGAAGTCAGAGACCAGTGTCACGTGAGGATGACGCTGTGCGCCATCGCCTGGAACGCAGGAAGCAGGTGAGTAAGTCCTCTCCGCCTGCTCCTGCCTGCTTCTCTAAGCTGCTGCTAATTAGGAGGGGGGAAGCGCCAGATGGAGGGGACCCAGAAGGAGGGAGGTGGGGGGTCCGGCCCCCCTCCCCGCCGATTTCCCCGCTACCTCTCCTTTCTGTGTTGCTTCCCCCTCCTGCACAGGCCTCTGTGGGAGGCCTTGGTGACACCCCCTGGGGCGTACGACACCCGGAGCGCCCCACCCCTTGCCGCCCTATGGTAGGAACGCCACTGCAGGACCTAAGACCACCATCTTTTTTCTCCCAAAAAAAAAAGAAACCAGCATCAGCAGGAGAGTCAGAAGGTCTAATAAATCCCTTCTGAAGATTTTCCTGAATATACTCCTTCATGGCGTTATCCTCAGGACCTGTAAGATCATAAATACGACCACGAGGAGGCATAGTTCCGGAATGGAGATCAATAACACAATCATATGGTCTGTGGGGTGTAAGTTTATCAGCTGTATGTGGAGAAAAAAACATCCACAAATTCTCTGTAAATAGATGGAATTTTATTCTTTTCACGCCCTACACAGGAAAGAGAAATCTTTTTTTATGCAGTTGTCAAAACAATAGGATGACCATTTGACCAACTGACTGGCCCACCAATCAAACACTGGGTTATGCAACTTGAGCCAGGGCATTTCTAAAACAACTGGATAGGAAGGAATGTTTAAACAATAAAATTTCAAAGAATCAGTATTAGGGATGATCGGAAAAAAATTCAGTCACTATGACATTTCCGCCGATATTTTGCGAAATTCCACAAATTTAAGTAATCGCAAATGAAACATTGTTTATGCTAACTGGTAGCCCATAGCACCTGTTGGCTGTTCCCCTGGTACTTTTTCTTCTTTTTCCTCCTCGTCCAGAATCCAGAGGAGGATCTTGTCTTCCAGAGAATTGTAGGATGTCAAAAGCCAGCTCACATACATTGGCCAGGAATCGAACCCAGGTTTAGTGCTTGGAAGGCAGCTCTCCTCACCACTCCACCACCACTACATACTGAAGCCAGCCTAGCATGTACCATTGTGATATATCCAAGAGAAAAATGAGCTTGCTTAGGGATTTGTAGGATGTCAAAAGCCAACTCACATACATTGGGCGGGAATCGAACCCAGGCCTACCGCTTGGAAGGCAGCTATCCACACCATTATACCACCAACACTACACTACAATGCTACATGCTGAAGCCAGCCTAGCATGTACAATTGTGATATACCCAAGAGAAAAATGTGCTTACTTAGGGAATTGTAGGATGTCAAAAGCCAGCTCACATACATTGGCCAGGAATCGAACCCAGGCCTACCGCTTGGAAGGCAGCTATCCACACCATTATACCACCAACACTACACATTACATGCTACATGCTACATGCTGAAGCAAGCCTAGCATGTACTATTGTAATATACCCAAGAGAAAAATTCGCTTACTTAGGGAATTGTAGCATGTCAAAAGCCAGCTCACATACATTGGCCAGGAATAGAACCCAGGCCTACCGCTTGGAAGGCAGCTATCCACACCTTTATACCACCAACGCTACACACTACAATGCTACATGCTGAAGCCAGCCTAGCATGTACCATTGTGATATACCTAAAAGAAAAATGTGCTTACTTAGGGAATTGTAGGATGTCAAAAGCCAGCTCACATACATTGGCCAGGAATCGAACCCAGGCCTTCCATTTGGAAGGCAGCTATCCACACCATTATACCACCAACACTACACACTACAATGCTACATGCTGAAGCCAGCCTAGCATGTACCATTGTAATATAAAATCACAAACTCTGGTCCACATTACAGCCCGGGGGCCCCAGGTCTCTCTCACTCGCTGGGCCCCCCAAACCACCATGCGACACCTAGAGAGAAGTGTGGGCAAGCCCTGGACCTCTCACCTCCAGGGAACTCACCCCACCACCTCTAAACTGAATGCCAACTGCAACAAACACAATTGCTAACTTCCAGCTAGAGCAATATCCTGCCTCTATCTGGTCAGCAGACGCCAGTCAGCCAATCAGGTGTACTGTCATACACCCTTTGCCTGCTGTACCAAATCTAGCAGGAATTACATAAATTAGCATTCAGGTGGGAGGTTTCGGTTGGATGCAATCGTGAATTGCATCATTTACATTGACGCCCCGTGTAGGCACATCTCCCACATGGTCCCCTCCCTAACCACTCACCTGTCAACCGCATCGGCGCATCCTAGAAGCTGCAAAAAAGAAATTTAAAATCACAAACACTGGTCCACATGACAGCCCGGGGGCCCCAGGTCTCTCTCTGTAATATGTTGAATGTTTTGAGATTTTAATCGAGTGATCTAAATATTTGATGATTTGAGCTCTCTACATACTGTAGCTAGGGCCCTGCTGTGATGAGAAGGAGAATTGTCTATATTGGATGTGACGTGATTGAGATATCAAAGCTATAGATCAATTATATATGTGATATTGATAAGCCTGATTGAAAAGAAATCTTCCATTATCTAGGTTAGGGGAACAAGGCTTTAGTGGGAATGTTAACATAAGACTAGGTCTATGATGTCTGTGAACTACCTCCCTCTCTTGGAATGTATATGCTAGCCATCCCCCACAGTCAGAAGCTATGGTCAAGCAGCTGTCTTTCATTATTTCTCTGGCCAAGGCATACCTGAAGATTGCTAAGTCTGGTTTCAGCCAGAATGGAACATGTGCTCTCTTTGGGATAAATGAGGAGTTAACTGAAACAGCTAGATTCAGTAGTCGACCAATCGAAATTATAGCATTATTTAATTAGACCAATCACGGATAGCATTGGGATACACTGTGGGACCATCCCATTTTAGTTATACAGGGTACTTAGGTGTCACGGTCGGTTACCTGTCCAGGCGAGGCGGCTGGCACACACGAATGTCGGTAGGCGTCCGGGAGCATGGCGTCGGGTCTCCACTGTTGGGGGTCTGGCATTGTGCGCTCGCGCGCGCCGCGTTGTGTTGCGTGAACGTTGACGCCGCAAGGCGTTGCGGTGAGTGCTGCGCACGCGCGCGCGTGAGGGGCGTCTGTTTGTACATCTCTCTGTGACGCGCCCAAACGGCCTATTTAAGCCTGGAGAGTGACACTCTCTGGTTGCTGTAGTATTGCAGCAGTGTGCGTGTGTTACTCCCGTGAATTGACTAGTTCTGCCCGTTGCTTCCTGAATGCTGATCCTGGCTCGTCTGACTACCCGACTTGTTACTGACTTCTGCTATGTCCGAGTGCCTGATTTGTTGCCGAACCGTGCCTGCCTGAGAACCTGCTCCGTTGCCGAACCCTTGCCTGTCCGAGTACCCGATCTGTTGCCGACCTCTGCCTGCCTGAAGACTATCCTTGTACCTGCATCCGTGATTCCTGCTGTGGGTTTGTTGAGTCATTGCAGTACCCGACTCAACCGGCGGGAGCTCTGCACTGCCTGTTGTTTTACATCTCTGGTTACGCAAGCGCTCCTGCCCCTGGCTAACTGGATATCCCTGTTTCAACCTCAGGGCATTCAGAGAGCAAGTCGCAAGGGTTGCTGTCCTCAGCACATCGGTCTCCGGCTAATCTGGTACGTAACAGAATACTACAGCCACAAAATGGAGACCGCTGAGGCAGCAAACGTATTAAGCACCCCGTGCAAGCAAATAACAAACCTTACGGAAGCCATAAAGGAGTTACAAGCTGGACATATGAAACTGCAAGGCCAAATCAACACCCTAGCTGATGCGGCAACTGCCTCAATTCCAGCCTCTGCCCCTGCTGCGGCTCCGCCCGCTCCACCCGCTCCACCTGTTCCACCTGCTGCTCCACCTGTTCTACCTGCTGCTCCAAGTAACCTAACCCCAGTTGTTGTGACTCCTGTTCCAGAACCACGAGTACCAGTCCCTGATCGCTTTTCTGGTGATTGAACCAAGTTTCGGGCATTTAGACATTCCTGTCAACTTTATTTTTCACTGCAACCCCGGACATTTGCTCATGAAGGTACCAAGGTGGGATTCATCATATCTTTGTTACAGGGGGAACCCCAGTCTTGGGCCCACCAACTGATGGATCAGGAGCATCAATGTCTAACCTCAACTGAAACTTTTTTCACTAGCATGGCAGTACTCTCTCAGAGGCAAGGACTCAAGGCTTTACTTCACCCAGTTGCTTATTACTCAAGGAAATTATCAGAAGCAGAAAGAAACTATGATGTCGGTGATAGAGAATTACTTGCGATCAAAGATGCTCTGGAAGAATGGAGATACCTGTTGGAGGGCACTGCCCATCCAATACTTATCTATACTGATCACCGTAACTTGGAGTACCTCAAAACGGCAAAACGGTTGAATCCTAGACAGGCCAGATGGGCATTATTCTTTTCCCGCTTCAACTTCCACATAACTTACCGGCCTGGATCAAAGAATACAAAGCCGGATGCATTGTCCCACATGTTTCCTGATAATGAGTTCCAAACTACACAGGATATAATCCTTTCCAGTCAAAACTTTTTTATGATACAACCTGAATTTATCGATCAGTTTCGACAGTCCAACCTCACTCTGCCTGAAAGAATCAAGACCTCACTTACACAAAAAGATGGCCTCTGGCTACGAGGAAATAAGATAGTGGTTCCCGAAGACCTCCGTGTATCGGTCCTTAAGTTATGTCATGATCATAGATTGGCTGGTCACATGGGGATTTTTAAAACACAAGAACTAGTTCAGCGTTATTTTTGGTGGCCTGAATTAAAGAAAGATTGTAAGGCATACGTGTCATCTTGTGTAGTCTGTAACCAGTCTAAAGGTTCCAGGTTAAGACCATGGGGTTTGTTGAATCCTCTCCCGGTTCCTCCTAGACCCTGGTGTTCCATTTCCATGGACTTTATTGTGGAATTACCAGATTCTGATAATCATAATACTATCTTTGTGGTGGTGGATCGGCTGTCCAAAATGGCTCATTTAATACCAATGCAAAATACTCCTTCAGCGCAAGAAACAGCACAAACTTTTATTAAATAAATCATTCGTCTCCATGGAATTCCTGCAGATATCGTGTCAGATAGAGGCACCCAGTTCACTTCCCGTTTTTGGAAAGCTCTCTGCAAGTCTTTGAACATTCAACTTAACTTTTCATCCGCCTATCACCCACAATCCAATGGTCAGACAGAACGAACCAACCAAACCCTTGAGCAATATCTCAGATGTTTTTCCACTTTTTCACAAGATAACTGGGTCAGTTTACTTCCATTAGCTGAATTCTCATATAACAACTCCATTCACGCCTCAATCCAACAGTCACCATTTTTTGCCAACTATGGTTACCATCCATCCATTTTTCCCAACCTTGTCTCTGAATCATCTGTACCAGCTGCTTCTGACCTGGTAAAGTTTCTGTCTGATAATTTTGAAGTGCTACAACAAGCAATATCTCAAGCTCAATCATCATTCAAGAGGAAGGCAGATTGCCAGAGGAGGGGCGACAAAGAATTTTGGAATTGGAGAACTGGTCTGGTTATCAACCGTGAACTTAAGATTGTCATGTCCTTCCAAGAAATTAGGTCCGCAATTTATTGGGCCATTCCCTGTCAAGAGGAAAATTGGTCAAGTGGCTTACGAACTCGAACTACCCGTGAGTTTGAAGATCCACCCGGTATTTCATATCTCCCTACTCAAACCCTCACTGGCGGATCCATTTGTCAATCGGAACTCACCTCCTCCACCGCCTGTCTTAGTGGATGGAGAAGAAGAATACGAGGTTGAAGAGATCTTGGACTCCAGGAAAAGGGGTAATCGGGTGCAATTTCTGATTAAATGGAAAGGCTATGGACCAGAAAACAATACATGGGAACCAGCATCCAGTGTACATGCTCCTGTATTGGTCAAGAAGTTCCACACCAAGTTCCCGGGTAAACCTGTACCAGTAAGCATCCGGAGGATGCCCCTTAGGGGGGGGCATTGTCACGGTCGGTTACCTGTCCAGGCGAGGCGGCTGGCACACACGAATGTCGGCAGGCGTCCGGGAGCATGGCGTCGGGTCTCCACTGTTGGGGGTCTGGAGTTGTGCGCTCGCGCGCGCCACGTTGCGTGTACGTTGACGCCGCAAGGCATTGGGGTGAGTGCTGCGCACGCGCGCGCGTGAGGGGCGTCTGTTTGTACATCTCTCTGTGACGTGCGTAATTGCGTGGTGTGTGCGCCTTTGCGCATGCGCACGCTGCGCGTCACGCCGTTCGCGCCCAAACGGCCTATTTAAGCCTGGAGAGTGACACTCTCTGGTTGCTGTAGTATTGCAGCAGTGTGCGTGTGTTACTCCCGTGAATTGACTAGTTCTGCCCGTTGCTTCCTGAATGCTGATCCTGGCTCGTCTGACTACCCGACTTGTTACCGACTTCTGCTATGTCCGAGTGCCTGATTTGTTGCCGAACCGTGCCTGCCTGAGAACCTGCTCCGTTGCCGAACCCTTGCCTGTCCGAGTACCCGATCTGTTGCCGACCTCTGCCTGCCTGAAGACTATCCTTGTACCTGCATCCGTGATTCCTGCTGTGGGTTTGTTGAGTCATTGCAGTACCCGACTCAACCGGCGGGAGCTCTGCGCTGCCTGTTGTTTTACATCTCTGGTTACGCAAGCGCTCCTGCCCCTGGCTAACTGGATATCCCTGTTTCAACCTCAGGGCATTCAGAGAGCAAGTCGCAAGGGTTGCTGTCCTCAGCACATCGGTCTCCGGCTAATCTGGTACGTAACATTAGGTGGGAAAGTGTCATTCTTTCATTCTTCCTTCAGCTTCACACACACATTCACATACAGACACACAAGCCAGACAATAGACCTTTTCTTAACCACTTGAGGACCGTGGGCTTTACCCCCTTTAAGGACCGGCCACTTTTTTTCCATTCAGACCACTGCAGCTTTCATGGTTTATTGCTCGCTCATACAACCTACCACCTAAATGAATTTTGGCTCCTTTTCTTGTCACTAATAAAGCTTTCTTTTGGTGCTATTTGATTGCTCCTGCAATTTTTACTTTTTATTATATTCATCAAAAAAGACATGAATTTTGGCAAAAAAATGATTTTTGTAACTTTCTGTGCTGACATTTTTCAAATAAAGTAAAATTTCTGTATACATGCAGCGCGAAAAATGTGGACAAACATGTTTTTGATTAAAAAAAAAAAACATTCAGTGTATACTTATTGGTTTGGGTAAAAGTTATAGCGTTTACAAACTATGGTGCAAAAAGTGAATTTTCCCATTTTCAAGCATCTATGACTTTTCTGATCACCTGACATGTTTCATGAGGGGCTAGAATTCCAGGATAGTATAAATACCCCCCAAATGACCCCATTTTGGAAAGAAGACATCCCAAAATATTCACTGAGAGGCATAGTGAGTACATAGAAGATATTAATTTTTGTCACAAGTAAGCGGAAAATGACACTTTGTGACAAAAAAACAAAACAGTTTCCATTTCTTCTAACTTGCGACAAAAAAAAAAATGAAATCTGCCACGGACTCACCATGCCCCTCTCTGAATACCTTGAAGTGTCTACTTTCCAAAATGGGGTCATTTGTGGGGTGTGTTTACTGTCCTCGCATTTTGGGGGTGCTAATTTGTAAGCACCCCTGTAAAGCCTAAAGGTGCTCATTGGACTTTGGGCCCCTTAGCGCAGTTAGGCAGCAAAAAAGTGCCACACATGTGGTATTGCCGTACTCAGGAGAAGTAGTATAATGTGTTTTGGGGTGTATTTTTACACATACCAATGCTGGGTGGGAGAAATATCTCTGTAAATGACAATTTTTTAATTTTTTTACACACAATTGTCCATTTACAGAGATCTTTCTCCCACTCAGCATGGGTATGTGTAAAAATACACCCCAAAACACATTATACTACTTCTCTTGAGTACGGCGATACCACATGTGTGGCACTTTTTTGCACCCTAACTGCGCTAAGGGGCCCAAAGTCCAATGAGTACCTTTAGGATTTCACAGGTCATTTTGAGAAATTTCGTTTCAAGACTACTCCTCACGGTTTAGGGCCCCTAAAATGCCAGGACAGTATAAGAACCCCACAAATGACCCCATTTTAGAAAGAAGACACCCCAAGGTATTCCGTTAGTAGTACGGTGAGTTCATAGAAGATTTTATTTTTTGTCACAAGTTAGCGGAAAATGACACTTTGTGAAAAAAAACAATAAAAATCAATTTCCGCTAACTTGTGACAAAAAATAAAATCTTCTATGAACTCACCGTACTACTAACAGAATACCTTGGGGTGTCTTCTTTCTAAAATGGAGTCATTTGTGGAGTTCCTATACTGTCCTGGCATTTTAGGGGCCCTAAACCGTGAGGAGTAGTCTTGAAACAAAATTTCTCAAAATGACCTGTGAAATCCTAAAGGTACTCATTGGACTTTGGGCCCCTTAGCGCAGTTAGGGTGCAAAAAAGTGCCACACATGTGGTATCGCCGTACTCGGGAGAAGTAGTACAATGTGTTTTGGGGTGTATTTTTACACATACCCATGCTGGGTGGGAGAAATAACTCTGTAAATGGACAATTGTGTGTAAAAAAAATCAAAAGATTGTCATTTACAGAGGTATTTCTCCCACCCAGCATGGGTATGTGTAAAAATACACCCCAAAACACATTATACTACTTCTCCCGAGTACGGCGATGCCACATGATTGGCACTTTTTTGCAGCCTAACTGCGCTAAGGGGCTCAAAGTCCAATGAGTACCTTTAGGATTTCACAGGTCATTTTTGTTTCAAGACTACTCCTCACGGTTTAGGGCCCCTAAAATGCCAGGGCAGTATAGGAACCCCACTAATGACCCCATTTTAGAAAGAAGACACCCCAAGGTATTCCGTTAGGAGTATGGTGAGTTCATAGAAGTTTTTATTTTTTTGTCACAAGTTAGCAAAAATTGATTTTAATTGTTTTTTTCCACAAAGTGTCATTTTCCGCTAACTTGTGACAAAAAATAAAATCTTCTATGAACTCACCATACTCCTAACGGAATACGTTTGGGTGTCTTCTTTCTAGAATGGGGTCATTTGTGGGGTTCCTATACTGCCCTGGCATTTTAGGGGCCCTAAACCGTGAGGAGTAGTCTTGAAACCAAATGTCGCAAAATGACCTGTGAAATCCTAAAGGTACTCATTGGACTTTGGGCCCCTTAGCGTACTTAGGGTGTAAAAAAGTGCCACATATGTGGTACCGCCGCACTCAGGAGAAGTAGTATAATGTGTTTTGTGGTGTATTTTTACACATACCCATGCTGGGTGGGAGAAATATCTCTGTAAATGACAATTGTTTGATTTTTTTTACACACAATTGTCCATTTACAGAGAGATTTCTCCCACCCAGCATGGGTATGTGTAAAAATACACCCCAAAACACATTATACTACTTCTCCTGAGTACGGCGATACCACATGTGTGACACTTTTTTGCAGCCTAGGTGCGCTAAGGGGCCCAACGTCCTAATTACAGGTCATTTTGAGGCATTTGTTTTCTAGACTACTCCTCACGGTTTAGGGCCCCTAAAATGCCAGGGCAGTATAGGAACCCCACAAGTGACCCCATTTTAGAAAGAAGACACCCCAAGGTATTCCGTTAGGTGAATAGCGAGTTCATAGAAGATTTTATTTTTTGTCACAAGTTAGTGAAAAATGACACTTTGTGAAAAAAAAACAAAAATCAATTTCCGCTAACTTTTGACAAAAAATGAAATCTTCTATGAACTCGTCATACACCTAACAGAATACATTGGGGTGTCTTTTTTCTAAAATGGGGTCAGTTTGTGGGGTTCCTATACCGCCCTGGCATTTTACGGGCCCCAAACCGTGAGTAGTCTGGAAACCAAATGTCTAAAAATGACTGTTCAGGGGAATAAGCATCTGCAAATTTTGATGACAGGTGGTCTATGAGGGGGCGAATTTTGTGGAACCAGTCATAAGCAGGGTGGCCTTTTAGATGACAGGTTGTATTGGGCCTGATCTGATGGATAGGAGTGCTAGGGGGGTGACAGGAGGTGTTTGATGGGTGTCTCAGGGGGTGGTTAGAGGGAAAAATAGATGCAATCAATGCACTGGGGAGGTGATCGGAAGGGGGTCTGAGGGGGATCTGAGGGTTTGGCCGAGTGATCAGGAGCCCACACGGGGCAAATTAGGGCCTGATCTGATGGGTAGGTGTGCTAGGGGGTGGCAGGAGGTGATTGATGGGTGTCTCAAGGTGTGATTAGAGGGGGGAATAGATGCAAGCAATGCACTGGCGAGGTGATCAGGGCTGGGGCCTGAGGGCATTCTGAGGGTGTGGGCGGGTGATTGAGTGCCCTAGGGGCAGATAGGGGTCTAATCTGATAGGTAGCAGTGACAGGGGGTGATTTATGGGTAATTAGTGGGTGTTTAGGGTAGAGAACAGATATAAACACTGCACTTGGGAGGTGATCTGACGTCGGATCTGCGGGCAAACTATTGGTGTGGGTGGGTGATCAGATTGCCCGCAAGGGGCAGGTTAGGGGCTGATTGATGAGTGGCAGTGACAGGGGGTGATTGATGAGTGGCAGTGCCAGGGAGTGATTGATGGGTGGCAGTGACAGGGGGTGATTGATGGGTGATTGACAGGTGATCAGTGGGTTATTACAGGGAAGAACAGATGTAACTAATGCACTGGTGAATTGATAAGGGGGGGTCTGAGGGCAATCTGAGCGTGTAGGCGGGTGATTGGGTGCCCGCAAGGGGCAGATTAGGGTCTGATCTGATGGGTAACAATGACAGGTGGTGATAGGGGGTGATTGATGTGTAATTAGTGGGTGTTTAGGGTAGATAACAGCTGTAAACACTGCACTTGGGAGGTGATCTGACGTCGGATCTGCGGGCAATCTATTGGTGTGGGTGGGTGATCAGATTGCCCGCAAGGGGCAGGTTAGGGGCAGATTGATGGGTGGCAGTGCAAGGGGGTGATTGATGGGTGGCAGTGACAGGGGGTGATTGATGGGTGATTGACAGGTGATTGACAGGTGATCAGTGGGTTATTACAGGGAAGCACAGATGTAAATATTGCACTGGCGAATTGATAAGGGGGGTCTGAGGGCAATCTGAGCGTGTAGGCGGGTGATTGGGTGCCCGCAAGGGGCAGATTAGAGTCTGATCTGATGGGTAACAGTGACAGGGGGTGATTGATGGGTGATTGACGGGTGATTGACAGGTGATTGACAGGTGATCAGGGGGATAGATGCATACAGTACACAGGGGGGGGGGTCTGGGGGGGGTCTGGGGAGAATCTGAGGGGTGGTGGGGTGATCAGGAGGGGGCAGGGGGCAGGGGGGGGGGGATAAAAAAAAATAGCGCTTACAGATAGTGACAGGGAGTGATTGATGGGTGATTCGGGGGGTGATTGGGTGCAAACAGGGGTCTGGGGGGGTGGGCAGGGGGGGGTCTGAGGGGTGCTGTGGGCGATCTGGGGCAGGGGGGGGGTGTGTGCTTGGTGTGCGACATAGGGTGGCTGCAGACTGCCCTGGTGGTCCCTCGGACATTGGGACCACCAGGGCAGGAGGCAGCCTGTATAATACACTTTGTAAACACTACAAAGTGTATTATACACTTTGTATGCGGCGATTGCGGGGTTAACATCCCGCCGGCGTTTCCGTATGGCCGGCAGGATGTTGCGGCGGGTGAGCGGAGGCAGGCGCCGGCGGAGGATCGCGTCACGGATGACGCGATCGCTCCACCCATGCCCTTACAAGGACCGCCGCCTCTGTGGGTGAGCTGGTCCTTGCGGGCTCCACTTCCCCGCCGCCCCTGTGCGTTAGGCGGTCGGTAAGTGGTTAATATACCTACAAATTACTCAACAATTCAATTTGTAACTATTTTTGATGTAACTAAGAATTGTACCTTATTGAATTTTCTAATATTTATGGAAATCAGTAATGCCTGATTAAACAACCACATCTTGTTAAGTGATTTACTCTGGTCTCCAAAAGACTTTGTTTTTACACAACAAATCCCACTTTTAACACTCTCACTCGCTGGGGCGAGAGAGAGAGAGAGAGAGAGAGAGAGAGAGAGAGAGAGAGAGAGAGAGAGAGATGAATCTACATGGCTATCTGGGGTTTTCTTTGGACAACTGTTGAACACAAAAGGCAAGGTCATGCCTGGGTGGGCTTGAACCACCAACCTTTTGGTTAACAGCCAAACGCGCTAACTGATTGTGCCACAGAGACTGTGTACCACAAAGACTGTGCACGCAGTTGCTGTTGAATGATTTTATGGGGATGTATGTGTGTCTTTTGGAGGGAGGAAGTAAGTCTGCCCCAAGAAGTCTTAGCATGTAGTGTTGGTGGTATAATGGTGAGGATAGCTGCCTTCCAAGAGGTAGGCCTGGTTTCAATTCCTGGCCAATGTATGTGAGTTGGCTTTTGACATACTACAATTCCCTAAGTAAGCTCATTTTTCTTTTGGGTATATCCAGGGCCGGTCCTGGACTTTCTGCTGCCTGAGGCAAAGATCGTAAAGGCGCCCCCCCCCCCCCCCAATATTTCTACAAAACATGAGCGGCGGCCGGCGGCCGGCGGCACTGCGGCAGCCAGCCAGCCTTATCATCATTATCGACACGTCGGCGGCGCTCGCTGCTCAGTGACTGACCGTGACAATCAGCCGCAGCCAGGGCAGCAGAGCGGGCGGCGGCAAATCAGCAGGCTTAGGCACTAGGCAGCGTCACCAGCATGCAGCCTTGGAGGAGACAGGAGAGGCCGCAGAGCTCAGAGTCATCGGACTCGGAGGCCGGCGGCAACAGTGCAGTTTCTAGGCTAAAATGCACCCAGGGCGAGGGTGTAAAAATTGCGCCCCCCCCCCCCGGTATAGGTAACCAGCTATAGGTCCCCCCAGAGTATAGGTGGCCAGGCATGGGTGAGCCAGTAAAGTTGCCCCCAGTATAGGTTAGCCAGGTAGTTGCCTCCAGTATAGGTAGCCAGTATAGTTGCCCCCAGTATGTTAGATAGGCAGGCACCCCCCCCCCCCCGGTATAAGTTAGATAAGTAGGTGCCCCCAGTACAGGTTAGCTAGGTAGGTGCCTCCAATATAGGTAGCCAGTATAGTTGCCCCCAGCATAGGTTAGATAGGTAGGTACCCCCAGTATAGGTTAGTTAGGTAGGTGCCCCCAGTATAGGTAGCCAGTATAGTTGCCACCTGTATAGGCTAGCTAGGTAGGTAGGTGCCCCCAATACAGGTTAGATAAGTGCCCCCAGTATAGGTTAGATAGGTAGCTTCCCCCCAGTATAGGTTAGATTAGGTCGCTGCCCTTCAGTATAGGTTAGATTAGGTAGGTGCCCCCAGTACAGGTTAGATTAGGTAGGTGCCCCCAGTATAGATTAGATAGGTAGCTGCCCCCAGCATAGGTTAGACAGGTAGCTGCCCCCCAGCATAGGTTAGATAGGTAGCTGCCCCCCAGCATAGGTTAGATAGGTAGCTGCCCCCCAGTACAGGTTAGATTAGATAGGTGCCCCCCAGTATAGGATAGATAGGTAGCTGCCCCCAGTACAGGTTAGATTAGGTAGGTGCCCCCCAGTATAGGATAGATAGGTAGCTGCCCCCAGTATAGGTTAGATAGGTAGCTGCCCTCCAGTACAGGTTAGATTAGGTAGGTGCCCCCCAGTATAGGATAGATAGGTAGCTGCCCCCAGTACAGGTTAGATTAGGTAGGTGCCCCCCAGTATAGGATAGATAGGTAGCTGCCCCCAGTATAGGTTAGATAGGTAGCTGCCCCCCAGTGTAGGTTAGATAGGTAGCTGCCCCCCAGTGTAGGTTAGATAGGTAGCTGCCCCCCAGTATAGGATAGATAGGTAGCTGCCCCCCAGTATAGGTTAGATAGGTAGCTGCCCCCCAGTATAGGTTAGATAGGTAGCTGCCCCCCAGTATAGGTTAGATAGGTAGCTGCCCCCCAGTATAGGTTAGATAGGTAGCTGCCCCCCAGTATAGGTTAGATAGGTAGCTGCCCCCCAGTATAGGTTAGATAGGTAGCTGCCCCCCAGTATAGGTTAGATAGGTAGCTGCCCTCCAGTATAGGTTAGATAGGTAGCTGGCCCCCAGTATAGGTTAGATTAGGTAGGTGCCCCCCAGTATAGGATAGGTAGCTGCCCCCAAAACAGGTTAGATTAGGTAGGTGCCCCCCAGTATAGGATAGATAGGTAGCTGCCCCCCAGTATAGGTTAGATAGGTAGCTGCCCCCCAGTATAGGATAGATAGGTAGCTGGCCCCCAGTATAGGTTAGATTAGGTAGGTGCCCCCCAGTATAGGATAGATAGGTAGCTGCCCCAGTACAGGTTAGATTAGATAGGTGCCCCCCAGTATAGGATAGATAGGTAGCTGGCCCCCAGTATAGGTTAGATTAGGTAGGTGCCCCCCAGTATAGGATAGATAGGTAGCTAGCTGCCCCCAAAACAGGTTAGATTAGGTAGGAGCCCCCCAGTATAGGATAGATAGGTAGCTGCCCCCAAAACAGGTTAGATTAGGTAGGTGCCCCCCAGTATAGGATAGATAGGTAGCTTGCCCAGGTAGGTGCCCCCTCATAATGGCGGAGGGGGGAGCCGGAGCCGCGGTGAGGGCAGCCCGACCTCTCCCTCCCTCTCCCCGGGCCGCCCTCCATGCTCCCCCCTCGGACTTCACTTTAGGCAGCAGAGTTAGCGCGCAGGGAAGCGCTGCTGTACACAGTCACAGCCTGTTACTCACCTCCCTGGATCCGATCGCCGCTCCCGCCCTGCTGGTCTCCTCTCTGCCTAGCCGGCTGATACATTACACACGCGGCTGCTTCCTGTGTAAACAGGAAGCAGCCGCGTGTGTAATGTATCAGCGGCTACATTGCAGAGAGGAGACCAGCAGGGCGGGAGCGGCGATCGGATCCAGGGAGGTGAGTAACAGGCTGTGACTGTGTACAGCAGCGCTTCCCTGCGCGCTAACTCTGCTGCCTAAAGTGAAGTCCGAGGGGGGAGCATGGAGGGCGGCCCGGGGAGAGGGAGGGAGAGGTCGGGCTGCCCTCACCGCGGCTCTGGCTCCCACCCCCCCGCTCAGTCACAGCCATTCATCTGGTGCCGCCCCTCCACTTCCTGCCGCCTGAGGAACCCGCCTCACCCCGCCTCATGGGCGGGCCGGCCCTGGGTATATCACAATGGTACATCCTAGGCTGGCTTCAGCATGTAGCATTGTAGTGTGTATCGTTGGTGGTATAATGGTGTGGATAGCTGCCTTCCAAGCGGTAGACCTGGGTTTGATTTCTGACCAATGTATGTGAGTTGGCCTTTGACATCCTACAAATCCCTAAGCAAGCTCATTTTTCTCTTGGATATATCACAATGGTATATGCTAGGCTGGCTTCAGCATGTAGTGTTGGTGGTGGTATAGCAGTCAGGAAAGCTGCCTTCCAAGCACTAGACCTGGGTTCAAATCCTAGCCAATGTATGTGAGCTGGCTTTTGACATCCTACAATTCCCTGAAAGACACACCAAAAGTCCCAAGGAAAATTGCGGATTTGACGCACAGCAGGGTTATAATCCCTAAAAGGCAGAAATCCCATTGCATTCCTAAATTGGAGGTCTAAAGTGCTTGAAAAAATGTTGTGTGTGTATACATGGATCAGGTAGTGTAAGCAGTGTACTGCTTCACACTGACAGACCAAACGCACTGTGTAATGCACCGCAAACAGATGGCCGTGCTGGTGCGCACATTGGCGAGAGTGCAGGTGATGGCGGCTTTCCAGCCCATATGGTCGGGCTGAGGTAGCTCAATGACAGAAAAACAGTGACTGTCTAGCTGATCGAATTTGGTCTGTCCACAATGAAGCAATGACCGTATTATCTTGGGTGTGCCCCCCAACACACTCATATACTGTAGGTCATTGCTTCATTGTGATATGCAAGCCCCTTCACCAAGGCAAGGTTATGATCACGAAGGGGAATTGACACATGTTCTTGTCTTTTGTTTCGTTGTTGCAGCTGCAGTGCAGCCAGAAAAATAGGCAGGCATGTACATGTACCAGAAAAATTATTATAGCGGCCACTGCTAGCAGCGGCCTTAAATATTCAGGAATCCACCTGGAGTCCTGGACGCTGTTGGTGGTGGCGGAGAAGGCAGTCAAGCGGCGTGCAGGCAGAGATGCTGTGTGGGGACTGACTTAGTCTTGGGGCGGGCAGTCACACGGCGTGCAGGCAGAGATGCTGTGTGTGGGGACTTACTTAGTCTTCGGGCAGGCAGTAGCCCTCCAGGATCCATGCCTCATTCATTTTGATAAAGGTGAGGTAATGAACATTTTTTTGACCTAGGCAACTTCTCTTCTCACTAACAATGCCTCCAGCTGCGCTGAAGGTCCTTTCTGACAGGACACTTGAGGCAGGGCAAGCCAAAGGTTGGATGGCAAATTGTGACAGCTCTGGCCACAGGTCAAGCTTGTGAACCCAGTAGTCCAGGGGTTCATCGCTGCTCAGAGTGTCTATATCTGCACTTAAGGCCAGGTAGTTGGCTACCTGCCGGTTGAGGCGTTGGTGGAGGGTGGATCCGGAAGGGCTAAGGCAAGGCGTTGGACTAAAGAATGTCCGCATGTCCAAAATCACCATGAGATTGCTAGAACGTCCTGTCCTTTGCTGCGTGGACATGGGAGGAGGAGGAAGATTACTGGCAGAGGCACCTTTATTCCGTTGTGCTGTGACATCATCCTTAAATGCACTGTAAAGCATAGTTGCCAGCTTGTTGTGCAAGTGCTGCACCCTTTCTGCCTTCTGGTAATTTGAGTTTTTTTATACGGGGGTCCCTCAACAGGCTGGAAAGCATGAAAAACCCATGTGCACAAAGTCGGATGCCAACCTACTAGCCCTCTCGTCTTGCTCTTCCTCAGTGATGTCAAGTAAGTTCTCCTCCTCCCCCCAGCCATGAACAATACCACAGGAAAGGTGAGCAACACAAGCCCCCTGCGACGCCTGCTGCAGTTGTTCTTCCACCTCCTCCTCCTCAAAGCCAGCTTTCTCCTCTGACTCCTCTTCCCCAGATGACTCCTTCTCCTCTTCCCCCCTTCTTTGTGATGCTGCAGGTGTTGATGATGCAGCAAGTGATGTTTCCAACACCTCTTCCTCCTCTTCCTGTTCACGCTCCTCTACAGCTTGATTCACCACTCTACGCATGGCATGCTCCAGGAAGAAAGCATATGGGATCAAGTCACTGATGGCGCCTTCACTGTGACTCACCAGGTTTGTCACCTCCTTAAATGGACGCATGAGCCTGCAGGCATTATGCATGAGTGTCCAGTACTTTGGCCATAACATCCCCAGCTCCCCACAGCATGTCCTTTCACTGTAGTTGTACAGATACTGTTTGATGGTTTTCTCCTGTTGTAGCAGGCGGTCAAACATGAGGAGCGTTGAATTCCAGGCTATAGCAAATCAAGCACCTCACTGGCAAGTTGCTTATCCGCTGAATATCAGCCAAGCGTGCCATGGCCGTGTAGGACCGCCTGAAATGCCCACACACCTTCCTGGACTGCTTCAGGACCTCCTGTAAGCCTGGGTAAGTACCTACAAATCTTTGGATTATAAGATTCAGCACATGTGCCATGCAGGGTACATGTGTCAACTTTCCCAAACTCAAAGCCGAAAATAGATTACTGCCGTTGTCACACACCGCGTTGCCGATCTCCAGTTGGTGCGGGGTCAGCCACTGATCCACCTGTTTGTTCAGAGCAGCCAGGAGAGCTGCTCCTGTGTGACACTTGGCTTCGAGGCAAGACATGTCCAAGATGGCATGACACCGTCGTACCTGGCATGCAGCATAAGCCCTGGGGGGATGGGGGTGTGTAGTTGGAGCGGAGATCGCAGCACCAGTACAGTGGCACTGCCACTCAGCCGAGGAGGAGGAGGATGTCAGGGAAGAGGATGTAGCAGGAGGAGTAGGAGGAGAAGGAGAGGAGGTGGCAGCACCCCTGCCTGCAAGCCGTGGAGGTGTTACAACTAGGTCCGCTGCACGGCCACGTACTCCCTGCTTGCCAGTGGTCACCAGGTTGACCCAATGTGCTGTATAAGTAATGTACCTGCCCTGACCGTGCTTGGCAGACCATGCCTCACCACTTGCCTTTCTACATGCAGTCACGCCTTCACTGTGACTCACCAGGTTGGTCACCTCCTCATTCCTCAAACGGATGCATGAGCCTGCAGGCATTATGCATGAGTGTCCAGTACTTCAGCCAGAAAATACCCAGCTCCCCAGAGCATGACCTTTCACTGTAGCTGTACAGATACTCGTTGACAGCTTTTTCCTGTTGTAGCAGGCAGTCAAACATGAGGAAAGTTGAATTCCAGTGAGTCCGGCTATCGCAAATCAATCGCCTCACCGGCAAGTTGTTTCTCCGCTGAATTTTGGCCAAGCGCACCATGGCCATGTAGGAACGCCTGAAATGCCCACACACCTTCCTGGACTGCTTCAGGACCGCCTGTAAGCCTGGGTACTTACACACAAATCTTTGAATTATAGGATTCAGCACATGTGTCATGCAGGGTACATGTGTTAACTTTCCCAAACTCAAAGCTGACAAGAGATTGCTGCCGTTGTCACACACGTTGCCGAACTCAAGTTAGTGCGGGGTCAGCCACTGATCCACCTGTTTGATGAGAGCAGCCAGGAGAGCTGCTCCAGTGTGACTCTCGGCTTTGAGGCAAGACATGTCCAAGATGGCATGACACCGTTGTACCTGGCATGCTGGGGAGCTGGGAGTGTGTAGCTGGAGAGGAGATCGCAGCACCAGTAGAGTGGCACTGTCACTCAGCCGAGGAGGAGGATGACGGTAGTGAAGAGGATGTTGCAGGAGAGGAGTTGGCACCACGCCTGCCTGCAAGCCGTGGAGGTGTCACAACTAGGTCCGCTGCACAGCCACGTGCTCTCTGCTTGCCAGCGGTAACCAGGTTGACCCAATGTGCCGTATAAGTAATGTACCTGCCCTGACCGTGCTTTGCAGACCAGGCATCCGTGGTCAGATGGTCCCTTGACCCAATGCTGTGTGCCACCACTTGCCTTTCAACATCACTGTACAGTTTGGGTATCGCCTTTTTAGAAAAATAATTGCGGCCTGGTATCTTCCACTGCGGTGTCTCAATCACCACAGATTTTCGGGAAGGCCTCAGAGTCCACCAACTGTTATGGTAAAAGCTGGCGAGCTAACAGTTCCACCAAGCCAGCTGCCAGATGTCAGGCAAGCGGCTGACTGGCAGACATTGGCTTCTTCCGCTCTAAGATTTACTTAACAGGCACCTGGCTGCTGTTGGCAGAGGAGCAGGAACCGCTCAAGGTGAGAGGTGGAGTGGAGGAGGGTGGCTGTGAAGGTGCAAGGGATAAAGCAGCTGAAGATGCTGCACCTGAAGGAGGAAGAAGAGGCGGAGGGTGGCTTTGTGTTTGTGTGCTGCTTTTCCTCAGGTGGTCATACCATTTCTGTTTGTGCTTTCTCACCATGTGCTTCGTAAGGCAGTTGTCCCTACGTGGGTCTTGGTCTTTCCACGACTCAGTTTTTGGTGGCAGAGAGTACAGATGGCATTGCTCTCATCTGAGGCAGACACTCACAAAAATTCCACACCACTGAGCCCTGGGATGATGGCACTTTGGTGGTGGCATGAGCAGCTGTCCTTGAAGGGCATGTTGGCTGGCTGTCTATAGGTGGCGATACATGCCGCCAGACACTGCCACAAGCTGTTTCTGATGACGAGTTCCCCCTGCTTTGTTCAGCAACTCGTCTCCTCCTACTCCTCTCTGACTCCCCCTCTAAACTCTCCCCCTGTTCATCTTGTCTATTGGGATGATTGGGAACCCATGTGACATCCATGGCAGTATCATTATCATCATCATCATCATTATAATCATCCTCCACAGCTTAGCTTGTATCAGACACCTCCAAAACTGCACCAACAATAGGTACTTCATCATCCTAACACCTTACGTCCATACTGATGCCTAAATCAGATATGTGAGGTGGTGGTGTAACATGCCATCATATTGTAATAATAATGGCTGTGAATCAGTTAATTCCCCACCAAATAACTCCTGCGAACTGTCAAATGGAGCAGATGTGGTGCTAGTAGTAGCAGTGGTGGCTGTCAGCTGAGAGTTAAGTGAGGTGCCAGTATCAGAGCAGGAGGAGGAACATATGTCACGGTTCCATGCGGAAGCTGAGGAAGATGAGGTGTTCTGTGTTAAATAGTAAACTACATCCTGACAATCTTGGGAATTGATGGCACATGCCTTCTGAACACTGTACTTTGGTCCAGGGCTGCACGAAATAACGCCAGCATGACCTCGAACAGACATGCCGGGTGGCCTGCCTCTGCCTATTGTTTTGTCCATATTGGGGGGAGGATGAAGTGAAAGGTATGCACTGACTTAATTAATACAATGTGCAGTCACGCAGATGCAGTGAAAGTAGAAAAGAAAACAGGAGCACACCGCTGGTGCAATAAACCTTTTTACTTCAATCACACGCAATAAAAAGTTACACTCACAGTGTATCGTAGTACAAATGCGCCTGTACAGCCTGCCGGCAATTGCTTCCTGTCACCCGTGCTTGGCCAGAGCAGCGGGGAGCGTGGTTGTTAGCGGAGGAGTCGAGAGCGGTGGGCGGAGCCAGGTCGCGGGGATGCCGTCTGACGTCACGACGCGTTTCGTCGTTAACCACGCCTTCGTCAGGTGGTTGGACCTGACGAAGGCGTGGTTAACGCCGAAACGCGTCGTGACGTCAGATGGCATCCCCGCGACCTGGCTCCGCCCACCAGGCTGTACAGGCGCATTTGGCGTATAGAAGAAGATGAAGAAGAAGATGAAGAAGAAGAAGATGAAGAAGAAGATGAAGAAGAAGATGAAGAATATGAAGATGAAGAAGATGAAGAAGAAGAAGAAGAAGAAGAAGAAGAAGAAGAAGAAGAAGAAGAAGAAGAAGAAGAAGAAGAAGAAGATGAAGAAGAAGAAGATGATGAAGAAGAAGAAGATGAAGAAGAAGAAGAAGAAGATGATGAAGAAGAAGATGATGAAGAAGAAGAAGAAGAAGAAGAAGAAGACGATATAGAAGAAGAAGAAGATATAGAAGAAGAAGATATAGAAGAAGAAGAAGAAGAAGATATAGAAGATATAGAAGAAGATGAAGAAGAAGAAGAAGATATAGAAGAAGAAGATAAATAATAAGAAGAAGAAGATGAAAAAAAAAAAAAAGGTTTAATTTTTCTGAGGTGCCCGGGTTGAAAACTGTGTTGTCCCAGTTGTGTATTGGACACGATGTGGGCTGCACGACCGCTGTCTGGGACCTCCTGTTGTGTTTATTTCCACCCTGGTATCACCGCTAGGTACCAGGGCTATTATGTCACGCTGCCTGCCTCATTGACTGCCTGATGCCACACACTCATCCTCCTCCTCCTGCTGCTGCTGAATTTACCTCCTGCTGTCTGTGTGTTTCCACTGCCAGGGAGCACATACAATGGCGCTTCCAACATGCGTGCGCCACCAGCTATTAATTACGCTCAAAAATAGCTGCATTTCTTTAAAAAATAAAAAAAATAAAAGAGAAATAAGTGAAGAAGAAGAAGACGATATAGAAGAAGAAGAAGATATAGAAAAAGAAGAAGAAGAAGGAGAAGAAGAAGAAGGAGAAGAAGAAGAAGATATAGAAAAAGAAGAAGACGAAATGGAAAAATAATAATAAGAAGAAGATATAGAAAAAGAAGAAGACGAAATGGAAAAATAATAATAAGAAGAAGATATAGAAAAAGAAGAAGACGAAATGGAAAAATAATAATAATAAGAAGATATAGAAAAAGAAGAAAGAAGAAGAAGAAGAAGATATAGAAAAAGAAGAAAGAAGAAGAAGAAGAAGATATAGAAAAAGAAGAAAGAAGAAGAAGAAGAAGAAGATATAGAAAAAGAAGAAAGAAGAAGAAGAAGAAGATATAGAAAAAGAAGAAAGAAGAAGAAGAAGAAGATATAGAAAAAGAAGAAAGAAGAAGAAGAAGAAGATATAGAAGAAGAAGATATAGAAAAAGAAGATATAGAAAAAGAAGAAAGAAGAAGAAGAAAGAAGAAGAAGAAGAAAGAAGAAGAAGAAGAAAGAAGAAGAAGAAGAAAGAAGAAGAAGAAGAAAGAAGAAGAAGAAGAAAGAAGAAGAAGAAAGAAGAAGAAGAAGAAAGAAGAAGAAGAAGAAAGAAGAAAGAAGAAAGAAGAAGAAGGAAAAAAGAAGAAAGAAGAAAGAAGAAAGAAGAAAGAAGAAAGAAGAAGAAGGAGGAGGAGGAGGAGGAGGAGGAGGAGGAGGAGGAGGAGGAGGAGGAGGAGGAGGAGGAGGAGGAGGAGGAGGAGGAGGAGGAGGAGGAGGAGGAGGAGGAGGAGGAGGAGAAGGAGAAGGAGAAGGAGAAGGAGAAGGAGAAGGAGAAGGAGAAGAAGAAGAAGTAGTACACTGTACTGAACAGAATTTTGGACACAACTTCTCTTTCCACCTTTTTTTTTTTTTTTTTAAAGGAACATCCCCACATAATCACTTGCTGTTGTTACTTGGAAAAAAAGATGTTTCTTGCATCACTCACCCCCAAAACAAGTGTTGGAAGCTATTTAAGGCCAATTCGAATAGTCAGCTCGAATAATGAGCTCGAATACCGACTCGAATAGTGAGCTCGAAGTCCGAGGTCGAATCGAATAGTAAAAATAATTCGACTCGAATATTCGACCGAATGCAAATAATTTACTATTCGAATTCGACCAAACTCGAATAATAAAAAGGGGTATCCGAGCACCACTGGTCTCCGATGATCTTAAGAAAAACTGATCAAGGAGTGCCGGGTCATTCAAATTAGTTAGTACTGCCCACCTGGCAGTATTGGTGATATCTGGGTCAGAATACAGAACAGCCATGGCTTTAAACAAGTCCTCCACATAGGAGAGTGCCTGATGACCCTGGGGAAGGCCAAAGGCCCATGACTGAGCATCACCCTGACGTAAGGAAATAATCAGGGCGATCCTCTGAGATTCTGACCCTGAAGCTATGGGACAAACCTTAAAGTACAACAGACAATTATTCATAAAATGATCAAAATCTTTTCTATTACTAGAAAACTTTACAGGCAGAGATAACTTGGGTTCAACAAAAACTCCTGGAGGTAATGGACGTACAGAAGCACTTGAATCAGTGGGCTCAGATTGGCTTACCCCTTGTGATGGAGGAACTTGCCTTCATGCCTTCAATTGAGTGAGTTGGTTAACAGCTCCTGTTAATAACAGCACCTGCTGACATAAGTCCTCCATATTGGTATAGTTGTGGCCCGAGATAATGTCAGGCTTGGCAGGCTATATCCCACAGATCTGCTCCAATGCCCCAATCTAACACCACCGTCTTCACCTTATGTGGTGCATCACCGCTTGAACAGGAGGTGAGGTGACAACACCTACCCGACATCGGTTACACCCAGGCCTTAAGGGTGCAAGATATTGGAGCTGAACGAAGAGAAGGAAAAGTAATACCAAAAAAGCAATACCAAACCTGTACCCAATGTTCTCCCCAGGCTTAATTAGGTGGGCGGGCCGCCCGGGTGTTTTGAAACCCTGCCCGGCTGTTGGTATGCCCCTGCCTAACTAGCATATGCCAGTGCTGTAAACTGCAGGCAGGAATGCTCCATAGCCTGCTATCAATCAGCGCTCAGCTGGGCACAATAACAAAAGCTGTCGCTGTATAGTGCAGGAGCGCTCCTCTGCCTGCGTTACCTCACCTTCCTGGTGCAACTGTGATTGGCTGGGCAGGTTGTAAGGGGCGGTACAATGTAGTGGGCAGCACGATCAGTCATAGCTAGCAGCTGGCTGTATATACGTGCAGGCTAATGCTGTGTGACTTGAGGCTAGGGAGAGAGACTGGGGCTGCAGGCAGACTCTCACTCCCCAGCAAATCCGAACAGTGTGTTTCCTCTGAACTGGGCTGGCTGCAAGAATGTCAGCAACCAGTTCCATCCCTTCCAGGAAGCTCTGAGGCTGACACACACATGTGATCAGGCAGTGCAGAGCATTGAGTTCTGCCGCCCCGCCCCCCTCTGTTTCCGGGATGCTTATCTTCAACACAAGCTCTTCTGATGCCAGTGGGGAGAAGTTGAGAACTGCGGGATAAAGTATATAATGGCCCTTCCACTGGTATCAGATCTCTGCTATTGTCCTCTAACCTGCAGGAGCACTTTTTATCTGATATTGCAGGGTATGCAGACAGCTTGTGAGAGTGCAGGGAGCTTTCAACCTAGGGGACCTGATAAAAAATGACTGCAGTGACCTGCAATTTAGATTAGCTGACTTGCTGGGGATGGAGGCTGCTGCTGACTGATTTTTGTGTATTATTATGTATTTACATAACGCGAACATTTTCTGCAGCACTGTACGGAGTATATTGTCTTGTCACTTGATTGTCCCTCAGAGGAGCTCACAATCTAATTCCTACCATGGTCATATGTTTTTGTATGTATCATGTAGTGTATGTATTGGACCAATTTTAGGGGGAAGCCAAATAGCCAATTAACGTATCTGTATATTTTTTGGATGTGGGAGGAAACCAGAATGCCCAGAGGAAACCCACACAGACACAGTGGAACATACAAACTCCTTGCAGTTGTTGACTTGGCTGGGATTTGAACCAGGGACCCAGCGCTGCAAGGCAAGAGTGCTAACCACTATGCCCATACGCCACCTTGCTGCCCAAACTCTTCCATAGTTTAACTACTCTAAATGCAGTAATTACCCCAGTATGAAATGCTTCTATAACACCCATATGCAGTGTTCTCCTCAGGCTCTTTAAGACGAGTGCCTCACCTGGCTAATTTTAATGAGCACCTGGCTCGTCTCCTCATTCTCCACCTATACTGTAAGCAGAGTTGCACCAGCCCTGCATTCCCAGCTCGCACCCCACCCGGCTACTTACCTGGGGAGTACAGGGTTTTAAAAGGGGTACATACCAATAAAATGTTGAGAAACACTGGCCTAGGACACCAAATTGTTGATTACCTGACTTTTATTAAGATGAATGAGGCATGGATCTTGGAAGGTTACTGCATGTCAGAAGACTTGTGACTCTGTCCCCACAAAGCTGTCTTTACTCTCTGCATGCTGCATGACTCCCCACACAGCTGTCCTTCTCCGCCGCCACCAACTGGTGTCCAAACGAATGTTTTTTTGTAAGCATTTTATACAGGTAAATCCTGAATTTTTCAGGTCACTGCTACAGCAGCAGCTGCAACAAAACCTAATTTTTCAGGCATGTACATGCAACATTTTTTACTTTATACCAGTTTTAGTGCTAGTTGTGTAATGTTGTCCAGTTTCTGGAGCTCTGCAAATCCATGCAGATAAATAATTCGGGTACAGCCTTTGTATGAAAGCGCTGCCATTTCTCCCGCTGTACAAATTGAACGTTACGAATGAATGCTAGCTGCATTCGAATGAATCTGTATTTAAAATCTTTTAAATTAGATTTAGCACATAATTGCATCTGTTTTCCATTCAAGACATGTATTTAGCCCCTGAGGGGTTGTAGGTTTTCATTTCAGTTGCAGCCTTGAGTGCTGTCATCTGTCTGCCCATTTTTTTTGTGGTCAACTCAAGTGATCAATAAAGCCTACTAGGCCAACACCAGGCCCACATTGCAGAATCAGTGTTTTTATGGTCACTTAACTGTCATTGAACTACCTCAGCCCCGACCATAGAGGCTGGAAAACTGAACTCCTGCGAACGTGCGCACAAGCACAGCGACCACTACACAGTGAGCCGGAACAAGGTCCTCCAGCACCCAAGGCTGAGACACCAAAGTGCACTCCCCCATCCCTCTCACCCCAGCTTTCACACACTCATTGCATTAGAGTAAGAGGTGCACCAGAGCCCCCAACACATTAATATCTAGTTATCTGGCTTGCAGTTGCTGCCATGTATCCCCTATTTCTCTCTGCTTCATACACAATAGGGGAATGACAGCTTAGTGAGTTGTGTGCCCCTTCCTACACTGCCCTGAGCCTCTCTCGCCTCTGCCTCGGCACTGACTACACACCACCAGGGCTGGCCTTAGCTTTCACAGTGCCCTGAGCGTAACCAGATTTTTGTGCCCCCCCATTCATTCTCTTTGTGCCCGCCCGCACGCACGCACGCACACACACGCGCGCGCTTATGTGCAAGATCCCCTTTAGTGTACATAGGCAGATCCCCTCTTTAGTATATATAGGCAGGTATATATACATATCACGTGCGCCCCCTGGAAGCCGGCGCCCTGAGCGACCGCTCCGGTCGCTCAGGTCAAAGGCCGCCCATGCACACCACTACACAAAGAGGACTAAATGCCTTTAGCTTTAGACTTTATGCCCTGAGGGTGTCAACTAGTAAAAACAATGATTGGCTGACCTGAAGTTATCACTAATGCTCTTTGCACTTGTTTGCGGTACAGTAAACATGGTGTTTCATCTGTCAGTGTGAGCCGGGCCTAACCCTTACACTACCTGATCGACGTGTATACATGCCAGACATTTTAACCACTTGAGGACCACAGGCTTACACCCCCTAGTGACCATGCTATTTTTTACAATTTAGCACTAGGGTTGATCAATGAGATGCAAATTCTTCTGAAATTATGCAAATTTCTATACAAATGTATGCAGTTTGAAAATGGACCAATCAATTTAAACCCATGTTTAAATTGATTAATCAAATTTCAAGCTGCATACATTTGCATAAACATTTGCATCAACTCTGAATAATTTGCATATCTGTGATCATTCCTATTCAGCACTCTGCAGCTTTAACAGTTTATTATTCGGAAATGCAACTTACCACCCAAATGAATCTTGCCTCCTTTTCTGCCCACAACAGAGCTTTCTTTCTTGATGTGATCTGATTGCAGCTGCAATTGTTAATTTTTTTAAATGAATTTTATTGTTTTTATTTTTGATTGTTTTTAGAAATAAAATATGCTATTTTTTTCCCTCCCTCCCTCCGAGATCCAGCACTAGTGATTAGTGTTGCTCGGACACAATCCGTGATCACCGCATAGCCGCGATTCACAAGCATTTTTTCACTATCCGACATGGGAACCGATCACGGCAGTCAATCACAAATTCAGCCATTATTCCAAGTATTTGGCCCGTGATCAAGGCCGTAATCACGGAACAAATATCTGTGATTATCACCTGAAAACCTGCCGACTTTAGCGGTTAATAGCAAAGCCCCCTTACATGCTAGAAACACCAAATTTGCAGCATATGTTCAAAAAAACAACAGTGGGAAAAAACAGTGGGAAAAATATTATTTTTCTATTTTTTTTTTATGTTCAGAAGGTGGGTGTCAGGAACCCCTCCCCCCCCCCCCCCCCCCGCGGCACGCCTGCAGATACGGTTCCCGACTGCGGGTTTGACCAGATCGAGAGGTGGAGCAGCCTTATTCAAGCTAACACAAGGCTGTCACCCCTCAACATACTTCTCACTGCCACCACTAGCTGCTGCTAGACACTTCAACAATTCCCACTCTGCTGTCGAGTGGCCTGCATGCAGTCCGCAATTTCGTATTTGGGTCAGCTTTGCACTTTAGGCCAACTACGGGAACGCCATACACACAATACAATCATACAGTAGCATGGCACAATCAGGCACTAAACTTGTAACGCAAATTACACTGCAGTCTCCCTCCAGGCTATGAGCCGTTAGTACATCAGAAGTCAGGCTTATTAAATAAATATTTAATATTCCAAAAAGTGTAAAAGTGCAGACAATATATACAAAAGGATTTACAAAAACAAAGTAAAAATTACAAAGAAACACAAGACAGTTTGCATAAAAATAAAATGGTAATAAATGTTACCAGTACGAGGTCTCACTTGGTTGTGGGAGGGCACAAATTTCTGATTCGATCGTGATCACCTCTAGCTATGCGCTACCTCCAAGAGAAGATGATTTTAGGCAGCAGGCCCTGCCTTTTATGCTGGGAAATATGCCTTGAGGCTGCAAGCCCGCTTGGAAGGGGAGGAACTAGTTTTAATTAACTTTCCAGACATTTCCCCTCTCCCCATAGATCTAATTTTCACAGGTAAAATTGTATTTTAACACACACATCAAAAGACTTCTGAGTCCAGGCTTCCTGGCTTGATCTGCATCAAAGCACACTGCAGCCAGTCCAGGTGTGAATTCGGGACAATGACTGGCTAATAGTCTAATTACCCGTTTCCTTGTTATAGGCACTCTAGACTTCCTTACTACAAGTTACAGGTGACAAAAGCAAAATACACATATTAAACAGTAGTTCATAGCAGACCAAAGGTAAGGACATGGCTGGCTATTGGACTAATTAGCCATTTCCTTGCCAGAGGCTAGCAAACCAATTTAGCATTTCCTGCTCCTACTATTTACAAAAGTTCACCTTTAGATGCAAATGTACTATTTCCAGGCAATAGCCCCACACATGTGAGGTAGACGAACAAGATGGAGGCTACCTTAGATACTAATCAAAAACGGTACCTATGTTCTGCATTTTACCGTACATATCATCCTCACCACATATATCATCACAGTGGAAATTAAAAAAAAAATTACGTGGGGTCCCCCCTACAGAGCATATTTAACCCCTTGTACCCTATGCAGGCTGGGATAGCCAGAATGCAGAGCCGCAGCGGACTGGGGCTTTGCACCCTGAGCTATACCAGCCCACATGGTCCATGGTATGGGGGGCTCTGGGGAGAGGGGCGACTAAGCCTTCCCCTCCCCTCCCGGAGCCGTTGTCCAATCCATGGACAAGGGGCTCTTCCCCACCTCTGGTGCCCCAGAAGGAGGTGGGGCAATGATTCCCTGAGGGGGAGGGGGTTCATGGTGGCATCTGGACCCCAGATGTCCCCTCCCAGGATAAAGGAGCATGGGGTACAAAGGGGTATTTCCACAAAGGGTTAAATGAAATAAAAACACATCGATGAGAAAAGTCCTTTAATATTCTTAATTAACCAGAAATACTTACCTGTATATTTAAAAAAAAAAATTTTCCCACGCCAATATCCTCGAAAATTATCCCGCATCAGTCTCCTCGAACTTGTGACCTTGATTGAAGATCTCCGTACCTGACCCCACACACCTCCACTCCCCGTGCTGCTCTCCACTATACTAAGTATTGCTGAGAGCGCTGTCCCTCCTGATGCTGCGCTGGCTCCTGCTGTCCTCCCCGCCCCCACACCTGTCACCCCCACCCATGCTGGTATCTAGTGCACCCATGGGTGCACTAGGTGCCAACATGGTGGGGGTGGCAGGTGTGGGCAGGTGGAGAGGACAGCAGGAGCTAGCTGTGTAGTGTCAGGAGGGACAGCGCTCTCAGCTATACTGATATAGCTGAGAGCAAAAGCATTTTTAAATCTCCCTCCAGGGCTCCTCATTGGTTCCTTAAAAGACCAATGGGGATCCTCCTGATCCCCATTGGTCTTTTAGAAACCAATGGTTAGCCTTGGAGGGAAATTTAAATATGCTTTTGCTCTCAGCTATATCAGTATAGCTGAGAGCAGTGCGCGGTGGAGCTTTGGTGTCAGCGGCGGCTCCAGCTTCAGATTTTTTGGGGGGCTCAAAAGGGGCACAATGGCTGGCCGGCGGGGCTCACGCGGAAAATTTGCCACGCCTAAAAATGGGCGTGGTCATGACATCATGTGGGTGGGGCTAACTAATGTTGGTGTACCAGCTAATGTAGTTCCATAAAAAAAAAATGACGTAAATGCACATAATGAGAGACAGCGTTTCCCTAGTAAATGCACTTAATGACAGACAGCGTTTCCCTAGTAAATGCACTTAATGACAGACAGCGTTTCAGCTGTAGATGCATGTAATGACAGGGTTTCATGTAGCCAGGTGTATAGTTGTCCCCAGCATAGGTAGGTAGGAGGACTTACCTTGTCCCCAGTATAGCCAGATGTATCGATTCCCCAGGACTCAGGAGGGGTGGAAGGAGGGAGCCGTGGGGACAGCGGTGACCAGTGGGGAAGGGGGGCCGTCTCCCCCCCTTCCCTCACCTTGGGGCTCTTCACCTCTCGCTCCCCCCCTCCAGAATAAGAAGCTGGCAGCAGCGGCAGAAGACTTCCTCTCTTCCCAGCGCAGGAGAGAGATCGATCTGTGCGCCACTACAGTGGCCTAGACTAGACCAGAGTAACGGCGCACAGATCAGCCACGCTGGGAAGAGAGGAAGTCTTCTGCAGCTGGCTCGCCGCTCATTTCTAGAGGGGGGAGCGAGGGAGAGAGGGGGAGCCCCAAGGTGAGGGAAGGGGGGGATACGTCCCCCCTTCCCCACTGTGCCCACAGCTCTCTCTTCTCTCTCCGCTGCCACCCCACCTGCTTTTTGGCAACCTTGCGGGGGGGGGCTTTTGGGGGGGCTGACAGCTTGTCAGCTGGGGCTCAAGCCTGGGTAAGCCCCAGTGTAGCGCCGCCACTGGTTGGTGTGTGGCATCGGGTGCGGAGATCTTCAATCAAAGGTATAGGCAAGTATTTCTGGTTATTTAAGAATATTAAAGGACTTTTCTCTTCATTGTGTTTTTATTTCATTTAACCCTTTTTAGAAATGAAATAAAAACACAATGACGAGAAAAGTCCTTTAATATTCTTAATTAACCAGCAATACTTGCTTATACCTTTGATTGAAGAGTCTCCGCACCCGATGCCACACACCGACGTTCCACCGCGCACTGCTCCTGGGAGGGGGGTGGGCATCTGGGGGTCCCCTTCTTAAAGGAGACTTCCAGATGCCATCATGAACCCCTCCCAGGGAGTAGTCGTTCCCACCTCCTCCTGGGACACCGGAGGTGGGGAGGAGCCCCTTGTCCATGGAATGGACAAGGGCTCCGGGGTGGAGGGGAATTCTTGGCCGCCCCTCCCCCAGAGCCATCCCCATACCATGGACCATGCGGGCTAGTATAGCTCAGGGTGCAAAGCCCCAGTCGGCCGAGGCTCCGCATTCCGGCCGACTGGAGGACAAGGGGTTAAATATTCTCTGTAGGCGGGGGCACGCCATTTTATTTTTCCATTCCCACCTTCTGAACATAAAAAAAGTTAAAAAAAATAGAAAAAGAATATTTTTTCCCACTGTTTTTTTAACATATCCTGCACATTTTGGTTCTAGCATGTAAGGGGGCTTTGCTATCAACCACTAAAGTCAGCGGGTTTTGCTTCATTAAATAACCCCATTTAAATGAATACGTTTTTCCTTTGAAATTTTTAAATCGATTTTCTCAAAAGCTATAAGGTCTTTTTGAAAAAAAAATGTCCTCATATTTCCACTATTCTTCTTAACATATCTGGCAAATTTGGTGTTTCTATCATGTAAGGGGGCTTTGCTATTAAAAGCTAAAGTTGGGTTTTGGAGGGCTTTTAATCACAAATCACGGCTCGTGATTCCGGATTTTAGAGGCAATCACGGGTAAAATCCGGGCAAAATTCGTAAGGCCATTTTAAATCCGAATCAAAATCACGACTTGGTGGATTTTGATTCCGCCGTGGCTGGATTTATTTGAATCTGTGATCGGGGGTATCCGAGCATCACAGCTAGTGATCACCTCTCATATGCATCAGCTTATGAGAGGGATCTGATTGTGAGCCACTCTAGGGGACAGCCAAGTGACAGGGCTGTCCCCAGTACAGCGCTGCACTAGATTGCAGTGCTTTACAGTCTGCCAGCTCCGAATGTGGCTGGAAGGCTGTTTACAGAGTGGAATGGTCCTGTAGCTGCAACCCTGCCACCGCCAATTGGCATTAAGGGGGCCTGGAGGGGGATAAAGCACTGTTTTCCACAAATTTAGGAATGTAATGTGATTTCATCCCTTTAGAGATTAAAACATGACTCTGCATCAACTACGCAATTTTTGGTGGGAATTTTGACATGGATCCCCCTCCAGCATGCCACCGTCCAGGTATTAGGCCCAATGAAGTAACTTTTCCATCACTTTTGTGGCCAGAAACAGTCCCTATAGGTTTTAGAATTTGCCTGCCCATTGAAGTCTATGGCCGTTTGTCAGTTCGCAAATTTTTGAAGCAAATTAGCGTACACGAACCAATTTGATGTTTGCAACATTTCTTCTGGCAACCCCAGCAGCAGCGTTGCTCATCCAGATTCCGGATATCCGGGTAACCCGGATATCGAACTGTTTTCAGCTATCCGACCGGATTTGGATTCCGGATACCTGGGCCCAAATCTGGATAGCACTATGTGGATTTCTGGTCGCATACCTGGATATCCGCGGATATCCGGATCCGGGTACTGTTACCATGGAGATGACGTCCATGACGTCATTGAGCCAATCAGAGGGCTCCCAGCCTAAGCCCATGCAACCAATCACAGAGAGGAACCTTGGCCAGTCCCTCCTGTATATAAGGGGCTGCCATGTTGAGGAGAATCGTCCTTGCTTTAGACTGCCACTGAGAGACATCTCCAGTGTGTTTGGCTGAAGCAAGTGCATTATAGTGTGTAAAAACCCAACATTTTTGCAGCTTAACACCTGTACTATACCACTGTTGTATTGTTGTGTAGATAGCTAGTTGTGTTGTGATTTTAGTTAGTGTGTGTGACAGTCTCTGTGGTGCTGCTGCAGGCTGCAGCAGCTCTCTAGGTCCTGTGACTGTCTGTGTCTGTGTGTGTGCTGTTGTGCACACAGGCCAGCCCTGTGCTCAGGGGCACCTCTGGCCATTTTGTCACTCCAGGCGAGGAAATCTGTGCCGCCCCTCCATTAAAATAATCACAATGCTGCAGCATTTCAGCTGAAAATAATCATATTACAGTAGTGGTTCAGTGCAATACTACGAGCCGCCGATCTACTGCCTCTCTACCACTGTGTCCAATTGAAAAATGTACTGTTTGATTGTAATTTTGATACATTTTTGCAATTGATTCATTTAGCGAAAGTATAATCGATCTGGGTGGTTGGTAATCACCAGAATTAATCCTAGTGAAAGAATCTGTCAGTAAAAATGAATGCATGTATTGACAGCTATAGGCTAGGGTTACTAATAACAAGATCGGGGTGATTCAATTGTGAGGGTAAGAGGTGGTGGGGGGCAAAGTAGAGAATGACAAGGTACATTTATAATGCATTTTACTCCCGGCAGACTCAGGAGCTGCAGCCACTAGGACGCACTCTATAGGCAGTAGCAGTGTTAGGGAGTCTTGCCCAAGGTCTCCTACTGAATAGGTGCTGGCTTACTGAGCAGGAATAGCTGAGGTTTTCTGAGGTTTGAACCCAGGTCACCAGTTCCAGAGGCAAAGCCCTTAACCATTACACTATCCAGAGCGAGGGGAGAAAATCACTTTTATTTAGCTTTCCTGTGACAAGAAGACAGCCAGCTCTACGGTAAGGGGGGAAACAAAGGTTAATAAGGGAGAGGAATGGAGAGATACTGAGAATAGCCTGAGATGGAGCAGAGAGCTTAGATAGTATTGCAGTCCCATATCACACAGAGGCTGCTTGCCTGTAATGTGACTCCTGCCCTGCCAATCTCTCATACAAGGCTGCAGCAGCCCTCGTGGAGTCTAGGGACTGTCGAAAACTTTTCACCCTGTGTAATACCTTATCAAGCTGTCCACATGCAGCCTTTCCAACGGTGAGAGAGCAGACAGATTTTTTTTCTATGGACTCTGCATAAGGCAAGCCTCCTCAGCCAGCCTAGTGCTTCACATTGCCTTATACAAGAAAAACCTCAATGCACCAGGCACTGTAACAGCAGCCTGGAGGAAAATCTCTCCCCTCTGCCCCTTGCCAGTCCATTCTGGAATGCCTTGTACCTGCTTCCCAGAAAGACATCCTCCTCCTCTTCTGATGTGTTTTACTTTCACAGGCATAAGGAGGGGAAGGAGGGGCGGGACAGGAGTGAACAAACACACTCCTAGATCCCGAGATAACAACTAATTAGGGAATGTTATACAAAATGTTGTAGACAAAAGTTTTGTAGACTCCTTATGAGAGGCTGAGCAGCAGAAGCTTTCATTAGAACTTTTTATCTCTGCGCCCTCAGTTTTCAGTCTCTGAAAGGACAGGAAAAATAAACTTTTTCCCCCCTGGAAGCGCCCCCAGATAAATCTGCTGCTCCAGGCAGTTGGCTTATCAGCTGGTGCCTAGAGGTGCCTCTGCCTGTGCTAGTATTATTAGCCTTTAGCTATTAGTACTTAGTACTTATTATTATTAGCCTTTTATTATTAGCCTTAATAGCTACAGTATTATAGTTTAGGGAATAGGATTACTGTGCTATTGTGTGTAGTTAGTACTGTAGTTAGTTGTTAGAGTACTGTGTTACCTTACTACAGGTTACTGCAGTGCTGCTGTCCCTGTGCTGAGTGCCAGTGTGACAGTCTAGACCGTTAGTGTGCACACTGTCTTCTGCTCTGCTGTCTGTCACTCAGTGCTGATTAAAGTCCAACACCAATTCCCCCGATTTCAATAAAGTACAAGTACCCCGCATCCATCTCATCAATCATCCATCACACAAACTTGTACTATCATGTCTGCTGGAACTGGCACCCGGGGAAAGAGCAAGGCCAAGAAGAGAGGGAACGCTGTCACCGTCACCGCCAGCAGTTCTGCCGCACCACCAATGTCCATTCCGCCGCTAGCCACTGGCAGTGGATGCACTGGGCGCCCAGCTGCTAGGGGGAGTCACGCTGCAGAGACGCAGCAGCGTGTAGCGGCAATTTTTCAGCAGGGTCGGCGCCGCAAATTGGAGGAGAAAGATGCCGAGCCTGTGATGCAGCTAATGGTTGATGAACAGGGCACCACCAACTCTACAACAGAGAGCTCCACCTCCACCACCACTCCTGTTCTCAGGAGCAGCAGCAGCCGCTCAGCAGTAGTGCATAACTTTGAGGAGGATATTCTTGGCACTATGGGATATGTGGAGGCGTCACAGATGGTGACTGTGATTGTTGGGGAGGGGTCCTTGCCTGATGTGTCAGCAGAAGAGGAGTTAGGGGGTCCGCAACATCCCAGAAGTTGTTTGAGGAGTGGGAATATGTGGGAGTGGGAATATGATGATGCTGATAATTATGATGATGAGGTGAAGGACCAAGACTACCATCATCCACAGGAGGGGGATGTTAACTCTGAGTCAGAGAAGGAGGATGCGTCGGTGGGTCTGTCAAGGAGGATCAGCATCGCTGACATTGGCAGGAGCAGCAGTGGGCGTGGAATGTGTGACCCACAGCCTGCTGCTTCATCTTCTGCCGCTACCACCACCAGCCGCACCACTCAACCCCAGGCCCCAACCGCAACCACCGCAGGGATTAAACCAGCAGCAGCAGCCCAATCAGGGCGTAAGGGGACATTTTTATCTCCAATCTGGCAGTTCTTTGATCTGCCGTCAGTGGACAGCAAGTTCGTCACATGTAATGTGTGCCAGGTGAAGCTGAGCAGAGGTTGCAACCCCGCCAACTATGGCACCTCCAGCTTCATTAACCACCTGGCAAAAAAACATTACACTGAGCATGAGGATTTCAAGAGGCTGAAGGAAGCTGGTGCTGGCAGTGTTCCAGCCAAAACCACCACCACCAGAACCCCCTTTGACACTCCTACTGACACTGAGGCCTGTTCAGGCAGTCAGTCCTCCTCAGTGGTCTCCTCTGCTTCCTCCTCGGCAAGCCAGAAGCGCCACTACACCCATTTGACCGAGTCCTTTGCGGTCAGGGCTCAGCCTCCCAGCAGCTGTCGGATCAGCCTGCTTAATGGCCTGCTTGCATGAGCGATGACCTCCCAGCTCCTCCCGTACTCCTTTGTGCTGGAGGGGAGCGACATGCGTGCACTTCTGCAGTGCGCAGCGCCGGATTGGCCTGTCCCCAGCTGGCACTATTTTTCCTGAACGGCCATCCCAGCACTACACCGCTTCGCAATGGCCAACGTGGGACGTGGGCTTGACCATGCGGTGGGGGAGCGGGCCCATGTGACCATGGACTCATGGTCAAGCCGGTTCAAGACAGGCCGCTACCTGTCTTTTACAGCTCATTGGGTCAGTTTAGTGGAAGGGGGTGAGGAGGGGACAGCAGCATCATCATCAAGCCAGTGGGTGGTGCCACCCCGCAGCAGGGTCAGGGGAAGTGCAGCAGGTTCCTCTGCTCTGGTTCCACCCTCCGGCAAACCCGTCGCCGCCAAACATCCCCGCCTCAGTAGCAGTGTGAAGGCCCGCCACTGCCAAGCACTGCTGGAGATGGTCAGCCTGGGGAAGCAAAGCCTGACAGCAGACCACGTCCTGGCCAAACTCCAGGAGCAGGAGAGGTGTTGGCTGACCCGTAGAGGCCAGAGTCGGAGATGTGGTGTCTGACAATGGGGCCAACCTGGTTGCTGCCATCTACCGGGGAGACCTCACCCACATCCCCTGTCTAGCCCACATCCTGAACCTGGTGGTGCATAAATTCCTGCGCACCTACCAGGGGAAGAAAAGGGGAAGGCCCCAACTGCTGCAGTATGACCACTTCCTGGAACTTCTCCTAATGTTTCAACTGTGCCGTGGTACTAACAAACTAGGTGCCATGGTGAATTATCTATGCTGCCTGCCAGACGTTACACTTCTTCTCCTCCTCCTGTCTCCTGCTGCCTGTGCTGCTCCCACCGCCAGGGTGCATCTACCTATTCCTCCTGTTGCTGCTCCTGTTTGTGGTACCCACCAACACCAGGGTCCACACTAAACTATTTCTTCTGCTGCCACCAGCTATTACGCCACTCCAATAGCTGCATCGACTTACTCATCCTGCTGCTGCTCCTGTTGGTAGTACCCACCAACACCAGGGTCCAAACCATGGCCGTTTTTAGGGCAGTGCGGCCCGTGCTGCCGCCCTGAGCGCTGTTTGGAGGGGGGCGCTGTAATGGAGGGGGGAGCCAGAGCCGTGGGGAGGGCAGCCCGACCTCTCCCTTCCTCTCCCCGGGCCGCCCTCCGTGCTCCCCCCTCCGATGCACAGTAAATAGCGCAGCAGGAAGCTCTGACCACAACTACTCACCTTCCTGCGTTCCACTCGCTGCTATCTCCTATCGGTATAGACGCTGAGTGATACACACACGCTGCTTCCTGTTTAGCCGGAAGCAGCGTGTGTATCACTCAGCGTCTATACCGATAGGAGATAGCAGCGAGTGGAACGCGGGAAGGTGAGTAGTTGTGGTAAGAGCTTCCTGCTGCGCTATTTACTGTGCATCAGAACCTCATGTTTATTGCTCGGTCATACAACCTACCGCATAAATTAATTTTACCTCCTTTTCTTTTCCCTAATACAGCTTTCTTTTGGTGCTATTTGATTGCTGCTGTGATTTTTATTTATTTATTTATAGTTTTTATTATACGCCGTACACCTGAATGCATCGCGCCGGCTCTACCCTCTTCAGAAGGATGGCCTCCTTCTGAAGCGGGTAGAGCCCGCGCGATGCATTCAGGCGTACGGCGGTATACATAGGCGTCCTCCTCCTCCCTCATGTAAGTCTCTTGCCTTCACTACTATTTTACATTAGCACGGACTTGGTTATTCAGCTAGTTCTTATGTATTCTTGACCTACTCAATATATAATCTGTAAATACTGGGGCTGTTGCACTTTAGAGTGTTTTTACACTGGTTGCCTCAGATATCCCTGTTGTGCCTTTGTTATACTTTTTATATTTAACCTGATTGCAAACAGGTTGATGCACTTTAGTGTGGTTTCTCACTGTTCACTATTATTGTTCCTATATGAGGTCTATCAATTTGCGTTTGTATATTAATTTTGCACTATATAGCACTTTATGTCACAATTTCATGGATTGCACTTTTATACATGTTTTTTGAATGAGTGATTTTGAGGGCATTTTTGACCCATTGATTTATTTATAGAATACTACTTATTTAATTATATTTTTGGGATCAATTGTGAGGACTTGTGATTTATATATGAACTTTCTAATACTGACATTCATGTACACTGCCGCTTTCACCTTTGGTGAATTTTAATATTGTTTTTAATATTTTGGTTGTTACGTTACCAATAAAAATTTGTATTTTTGAACATTATTCTGAGAGGTTTGGTGCTGTTTGAATTGGGTACTTTTCTTTAGTTGTTCATGTATTGGGTGCATAGACCAATAAGACCGCAATACATTCTTTTTGACTAGACCCATGTTAAGGAGAAGGCCCCAAAAAATGTTACGTTCGGAATCTTGGAGTGGCTTCCACCGAAAAGGCTGGGCATAGTAGCTTCTTGGATTGGCGGTTGCGTATTGTGTGGCATAACGGTCGGTCTTGCCACAATTAAGTCGTACCAGCAGTGATCACAAAAAAAAAAATTCTGTCACTGCGGTGGGGCGGGTGAGGGTTTGGCCGGGTGATCAGGAGCCCGCAGGGGGGCAGATTAGGGCCTGATCTGAAGGAGTGCTAGTGGGTGACAGGTGGTGACAGGAGGTGATTGATGGGTTTCTCAGTGGGTGAGTAGAGGGGAGAATAGATGCAATCAATGCACTGGGGAGGTGATCAGGGGTATCTGAAGGCGATCTGAGGGTGTGGGCCGGTCATTGGGTGCCCGCAAGGGGCAGATGATGGTCTGATCTGATGGGTATGATGGGTAGCAGTGACAGTGGGTGATTGATGGGTGATTGATGGGTGATTAGAGAGGAGAACAGATGTAAATAATGCACTGGGGAGGTGATCAGAGGGGTTTGGGAGGCTATCTGAGGGTGTGGGCGGGTGATTGGGTGCCCGCAAAGGGGCAGATTAGGGTCTGATCTGATGGGTAGCAGTAACAGGTGGTGACAGGGGGTGACAGGGTGATTGATAGGTGATCAGTAGGTGATTACAGAGGAGAATATATGCAAGCAATGCACTGGTGAGTTGATCAGAGGAGGTCTGGGGTCTATCTGAGGGTGTGGACGGGTGATTGGGTGCCCGCAAGGGGCAGATTAGGGTCTGATCTGATGGGTAGCAGTGACAGGTGGTGACAGGGGGTGACGGGGTGATTGATAGGTGATCAGTAGGTGATTACAGAGGAGAATATATGCAAGCAATGCACTGGCGAGTTGATCAGAGGAGGTCTGGGATCTATCTGAGGGTGTGGGCGGGTGATTGGGTGCCCGCAAGGGGCAGATTAGGGTCTGATCTGATGGGTAGCAGTGACAGGTGGTGACAGGGGTCAACGGGGTGATTGATAGGTGATCTGTAGGTGATTACAGAGGAGAATATATGCAAGCAATGCACTGGTGAGTTGATTAGAGGGGGTCTGGGGGGCTATCTAAGGGTGTGGGCGGGTGATTGGGTGCCCGCAAGGGGCAGATTAGGGTCTGAACTGATGGGTAGCAGTGGCAGTGGGTGACGGGGTGATTGATAGGTGATCAGTAGGTGATTACAGAGGAGAATATATGCAAGTAATGCACTGGCGAGTTGATCAGAGCGGGTCTGGGGGGGCTATCTGAGGGTGTGGGCGGGTGATTGGGTGCCTGCAAGGGGCAGATTAGGCTGGGCATAGTAGCTTCTTGAATTGGCGGTTGCATATTGTGTGGCATAACGGTCGGTCTTGCCACAATGAAGTCGTACCAGCAGTGATCACAAAAAAAGAAATTCTGTCACTGCGGTGGGGCGGGTGAGGGTTTGGCCGGGTGATCAGAAGCCCGCAGGGGGGCAGATTAGGGCCTGATCTGATGGATAGGAGTGCTAGTGGGTGACAGGTGGTGACAGGAGGTGATTGATGGGTTTCTCAGTGGGTGAGTAGAGGGGAGAATAGATGCAATCAATGCACTGGGGAGGTGATCAGGGGTATCTGAAGGCGATCTGAGGGTGTGGACCGGTCATTGGGTGCCCGCAAGGGGCAGATGATGGTCTGATCTGATGGGTATGATGGGTAGCAGTGACAGTGGGTGATTGATGGGTGATTGATGGGTGATTAGAGGGGAGAACAGATGTAAATAATGCACTGGGGAGGTGATCAGAGGGGTCTGGGAGGCTATCTGAGGGTGTGGGCGGGTGATTGGGTGCCCGCAAGGGGCAGATTAGAGTCTGATCTGATGGGTAGCAGTGACAGGTGGTGACAGGGGGTGACGGGGTGATTGATAGGTGATCAGTAGGTGATTACAGAGGAGAATATATGCAAGCAATGCACTGGCGAGTTGATCAGAGGAGGTCTGGGGTCTATCTGAGGGTGTGGGCGGGTGATTGGGTGCCCGCAAGGGGAAGATTAGGGTCTGATCTGATGGGTAGCAGTGACAGGTGGTGACAGGGGGTGACGGGGTGATTGATAGGTGATCTGTAGGTGATTACAGAGGAGAATATATGCAAGCAATGCACTGGTGAGTTGATTAGAGGGGGTCTGGGGGGCTATCTGAGGGTGTGGGCGGGTGATTGGGTGCCCGCAAGGGGCAGATTAGGGTCTGAACTGATGGGTAGCAGTGGCAGGGGGTGACGGGGTGATTGATAGGTGATCAGTAGGTGATTACAGAGGAGAATATATGCAAGTAATGCACTGGCGAGTTGATCAGAGCGGGTCTGGGGGGCTATCTGAGGGTGTGGGCGGGTGATTGGGTGCCTGCAAGGGGCAGATTAGGGTCTGATCTGATGGGTAGCAGTGACAGGTGGTGACAGGGTGATTGATAGGTGATCAGTAGGTGATTACAAGGGAGAATATATGCAAGCAATGCACTGGCGAGTTGATCAGAGTGGGTCTAGGGGGGCTATCTGAGGGTGTGGGTGGGTGATTGGTTGCCCGCAAGGGTCTGATCTGATGGGTAGCAGTGACAGGTGGTGACAGGGGGTGACGGGGTGATTGATTGGTGATCAGTAGGTGATTACAGGGGAGAATATATGCAAGCAGGGCACTAGCGAGTTAATCAGAGGGGGTCTGGGGGGCTATTTGAGGGTGTGGCGGGTGATTGGGTGTCCGCAAGGGGCAGATTAGGGTCTGATCTGATGAGTAGCAGTGACAGGTGGTGACGGGGTGTTTAATGGGTGATTGATGGGTGATCACTGGGTGATTAGAGGGGAGAGCAGATGTAAACAATGCACTTTCAGAGGTGATCTGAGGGTGGGTCTGCAGGCAATCTGAGGGTGTGGGCGGGTGATCAGGTGCCCACAAGGGGCAGGTTAGGGTCTTAGCTGATGGGTGGCAGTGACAAGGGGTGATTGACAGGTGATTGACAGGCGATTGACAGGTGATTACAGGGGAGAATAGATGTATACAGTACACGGGGGTGGGGGTCTGGGGAAGATCTGAGGGGGTGGGGGGGTGATCAGGAGCCCCCAGGGGGCAGTTTAGGACCTAATCTAAAAAAACAGCGTTGACAGATAGTGACAGGGAGTGATTGATGGGTGATTAGGGGGGTGATTGGGTGCAAACAAGGGTCTGGGGGGGGTGGGCTGGGGGGGGGGGGTATGAGGGGTGCTGTGGGCGATCAGGGGGCAGGGGGGCAGATCAGTGTGCTTGGGTGCAGACAGGGAAGGCTGCAGCCTGCCCTGGTGGTCCCTCGATCACTTGGACCACCAGGGCAGGAGGCAGCCTGTATAATACACTTTGTATACATTACAAAGCGTATTATACGCTTTACTTGCGGCGATCGAGGGGTTAACAACCTGCTTTCGAACGGCCGGTGGGTTGACGTTGCAGGTGGGCGGAGCCTATTGCCAGCGGATCCCGGGCCAGAACGAGACCCAGGACCTGACGCCCATTGGCGTTACGTGGTCCTGGGCATGCCACTTTGCCGCCACCCATAGGTAGTGGGTGGTCGGCAAGTGGTTAAAAAAACATGATGTTACATACATTATTTACCTTAAAAAACGTTTTTTTACCCTAAAAAACGTTTTGGAAGCCATTTAAAGAGGAGCTCCAGTGAAAATAGTGTAATAAAAAAAGTGCTTCATTTTTACAATAATTATGTATAAATGATTTAGTCAGTGTTTGCCTATTGTAAAATCTTTCCTCTCCCCGATTTACATTCTGACATTTATTACATGGTGACATTTTTACTGTGGGCAGGTTATGTAGCTGCTGCTAGCTGTTTTGGCCGTTGGAGACAGCTGTAAACAGCTATTTCCTGTCTGTGAACCTTGTTACATTGTGGCAAACTGTCAAAAGTACCGCGGTCCTCAGAGCTTCTTGTGGGAGGGGGTTCACCACAATATCAGTCTTACAGCGCCCCCTGATGGTCTGTTTGTGAAAAGCAATAGATTTCTCATGTAAAAGGGGGTATCAGCTACTGATTGGGATAAAGTTAAATTCTTGGTTGGAGTTTCTCTTTAAAGGCCACTTCCGTTTTTCCATGCGGATATCTGAATAGGTCGGATATTCGCGGATAATGCGTTCGGATATCCGCATCAATGCGGATACCGCAAAGTTCGGATTCGGATATCCTATCCGGATATCTGGGTATGCGGATCCGGATCAATTCGGATTTTGAAAAGGGGTATCCGAGCACCACTGCCCAGCAGTACATCCACTGCTGTTTCTGGGGAAATGCATATTTTTTCCTTATCATTGGGTGGATATATTTTTCTGCCATTCAGCCACATTTAAAAAACATTTTTTTCAACATTAAAAAAAAAATAAAGGTACTTATCCGTTAGCCGGGCGCATCCGGCAGGTGGCGCTAATTACTATTCCCCCTCCAGGCCAACATGGATAGTAGGGAAAGATGTAACTCTGGTGGAGTTTTGTCGCCACCTAGAGGATGCGCCCGGCTAACGGATAAGTACCAAAATAAATTTTAAAATTGATTTTCTCAAGGTCTTTTTGAAAGCTGTTTTTCCCTTGTTTCCATTGTTCTCCTTAACATACCTAGCAAATTTGATGATTTTAGCATGTATGATGGCTTTGCTATTAAGCGCTAAAGTCAGCACCATTGACATCAATTTAATTTGCAAAAATGTTTCTCCAAAAATTTGAAGAATGATCGTAAATTCATCAAACTTTTCACAATAATGTCAAGTTCGCTCATGCCTACTCTAGGTATCCTGTATGTATTACAAGTACTACAATAATAAACAGACACAGACTATGCATAGGAAGGAAAATGTGGTGCTAACTCCACCTTAATTTTGGACAGAGTGAGTGTAATAAGCTGAGGCTGGGATCACACTTGTCTGTAAGTTTTCTGTATGTGTTTTCTGCAAACCATGTTTGTGTGTGTGTGAGAAAACATGCATGTTTTATCACAGAAGCTAATGTAATTTATAGAGAAAATGTATACAGTGCTTTACTGCTGTCTGTTTTTATCTGCATGGGGAAAACACATTCAAGTGTGCACTAGCCAATTGAACAAAACATTGGTTCTCAGTTTACCTGTGCAGAAAGAGAAGGGGGGGGGGGAAGTTGAGGCCCCAGCCAAAGTTTTGCAGAGGAGGCCCAGTGATTTCTAGTTACGCCCCTGATGCTATGCGTTACTTAACATTCATGTTACTGTTTCATTTAAGGTTTTTGTGTTTTATTTCATCTCATTTATTTATTCTCATCTTCATTTGTTAAGTTCCTTTAACTTGCCAATTGCAGAAAACATCAGTGAATTTCTAACTTTGTATTTGTACTTTGTTATACTTCAAACACAGCAAATTGCAATTTATGATTATTATTTTCATCTGTTGCATTCTAGGTTCACTGAATTTCATTGTTTTTAATTTTACTTTTGTTTCTACAGAACACTGCAGAATTACACATTTTCACTCTTGCTGGGAAGCGCTTAAGCATAATTGCTTAAATGTTAGTTTAGTTAAGGGATTGAACTAGCTCTTAGTGCAATGAAATTGTCTCTAGGGCAAGAATGACCTACAAACCAGCCAAAGTGGAATAAAAGAATGCTGATGAATTTTAAATTGCTTGGCTACATCTGCTGTTCTATGGTGAAAATTAGTTTACTAAGCATATTTGAAGGCAAGTAACAAACTGAATTAACCCCTGTTGTACGTCTGAAACTTTACTTCAGCATTGTTCTCTAAAAATACCACTGTAGGTATGCTATACTAAAGGAGAAATTTGAATTAATTTAGATATGCAGAATATAGTATGGCCCAGTGCACACCAAAACCGCTAGCAGATCGTCAAAATGCTAGCGGTTTTTGGAGCAGATTTCAGAGCGATTCTAGGCATGTTTAGAGACGTTTCTAAACATGCCTAGCATTTTTGGGAGCATTTTTGTGTAGCAGATTAATAATATTGTTACAGTAAAAGCTGTTACTGGACAGCCTCGGTAACAAAAACGCCTGGAAAACCGCTCTGATCTAGCGTTTTCCAGAGCAGTTTGCGTTTTTCCTATACTTTACATTGAGGCAGAAACGCTTCTGCAAACTGCAAACGTGCAGCAGGAGGCACTTTTGCGGTTTGCTAAAAACCTCAAACCGCTGGTGTGCACCATCCCATTAAAATACATTAGCCAAGCGTTTTCACAGGCGGATGCGGTTGGCGGATCGCTGCTAAAACCACTCGGTGTGCACTGGGCCTATTAAAGCAATGCTTTTGTTAGATAAACATGCAGATTAAAACTACAGATAAAGAAAAAGACCTTAATTTAGTACCTGAAGTCTCTTTAAATTTAGCCTATTTCCATACATTGTAATCAGTAAAAACGGATGTTAAAAATATAAGTATTAAGAGAATAACTGAGGCAAATACTAGGTATTCGCCTGAGCAATACTCCTGTGTGCCAAGCAATGTGGAGCAAGACATTTGTGCTCTGCTGCCTTGCTCCCCCCAGAGATGCGCATGCACCCGTTGCAAGAGCCAGCTGCTCTTAGACCTTACCCGCCATTCGTTGCTGCCCGTGGGACCCACTGTGACCTCTAGAGATGGCGCGAACCTCCGATTTTCAGTTCGTGAACCTCGAACGCGAACTTCCGCAAAAGTTCGGTTCGCGCAAACTTTCGCGAACAGCAATAGACTTCAATGGGGATGCGAACTTTGAAAACTAGAAACATTTATGTTGGCCACAAAAGTGATGGAAAAGATGTTTCAAGGGGTCTAACACCTAGAGGGGAGCATGGATGAGTGGGATAGACGCCAAAAGTCCCGGGGAATAATCTGTATTTGACGCAAAGCAGCGTTTTAAAGGCAGAAGTCACATTGCATGCTAAATTGTAGGCCTAAAGTGCTTTAAAACATCTTGCATGTGTATACATCAATCAGGGAGTGTAATTAGAGTACTGCTTCACACAGACACCTCATAAGCTGCACCAACAGCAGGTACTTAAAGGGATACTGTAGGGGGGTCAGGGCAAAATGAGTTGAACTTACCCGGGGCTTCTAACGGTCCCCCGCAGACATCCTGTGTTGACGCAGCCACTCACCGATGCTCCGGCCCCGCCTCCGGTTCACTTCTGGAATTTCAGACTTTAAAGTCTGAAAACCACTGCGCCTGCGTTGCCGTGTCCTCGATCCCGCTGATGTCATCAAGAGCGCACAGCGCAGGCCCAGTATGGTCTGTGTCTGCGCAGTACACTCCTGGTATCATCAGCGGGAGCGAGGACATGGCAACACAGGTGCAGTGGTTTTCTGACTTTAAAGTCAGAAATTCCAGAAGTGAACTGGAGGCGGGGCCGGAGCATCGATGAGTGGCTGCGTCAACACAGGATGTCTGCGGGGGACCATTAGAAGCCCCGGGTAAGTTCAGCTCATTTTCCCCCGACCCCCTACAGTATCCCTTTAATCATCCTCCTCCTCACACGTTACGTCCATAGTGTTGCCTAACTCAGACATATGAGGTGGTGTAACTTGCTTAGCGCCTTCATCTTGTTGTAACAGTAGTCGCTGTGAATCAGTGATTTCCTCACCAAATAACTAATGCGAAGTGTCAAATGGAACGGATGTGGTGCTAGTAGTAGCGCTGGTGGCTGCGGAAGATGAGGTGTTCTGTGTTAAATAATCAACCACGTCCTGACAATCTTGGGAGTTGATGGGACGTGCCTTCTTCTGAGCACTGTACTTTGGTCCAGGGCCGCACGAAATCACATCAGCACGACCTCGAACAGACCTGCAGGGTGGCCTTCCTCTGGGTCTGCCTCTGCCTCTACCTGTTTTGTCCCTATCAGGGGGGGATGAAGTGAAAGGTATGCACTGACTTGAGTAATACAATATGCAGTCATACAGGTGCAGCTAACAGGTATGCATGGAGTGGTATATCACACTGCGTACGCTCACATAGGTAGGTGGGTGCACTGAACAACAGGTAGGTATATGCAGTGATGGGTATTACAAATGTGCACCTGTCACACACACACGTACCTTGAACAGGTACAGTGACTGGTGGTATTAAATAGCACACTGCATGCACTCACGTAGGTAGGTGGGTGCACTGAACAACAGGTAGGTATATGCAGTGATGGATATTACAAATGTGCACCTGTCACACACACCCCTACCGTAAACAGTTACAGTGACTGGTGGTATTAAATATTAAACTGCATGCGCTCACGTAGGTAGGTGGGTGCACTGAACAACAGGTAGGTATATGCAGTGATGGTTATTACAAATGTGCACCTGTCACACACATGCACCGTGAACAGGTACAGTGACTGGTGGTATTAAATATCACACTGTGTGCGCTCACGTAGGTAGGTGGGTGCACTGAACAACAGGTAGGTATATACAGTGATGGGTATTAAGAATGTGCACCTGTCACACACATGTACCGTGAACAAGTGCAATGACTGGTGGTATTAGCAATGCGTGCTCTCACGTAGGTAGGTAGGTAGGTGCACTGAACAGTGAACAGGTGCAGTGATTGGGATGGGATTACAAATGTGTAGCTGCCTGTCACACACACAGGTAGTCACTGAATGTGCTGAGCCTGGCAGTGGCACAGTAGGAATTACCACCAAGGGGCCAAAGGCCAGCTGCGACTGACTGACAGGGCTGTATATAATGCAAGTGGGCTACACACAAAAAAAAATAGATCACAAGAACAAGATTAGCTCTCAAAAGAGCTGTTGAGGGGTGCTTTTTTAGCAATAAAAATCAGCAAAGAGCAAGCTAACAAGCCTACAAGAGCCTAACTAAGCTTTCCCTATAGCTCTCTCTGCAGCAGCTCTCCCTTCTCTAATTACTGCAGGCACATGAGTGAGTCCAATGTCTGACGCTGCCTGCCTTTTATAAGGGGGGGAGCGCCTGCAGGAGGGAGTGTAGCCTGATTGGCTACAATGTGTCTGCTGACTGTGATGTACAGGGTCAAAGTTGACCCTAATGATGTAGTATAGGAGGCGGGTCGAACCGCCATAAAGTTCGCGTTCGTTTACCAATGCAAACCTCCGAAGTTTGCGTGAATACGTTTGCGGTCGAACCATTTGGGCCATCTCTAGGGTCTACCTCCACTGCTGCGTCTGACATCTGACAGGCTCTTTTACTGGCAGCCCCAACAGAAGCATCTCTGAATGTCCCACTGGGCCTCCCCGTTTGTCCCCTAGATGGACCAGTGAGAATCATCTTGATTCTCATTGGTCTAATATGAGAATCTGCATGGTTCTCATTGGTCCACCTAGTGGACGAATGGGTAACCCCAGCAGTACATTCAAAGATGCTTCTGCTGGGGCTGCCAGTAAGAAGAGGATTTTGGAGGCTGCAGTGGAGGTCATGCCGGGTCCTGTGGGCAGCAAAGAATAGCATGCGATCGGCAGGGCCGGCGATAGCATCTTTTTCATTTCATTTTTTTTTACTATTAAATAGGTAAGGAATCAGAACTGACTCCCTTTGCCGATTTAAATCTTGGACATCTGGGTTGTTAATTTTAATTGAATTAGGCTCCCGTCACCTAATTTAAGAATTGCATAGGGCTCCATGTTTTCAAATGAACCCCTTCTGGATTTAAAATGTTTTACAGATGAGTGATGCATACAAGTTTACTGTGCCACATTTAACAATCATAATTATTCTACATTGAATTGCATTAGAAATGGATTGCTACACAGAATAAACAATGCCAAATAGTATTGACAATTGCTTGAAACTGCAAACTTCTTTGGTTTTGTGAATGACCTGCAACCTTTAAATCATAGTGCCCACCATTTTTTTCTGTACATCAACAGTTACTTGTACGTTGTTTTTTTTATCCTTCTTATGAGGCCTATGTTGTGGGTATTAGATTTAGGGATACTTTGCCAGAATGTTTTGTTTACATTTAATAAAGTTTACTGTAATTTTGAAAAAAAATCTAAATTCCATACTTTTTTTTGTGCGTACACTATTAAATACCATATTTAATATTTTCACGTGACCCTGATTCTTCCTCCTTCCAAGCATAACTTGGAACAAACTCAGTTTTAAAACACAGAAATTCTTTGTGTAAGAATAAAATCTTACTAGATGAAAGCTTTTTCTACCTGTGTGTAACACTAGTCATTGCAATGCTATGTTACCAAACAGCCACACACACATCAGCCCTGCTTTTATCAGAGCGTGAGTGTAACACTAGAAGTCACAGTGTTATGTTGCTTGCAAAAAAAAAAAAAGTATTGTACCTAATTTTCCCCCGACCCCGTGCAGTATTCCTTTAAGACTTTTTTGATTAATAATACAAAGCAGCAGCCAGAGCATTAAATCCTGCTTGTCATGTTAGGACAATCCATTCTCCCTCGTAGTGGTCAGCTGTTCCACTTTCATCCCCCCTCTCGGTGCAGAAAAAGCACTGTTATATTTAACAAATCAAATCAAATCAAAGATAGCTTTATTGGCATGACCAAGATTCATTACAGGTATTGCCAAAGCAAGGGGGAATAGGGGGCATGGGAGGGGGTGGGGTAGGGGGACAATGGCTAAGCAGTCTGTGGACATTTTTTTAGGTTTACAGTTCCGTTATGCTCCTCTCAGTCTGTGGCATGCTGTGACATAGTGTGCAGCGATTGTCACTGTGGATTCCTCTTCTCCTAGTAGGATATATGTTTTTCTCTCATCTCCTAGTGTGAGAAAGTCTGGGAATAGTTCCAACAATTTCTTAAAGTAAGTGTCCCTGGTTGCATTATATTTGGGACAGTGCAGCAGGAAGTGGCTTTCATCCTCAAGGGTTTTCTGCTCACAGTGTTGGCAAAGTCTCTCCTCCCTGGGTTTGTACGTCTGTCTGTGTCTCCCAGACTCTATTTCGAGGTTGTGAGCACTCAATCTGTAGACACTCAGGATTTTCCTCTCTTGAGAGTTTTGCAGCTTTTCCAGGTATGGGGCCATTTTATATTCTCTTTGTAGAGACTGGTATATGGCTAGCTTTTGTGACTGTTTTATTTCACTCCTCCATTTTTCCACATAGTCTTCTTTGCTCTTAGCTGTGGTGTTTTATCTGGGCTTTTGTTATGACCTGTGGGTCGGGGGTTGGAGGGAGTATAGAGCTGACCGCGACTTTCAGTGCACACGGCTTTTCTTGGTCTTCATTGTGCAGCATGGCTTTGTAGTGGGGTGAGTCGGAGCTGCTGCTCTGTAGGTGGGCCCAGAAGGACAACACTCTCTCTTTAACTAGTCCACACTGCATCTGGTCTCCTCTTTCTTCCAGGAGCTGCATGCTCTATGCTGCCATCATGAGGCTCCTGATGATGTAACTTGCATTAGGAGTCTCAGGATGGCAGCATGCAGTACTCAGTTGCCAGAAGGAGGAGACCCAATACAACATGGACCTGGAAAATGTACCTTACTCTGCACAAGAGATGGGGAGGATTAGTGGGGCCCTTTAGCTAACCCTGCCAAGAGCAAAGGGAACCTGTTTATACAGTTATAGCTGGGTAGAGATCAGATGAATGGTGGGCATCCAGCCATATGATGAACAAAGATAGTATGGGAGAGCCAGAGCATACCTGCTGAATGCACAGCTGTACCTTAGCAACATGCAGCTAGGGCCCAAAGGAAAGCAGATGATTAGGTGCCCATGGCTAATGGACGATTTCAGGCACCGCCATAGGCACTAATGCAAATATATGCTATTGAGTAGCAAAAGCAGAAATTTGTAATAAATATTTTTTAAAAAATTAAAATGTTATAGTTTTTGAAGATTAAAAAAGGGGGTAATAAGTTTAGGCATCAGGAAGGGGGCATTTAGGGTTAGGCGTCAGGAAGGGGGTTTTAATGTTAGCTATCTGAGAAGGGGAGGGTAATGTGTGAAAGTAGGATTAGGTTTAGTTATAGTTAAATATCGGAAACATTTACCCATGTTTTACTATTGTCACTTGAAATATTTTTCATCTTCATTTGGCTCCCAATTCCCAATGGTATTTATAGTTTAGACTTACATCGGCTTCAACCGGTGCCCATTTTTCCTTGCTCCTCTATATCTTGCACGTGCCCAAATAGCCATTGTTCTAGGATGAGTGAAAAGAGAAATAAAACACAAGATACTAGTACAATGCTAAACTACTAGGGAAGAGCTGGCAAAACTTTCAAGTTTGGTCTTGAGGCAAATCCTCAAAATTCTCATGTGATTGGCTGCCAATTTGTGCCATGAAGCCACGTTAGTTGAGAACAAGGTTTATCTATAAAAATGATCATACATAGAAGTAAAATGTGATTGAAAGATTACAGGGGGATTTTAAATACAGTTAAATGACAAATACAGAGCCGGGACAAGGTCCTCCAGCACCCAAGGCTGAGACACAAAAGTGTGCCCCTCCATCCCTCCCACCCCAGCCGTCACACACTGATTGCTATTAGACTAAGAGGCGCCACAGGGCCCACAACCTCCCCAACACCTTAATCTCTAGTTATCTGGCTTGCAGTCACTGCCATGTATCCCCTTTTCTTATTTCTTTCTGCTTCAAACACAATTAGGAATGACAGCTGAATGAATTCTGCGCCCCCTCCTACACTGCGCCCTGAGGCTGGAGCCTCTCCAGCCTATGCCTCGGCCCGGCCCTGGACAAATATCCTTATTCATCAATTTTGGGGTCCCTCACACATCATCAGGCCTGGCCCCATTGGTTGCTGTACCCGCCCACTAGCCACCCCACTCCGTGTGCGTGTGCAAAGTGTGATGCAGTGAAAAATGTGCATGGCTCCGACACTGAAGAAAGCGGCATGCACAGCGTGATGTGGCAAAAAGTGGGCGTGACCATGGCATGTTGTGGGTGGAGCCAAATACTAGCAAAATACAGGTAGTCCCCAGTCAACAAATGAGATAGGGATTTGTAGGTCCGTTCTTATCCTTTATCCGTTCTCTTTTGTCCCCCTCTTTTCTTCCTGTTCCTCTTTTGTCCCCCTCTGTCTCACCTCAGTTTGCGCCTCTTTTGTGTCCCTCTGTGTGACCCCATGTTCCAGTCTCATCTCTTTTCTCCCTGTGCCTCTTTTGTCCGCCTCTTTTTTCCCTGTGCCTCTTTTATCCCCCTGTGTTACCTCTTGTCCCCTTCTGTCTCAGCTCATCCCCTGCCCTAGTCAGGTATAGGTGCCCCCAGTATAGGTATCCAGGCATAGGTGCCCCCAGTATAGGTAGCCAGGTATAGGTTCCCCCAGTATAATTGGCCAGCTATAGGTGGTGCCCAAGTATAGGTAGCCTGGTGTTGGTGCCCCCAGTATAGGTAGCCTGGTATAGCTGGTGCCCTAGCATAGGACAGCAAGATACAGGTGCCCCAGTATAGGTATTCAACTATAGGTGGTTCCCTGGTATAGGTAGCCTGGTATAGTTGACCCCAGTATAGGTAACTTGGTATGGGTGGTGCACCAGTATAAGTTAGCCAGGTACAGGTGCCCCAAGTATAGGTAGCAAGTTATAGGCACCCCAGTATAAGTTAAAAAAAGTATAGGTGGTGCCCAAGTATAGGTAGCCAGGTACAGGTGGTGCCCTCAGCATAGGTAGCCAAGTATAAGTGGTGCTCCAGTATAGGTATCCAGGTATAGGTGGTGCCCCTGTATAGGTAGCTAGGTATAGGTAGGTATAGGTGGTTCCAGCACCAGTATAGGTAGCCTTTAGCCAGATATAGGTGCTGCTCAAGTAAAGAAAGTCTGCTTTAGTGGTGTGCTGGTTAATGACACAGATACGGCCATTACAGCGCTTTGGGGGGCCCATGGCCCCCAGAAGCCCAGGGCCCCTCACTGCAGTGTCAGTTGTCCCCCTCTGATGGCTTCCCTGATTGTAGCTGCCGTTACAGTATAATAATGTGAAAGCAGTGAACTGTCCATTGGGGTTTGCTGATGGTCATTACACTGTCAACCCTGGGGCAAATGTCAGTTATTTTGCTGGGAATCGCCAAGCAGCTGTGTCAGAACTGCATCTGAATCTGTGGGAAATAAACTACAAGGATTTTCTGCAAAAATGATTGTAAATAGAAGGAGAACTTATACAATATGATCTCTGTATGAATTACATGCAAAGCCACATCTGTAATATAGAACACAGTTTTGGGCATCAAACTTCAAGAACGACATTGAAATTTCAGAACAAGTACAAAAGTAGATAGCTATGTAAATCAAAGAGATACAAGGTCTCACTTACCAAAATTATTAGATAAACTGAGTTGATCTTATTTGGAAACTAAATAACCCAGAGATAATCTAATTAAAATGCACTCCAAGCATAATATGAAAGTGTGGCAGATTAGCAATAGCTTGGTCATTGCTAAGGAAAAGAGGATGTACACGTGTGGAGGAATGGGGAGTTTAACGCTTATTTATAAAGGAGTACTTCAAAGTAAGGCCTTTTTCAGATGGGCAGTTGACAGGCAGTGAATTCACCGCCGGTCAGCTGCTCTCCTGCAGCGGGCAGGCAGGCAGGCACTTGTTTGAGCTCGGTACTGCCGCTGGAGAAACAGCCCCACATCTGAGTCACATCTAAAAGTGGCCCCAGCTGTGCTCAGACATGATATGCATTGCCGTGCTCCTCTCTGCACCATGTTATGCCACCGCTTGTCAGCGATTGACACGCATGGTGTTATAACCGCATTTAAATAGCACTCAAATGGCATGTGTGGGTGGCAGCCAGGAGGCCGCACTGTCCAACAAACACACAGTTCATCTTTCCATCTGAAAGAGACCTGAATTACACAATGGGACAATCCAATTACATTTTTCTAATAAGTTTTTTCCTAAGAGATCATCTTTTATCTTCTGTTTAAAATAACTTTACAGCAACCTGTAACTGAAAAAGTACAATAAAATAGGTGAAAAATTATTGTCAAAATTACCACCTTTATTTGGCAGAGAGGTTCCATGGGACCCAAAGTTTGTTCTCCTACATTTTCCCATAGAAAATTTAATCATCAACGAACCTTGCCAAACTAACCATAGCCAAAGCATGAAAAAAGGCAAATTATATATTTTGAAGTGGTCAAATCCAGGGTCACTACTATGATATAAGAACAGATGGCTGGTGTACTTGAAGACCTCTCCCCCCAGATAGCTAAAATGTGGGATCCATGAAGACAAATGATGGCAATAGAGGAGGAGGAAAGGGGAGGGGATGCGTCCCTGGGATTTGAGGTGTCTTTTTCTTAAATCTTTTTATTTTATTTACTCTTACTTAATCTTTCTTTACTCTCTTCCTCAAAATTAGTATCTTTGTTGTTAAACAAGGTTTGAATATCAGAATCAGAATCAGAATCATTTTTATTTCGCCAAATACAGCGAGAGCTATACTCGGAATTGATCGTGGTTCACATGGCTTAGACATAATAAAAAGGGACAAGACGCACACATAAACAATTTAGAACTACAGTGATGGTATAAATCTGTTCAACACAAGTGATAGTCCTGGGTCAGCAGTCAGTGCTTTACTACCTGCCGTGCAGGAGCAGTCCAATAATAACTGACCGAAGGACCCCGCTAGTGCATGCCAGTAGGCCGGCCTGTCAGGGGTTGGAGTTCAGCAGCCGTACCGCTTGGGGGAAGAAAGTGTTCTTCCGTCTGGTGGTTTTGCATGGTATAGACCTGAAGCGGCGGCCCAGTGGGAGGAGCTTGAAATAGCGGCTACCTGGGTGGGAGGGGTCACGGGAGATTGCTGTGGCCCTCTTCCTCATCCTGGCGGGGTGGAGGAGATCAAGAGGTGGAAGAGGAGTCCCGATGATTCTCTCTGCGTCAGTTATGACTCTCTGCAGTTTCTGTTTATCGCTGGCTGTAGCGCCTGTGTACCAGACTATGACTGAGGAGCAGAGGATGGATTCTATAGTGGCAGTGTAGAAGCTGGTCAGCAGCTCCCTGGGCATGCCAAATCTCTTCAGTTGGCGCAGGAAGAACAACCTCTGCTGGGATTTCTTCTGAATTTTGGTGGTATTCTGCTTCCACTTCAGGTTGTTAGTGAGAGTCGTGCCGAGGAACCTCACAGATGTCACCCTAGAAACTTCGGTTCCTCCAATGAGGACAGGGGGGAGGGGAGGAGGGTTCCTCCTGAAGTCTACTACTAGCTCAACAGTCTTTGCGGCATTGAGTACTAGGTTATTGTCTACGCACCAGTTGCAGATTCTCTCAACTTCACTGCGGTACTCATGCTCTCCGTTGCTGCCAATTAGGCCGATGATAGTGGTGTCGTCTGCAAATTTGATGACTTTCACAGAGTCCGTGGATGATATGCAATTGTTGGTATAGAGGGAGAACAGTAGTGGTGACAGTACACAGCCTTGTGGAGCCCCTGTATTGGTGATTCTGACGCTGGAGTAGCAGTTGCCGAGTTTCACCTGTTGCGTTCTGTTAGTCAGGAAGTCCTTGATCCATGTTCGAAGGGTGGGATCTACTCCGAGCTGCGTCAAGTTAGTGAGCAGGGTGTCTGGGCAGATCGTGTTGAACGCTGAGCTAAAATCCAGGAACAGGATCCTGGCGTAGGAGGCAGGGCTTTCCAGGTGCTCAGTGATGTATGCCAGACTGGCGTTGATGGCGTCCTCCACGGATCTGTTAGCCCTATAAGCAAATTGGAGCTGGTCGAGGAGGGCATCCGTGTGCCTCTTCAGGTGGGCCAGAACCAGCCGCTCTAGTAGCTTCATAATGTTGGAAGTTAGGGCCACTGGTCAGAAGTTGTTGTGCTCAGTGCTGCCGGGTTTTTTGGGGACCGGTACAATAGTGGACCGCTTGAAACAGGAGGGGACTGTGCCGTCTGATAATGACCGCTCGAATAAGGAGGAGAGCACAGGGGCTAGCTGTTCGGCACAGGTTCTCAGGCAGATCGACGACACTCCATCCGGGCCAGAGGATTTCTTGGTGTTCAGCTTACGGAGGTGTCGGAGCACCTCTAGTTCATGGACAGGAGCCACGGCGCTGAGTTCTCCCGAGGGAGCAGTAGGAACCAGGGCGCTGAGTTCACCCGAGGGAGGGGTCGCCTTAGCCGTGGCTGTTCGGACCACGTGCTGGTCCGGTAGTTGCTCGAACCTGCAGTAGAACTCATTGAGCTCCTCCGCCAGCCGACGGCTCGGGGCCACAGGCTGAGGTGCGGGTTTGAAGTTCGTGGCTGCTCTCAGGCCCTTCCATACTTCCCGTGTGTTGTTTGATTTGAGGCAGTGACCCAGCTTATCGGAGTAGGCCCTCTTTACTGATCGCAGTTCTCTTTTCAGGGCATACGTGGCCTCTCTGTATTTCTCAGGGGAGCCAGACCTGTGCGCATCCTCCTTGCGTTTCCGAAGTCGGCGGAGCTTGTCATTAAACCAAGGCTTGTTGTTGGGGAAGACCTTGAACGTCTTGGATGGAACACACGCTTTTTCACAGAAGCTAATGTAGGAGGTGACATTCTCGGCCCACTCATCAAGAGAGGGAGCCTCCAGGGTCGTCCAGTCGGTGGTGTCAAAGCAAGCTTGGAGTTCCAGAATATGAACCTTTAACTTTAAAATATTGGAGATCATAGCATTGAGAGTCTCAAATAATTTATTGTAAAAGTGTGATGATTTGCTCAGCTGCCTGTGCAGGCAGGCAGCCCTTTGACCATTGTGTAGGTTTGCATGCTGCAGGACTCTGGAAAGAAGAGCTTCTGTCAGTTTTGCAGCTTGTGCTTGCTGAGGAATTTGCATACGTTGTCATGCAAATTGCCTGGCCACATTCATTGGAGGCGTGTACTATAAGTACTATGCCTTTCCCACAATGCTGGGCTGTTCATAAGGATTTCGTCCTATGTAACACTCCTGGTGGGGTGTCAGCCTTACTCTCTGTTTGAAGATCAGCTTAGAGTAATTCCTGGAAACTGTGCTAGGCAGATTTCCCTAGTGCAGTTAGGATTGTTTATCTGTTTTGTTTGTCTGTTGCGATTGTCCTGTCCCAGCGGTGGTCGATAGGAAGTCGTTCTGATCTCTGTTCTTGGAGCATAGCTGGTGCAGCGGTTGCTACCAGCTATCTCTTCTGTTCTGCCTCTCTGGATCGCGCTAGCCACTTTTCGCTAGCGCTGTGGATCCTTCTGTTCTGTCTCCTGGGATCGCGCTGGCCACTTTTCGCTAGCGCTGTGGATCCTTCTGTTCTGTCTCCTGGGATCGCGCTGGCCACTTTTCGCTGGTGCTGTGGATCCTTCTGTTCTGCTACTTTGTACCTGGATCGCGCTAGCCACTTTTCGCTAGTGCTGTGGATCCTATCTCTCGCTTGTCCCTGTTTTCGTGTGTCTGTCTTGTCTGCTACGACCGCTTGCTGGAGGCTCGGTGAGGTAACCGTTAAGCAAGCGTTCGCGTCCTCTGTTTCATGTTTGTCTGTCGATGGTTAGTTAGGCGTGCTTGACTCTATTGTGCTTATCACGTGGAGACCACGCATAACCACGTGCACTGTTGCGAATGAGTGCGGTGTTCGCGGTTAGCTAGCGTTTGTTATTTTCCGCATCTTCTCATTGTATTATTTGCTGTGCCTTTGCTACCCTCGTATTCTATTCTGATCTGCCTTGTGTCACGTCTGGCGATCGCACCTCTCGCGATCGCGTTCCTATTTCATATCTGCTGTTGTGTGTGCGCGGTCGCGGGGTGGCGACTGGATTGGTGCACACACATACAACCTGTCCCTTTGCTCATTCTCATTCGCAATCGCCTCTCTTGCGATTGCGTTCTGCGCTTCGTACAATTCCTGTCTGGCATTTGTGGAGGTACAGAGGATTAGTTTCTCTGCACTCCCCAGCGCCATCTGCCGACAGGAATTTCCCTCTACAGGTGCGTAGCACCTTTTGCTGGGTGCCTGCAATTACACGCTTATGGAGGATTTCCGCCGTGTCAGCGCACGCGTTGTGCGCTGATCACGGAGAAAGTTGCACAATCGTTACAAAAAGTGTGCCTTTGAACACCCAATTAATTAGTTGGTAGTATTTGAAGCAGAGGATCATATGCATGGTATCTGTCTTTGTAATGTACAGTATTTTTATGATACAGATATTTGATTGTATACTGTATTTGTTAATTTTGTTAAAATTTCAATAACATTTTTGAAAAAGAACACTATTCTAAGTTGAATTTGATACACTGTTGCATATTATAAAGTTGTTACAAGACATACACTAAAGAAATGACAATGGCCTTTTTAAAGTGAATAGAGTGTGTATCTACAATTATACACATGCAAAGATGAGGAATCTAAACCTAGTTCTTGTGACATGTTACATACTAACAAAATGACAGCCCCTTTTACTCATGAATAGAGATGGCCCAAATGGTTCGCCGGCGAACTTGTTTGGGGGCGAATCTCAGTGGTTCGCGTTTGCCGTGAAACGCAATTTTTTTTCAAAAAAGTGTTTGAATTTTTCCCATCGACTTTAATGGCGCTGACTTTAACTGTTAATGGCTAAGCCCCATTACATGCTATAAACACCACATTTGCAGGGCATGTAAATAGTGACAGTGGGTATAAGAGGAAACATTTTTTTTTAAAAAGACATTATACTTTTTGAGAAAATCGATTTTAAAATTCTCCTTCTGACTGTGGGAAAATTAAACGCCCCCCTAATTTAGCGGTTATTAGCAAATTCCCCTTACATAGTAGAAACACCAAATTTGCAGGGTATGTAGAGGAGGACAGTGACTAAAAAAGGAAAAAAAATGAAAAACACATTATACTTTTTGAGAAAATCGATTTTAAAATTTCAAAGAAAAATACTATACATTTAAATGTGTAAATGACAGTTCTTAGGGAAACAATTCCAGCTGACTTTAGCAGTTAATAGCAAAGGCCTCTTACATCCTAGCAACACCAAATTTGCAGGATATGTTAAAAAGATAGTGGGAAACAATATGTAAAAAAAATTAAACATTGTTTTTAATTTTTGTTTTGTTTATGTTCAGAGTGTGGAAAATTTCCCCAAAAAATGACGTGGGGTCCCCCCCCCCCTCCTGAGCTCTCTGTAACCCCTTGTCCCCCATGTAGGCTGGGATAGCCAGAATGTGAAGCCCTGGGCCGCATGGGGCTTCACACCCTGAGCTATACCAGCCCGCATGGTCCATGGTAGGGAGGGCCCCGGGGAGAGGGGCGGTTAAGCCTTCCCCTCGCCCCCCGAGCCCTTGTCCAATCCACGGACAAGGGGCTCTTCCCCACCTCCGGTGCCCCAGGAGGAGGTGGGGTGACGACTCCCTGGGGGGTTCATGGTGGCATCTGGGAGTCCCCTTTAAGAAGGGGACCCCCAGATGCCCACCCCCCTCCCAGGAGAAATGAATATAGGGGTACAAAGTACCCCTTACCCATTCCCACAAAGGGTTAAATGTAATAAAAACACGACGACGAAAAAGTCCTTTAATGTTCTTAATTAACCAGAAACACTTACCTGTACCTTTAAAAAAAAGTTCCCACGCCAATATCCTCGAAAATGTCCCATGCCAATATCTTCTCATCTTGCGATCTTCAATTAAGTTGATTGAAGATCTCCCACGAGCTAGGCTAGGTGAGGGTGACAGGTGAAGGCAAGGGGGGAGAGACAGCGGGAGCCGGCAGCTATGCGTCCTCTCAGGACACATTCTCAGCTATACTAACCGGTTCATCATGATCTGGTTCTTTTTAATTAATTAAATCAAATGAATCGGCTCTGAACCGATTCCTTCGATTCAAGTCATTAAAAAGAACCGGATCATGATGAACCGGTTAGTATAGCTGAGAATGCGTCTTGTGAGGATGCATAGCTGCCAGCTCCTGCTGTCTCTCCCCACCTCCCATGGGTGCACCAGGTGCCAGGCTAGGTGAGGGTGACAGGTGAGGAGGCGGGAAGGACATCTGGAGCCGGCGCAATGTGTCCTATGTGTACGCATTCTCTGCTATTCTAATTAGTATAGCTTGTGGGAGATCTTCAATCAACTTTATTGAAGATCGCAAGATGAGAGGATATTGGATTGGACAAGGGCTCGGAGGAAGAGGGGAAGGCTTGGCCGCCCCTCTCCTCTGGAGCCCCCCCATACCATGGACCATGCGGGCTGGTATAGCTCAGGGTGTGAAGCCCCACGCGGCCGGGGCTCTGCATTCTGGCTATCCCAGCCTGCATGGGGGACAAGGGGCTACAGAGAGCTCGGGAGGGGGGACCCCATGTCATTTTTGGGGGGAAATTTCCCACACTCTGAACATAACAAAAAAAAAATTTAAAAAATAAATACAATTTTTAATTTTTTTTTACATTGTTTCCCACTATCTTTTTAACATATTCTGCAAATTTGGTGTTGCTAGGATGTAAGGGGCCTTTGCTATTAACTGCTATAGTCAGTGGGAAATGTTTCCCTAAGAACTGTCATTTATACATTTAAATGTATAGTATTTTTCTTTGAAATGTTAAAATCGATTTTCTCAAAAAATATAAGGTCTTTTTGAAAAAAAATGTTCCTCTTGGTCACTGTCCCCCTCTACATACCCTGCAAATTTGATGTTTCTACTATGTAGGGGAACTTTGCTATTAACCGCTTAAGTCGGTGGGCATTTAATTTTCCCACGGTCAGAAGGAAAATTTTAAAATCCATTTTCTTAAAAACGATAAGGTCTTTTTGAAAAAAACCTTTTTCCTCTTGTAGTCACTGACCAATGTTGCTTGCGAATTTTCGCCAAAGTCATTTTCACATTGAAAATCCCGTTTTTGAATTGGGCGAATTTTCGCAAAAATCTTCAGAAATATTTGCGTTTTCGACCAACATCGAACATTTCGAAAGTTCACTGTATGCGGATGCTTATGCCCTTATGCGGAAAAATTTCCGCAATAATCCGCAAGAAACGTCACTGTATGCGGACGCTTATGCCCTTATGCGGAAAAATATCTGCAATAATGCGCAAGAAACGTCCCTGTACGCGGACGCTTATGCCCTTATGCAGAAAAATGTCCACAATAATCTGAAAGAAACGTTACTGTGTGCGGACGATTATGCCCTTATGCGGAAAAATGTCCACAATAATCCGCTAATACATGTGTACAGACGCAGGTACCGCACACGTACGGTACTACGACTATGCAGAAATACATACGCGATGAACTACGAATTTAATGCAAAAATAACAGGCATTAGGCAAAAATTTACGCGAAAATATTCGATTGAAATTAGGCGAAAATTTGGCGAAAATAATTTTTGCATTTTCGCTCATCACTGCCACTGACCCCCTCCAGGTGTTAGACCCCTTGAAAAATCTTTTCCATCACTTTTGTGGCCAGAAACAGTGTTTGTATTTCTCAAAGTTCACCTGCCCATTGAAGTCTATTGCGGTTCGCATGGTTCGTGCGAACACGAACTTTTGCGGAAGTTCGCGTTCAAAGTTCGCAAAACCAAAATCGGAGGTTTGAGTACATGAATACACTGTATAACACATGAATACACTGTATAACACTGTATAACCCCTTAGATGGTAAGCCTTTGGCAGGGTCTTCTTTTCCCTAGTGTATTCTACATGATCCTGTGCTACCTTCCTATGACTGCTCAAAATCGCATGATCATGTATCTTGTGACTTGTTTGCCTGTATAGTTTTGTCCTATGTTGTATAACCTTGTTGCGTCTGTCATTCTTTGTATCATTTTATGTATTTATTGTCCAGTGCTGTGCAATATGTTGGTGCTTTATAAATACAATATATAATAATAATAATAATAATATAATAAATATAATAATAATAATAATAATAATAATACAGTTGAACTTTCACTAAGCTGTGTAGTTTAGTTTTTTTCACAACAAAGTTAACAGGACATAAGCTAACTCTGTAACTATCTTTGTGATGAATTTGTCTTTGATCATAATCTAAATGGCAACAGTGTTAATGAACCAGGAAATATACCAATATGCAAATGTCCACTAATGAAAGAAGGTAGAACCAGAAACTGGTACTAGACATCAGCAGGAGGTGGAACAGCCCATCCAGGAGTCAGGAAAACGTGCTCTCAATTGAGATGCAATGACCTGTGAGGAGAAGGCAATGCACTGTTATCTGACTAAGTGACTTATTCACAAAGCAACTGTCTGGCAGTTTTCCTTCAACCTCACTGCACTACCCTATGAATCATAGCCCAGCTGTCAAACAAAGGGACTTTTAAGCAGTGTTACTTGCAAATTTTTGCCAAAGTAATTTTCACATCGAAAATGCTATTTTCAATTTTGAGAACATTGTCGTAAAAATAGCTTGTATTTTCCCATTTTCGTAAAAATGCAAAACTAGAGATGACCAAAACAGTTCGCCAGTAGATAGTTCCTGGCGAAATTCAGCTGTTCGCGTGCGTGGTGGGATGCAAACAACCCACCCCCTATACCTTGTCATTGGGCTAAACTTTGACCCCCTACATCACAGTCAGCAGACACATGGCAGCCAATCAGGCTGCACTCTCCCACAGACCCCGCCCCCTCATATAAACACTGCAGCGCCGGTTATGTTCTCAGTCTCTGGCTGCTGCTATAGTAAGAGGAAGGGATATATTGCTGCAGAGAGACAGGGACAGTTAGCTAGACTGTTCTTTATTACTGAAAGCAGCACCCCAAAACAAAAGCCCTTTTGAGGGCTCATATTGCTCTGTTATGGTTTTTTTGTGTGTGTGAGACTCTGCATACAGGCCACAGTCATTTGCTGGGCCTTGTAGTTCTACTATCCTCTTCTGTCTATTACAAGCCAGCACACTGTCTATCATAAGCTGTGCTTAGCTTGCAACTGTATTTGTGATTGAACATACTATAGGATATCTGTCTGTGTGGGTGACACAGCATACAGGCCACAGTCATTTGCTGGGCCTTGTAGTTCAAAAGTATCCTCTTCTATCTATTACAAGCCAGCACATTGTATATCATAAACAGGGCTTAGCTTGCAACTGTATTTGTGATTGAACATACTATAGGATATCTGTCTGTGTGGGTGACACACTGCATATAGGCCACAGTCATTTGCTGAGCCTTGTAATTCTAAAATATCCTCTTCTATCTATTACAAGCCAGCACACTGTGTATAATAAGCAGTGCTTAGATTTGCAACTGTATTTGTGATTGAAGGTACTATAGCATATCTGTCTGTGTGGGTGACACACTGCATACAGGCCACAGTCATTTTCTGGGCCTTGAAGTTCAAAAGTATCCTCTTCTATCACAAACCAGCACACTGTGTATGATAAGCAGTGCTTAGCATGCAACTGTATTTGTGATTGAATGTACTATAGGATATCTCTGTGTGTGTGTTAAAGTACACAGCCCAGTGATACACACACACACACAGCTGCTGTGTATTTGACACTGATTGTGTGCCTCTTTGTGATAACATACACTGTCTACCAGTATAGAATATTGCTAGTAGTACTGCATATCCCCAATATGGAAAAAATGACAGGCAGAGGCAGGCCACCCTGCAGGTTTTTTCGAGGTCATGCTGTTGTGATTTCATGCGACCCTTAACCAATGCAGAGTGTTCAGAGGGCCCGTACCCTCAACCCCAAAAAATCTGAGGACCTAGTTGACTGGTTAACACAGAACACCTCATCTTCCTCAGCTTCTGCACGTAACCGTGACATATCTTACTCCTCCTGCTCTGATTCGGGCACCACACAACTCCTTACCACTCAGCCGGCAGCCACCACCACCTCCACTACTACTAGCACCACAGCTGCTCCACTTCAGATGTCACAGGAGATGTCGGACATGCGGACCTTCTTTAGTCCAATGCCTGGCCTCAGCCTTTTGGGATCCACTCTCCGACAACCCTTCAACCGGCAGGTAGCGACTACCTGGCCTTAAGTGCGGATATAGACACTCTGAGCAGCGATGAACCCCTGGACTACTGGGTGTGCAGGCTTTACCTGTGGCCAGAGCTGTCACAATTTGCCATCGAACTTCTGGCTTGCCCCGCCGCAAGTGTCCTGTCAGAAAGGACATTAAGCGCAGCAGGTGGCATTGTCACTGACAAAAAGAAGTCAAAAAAGTGTTAAGTACCTCACCTTTATTAAAAGGAATGAGGCATGGATCTTGGAGGGCTACTGCCTGCCCGAAGACTAAGTCAGTCCCCATGCAGCATCTCTGCCTGCATGCCATGCGATTTCCTGCCCAACAGGGGAGGACTGGGACCTTTTGGCCTGGGGGGAAAACACAAACTAGAGGCCCGTTTCACGGCATCCCCAGCCCAAATCCATATCTTTCGTGTGAGGTACATGGGCTCCCTCGCCATCTCTTCAGCTAATCCGTTCTTTTGTTATTCTCGCCGGTAATCTGGCCATTCACTTTCAGGCAAGCTCTTCTGCGCATGCACAGCGGCGAGCACACTCCTGTTGCAGCAGAAAGCATTCTGTGCCTGCGCAGGAGTACATCACTGCACAGAAAAGCATGGCTGGCAGTGACTGCCCAGATTACCGGCAAGGATAACGAGAGAATGGAGCGGCCGGAGAGACCACGAGTCCATGCACTTCATAGGTCTGGAGGAAGCCCCAGGTTACGTATAAAAACACCACTAATTAACATGTCGCCCACTCATTGCTACTGCCTACCTGGCCACCCAGGGCATCTATCAAAAAAAAAAAAAAGGAGCACGAAAATTTGGGTGCTCAGTAATGCCGATAGTAAAACATCGGTATTTAATAGCATCATTTTGCTAATAAAGTGTAAAATATTGGAGTTAAATACCGATATTTTACTATGGCAAAAGGTGCTCATACACAGTACAATTAAAAAGAAAAAAAAATGGAAAAATCTGTATATTTGATCTAACTGATAAATCGAACAAAACTATCTACTCGAAATTTTTGTTTAAAAAATTGTACCATGTATGGGCACCATAAGCCTAATCTCACACAGAACCCTCCCCCTGACACCTAAGCCTACCCCCCCCCCCCCACACACACACACACACACAAACTACCTACCTGACACCTGACCCTATGACAAAATTCCTACCTGATGCCCACCCACCCCCCTGCACAAACTACATACATGACTCCTAACCCCCATTGCACAAACTACCTACCTGATGTTTTAACACCCCCCCAACTACCTGCCTGATACAGCCAACCCCCCCCCCCCCGACACACACAAACTATGTACCTGATGCCTAGTCCCCTTCCTGCCCAGTACCCACCCATACAAACTACGGGTCTGACACCTAACAGCCCCCCCTTCCTCCTCTAACTACCTGCCTGACAACTACCTGCCTCCCCCCTCCCCTGAGCCAATAGTGGGCACTGCTTATAACTCGATGCTGCTGATATTTCTATGGAGGCTATATGGCAGCAATCAAGCATCAGGCGCATCAAATTGCCTGCTTCATTCCGTCAGGCCAGGGTCAGAAGTAGGGTGGTGATAATTTCATAAATAAACTCCTCAGAGGGCATAAAACTGATAGATAGCCAGCAAGCAAAAGAAAAGTGAAGTGACACAAAAAAAAAAATCTTTAAAAACCTCCTCTGGTGACCTCCCTGGGACCCTGTCTCCCCCACAGGTGGCTTACGTGGCGTCGCTCAGTCTCCCAGAGGCAATTTAGGATCTCTCGAGCGAGCCAGCCCAGTAGGCTCACTCTGACAGGCACACCGCACACAGGTGACAGGTTGCCTCAGCCCGCTGGTTCACTCAGCCCTCAGCAGATGACAAGTTTACGCGTCAATAGCTCCATGCAGGGGGCGGAGTCATGTCCTGACCACTCACATGACACACAGCGTTGCCTCAGTGCATGCTGCACGCACCAGCCAGGCCGCGTGATTGGAGGAATCGGAAGGAAGGAGGCAGACCGACCGGGCGCGTGCATCTCTATTCATCCCCGTGCCGAAAAAAACACACAGTAAGTCTGTGACGGGGCGGGCCGGGCAGGAGGCCTGCTTTGATGTGAGCACCAGTAACACTACTCGCTAGGTTGCGCACAGGCTCTGACAGTGTGGTGCAGTCTCACACCTGACCACACGGCCCACATTATTTAGCAAGGGGGCGGCCTGGGGGGCAACTGCCCCCCGTCCCCCCGAGCCAGTCCGCGCCTGCTGCCCAAAGACTAAGTCAGTCCCCACACATCATCTCTGCCTGAAGGCCGCTTGACTGCCTTCTCCGCCACCACCAACAGGGTCCAGGACTCCAGGTGGATTCCTGAACGTTTAAGACCGCTGCTAGCAGTGACCGCTACCAAAAATAATAATTTTTCTAGTGTGTGTACATGCCTAATTTTTCTGGCTGCACTGTGGCTGCAACAATAACAAAACAAAAGGCATTTACATGTGTCAATTCCCTTTTGTGATTGTTACCTTGTCGCAGTGAAGGGGCTTGCGTATCACAATGCAGCAATGACCTATATGAGTGTATTGGGGGGCACACCCAAGATAATAAGGTCGTTGCTTCATTGTAGACAGACCAAGTTCGATCAGCTGGACAGTCACTGTTGTTCTGTCATTGAGCTACCTCAGCCCAACCATATGGGCTAGAAAACCGCCATCGACTGCACTCTCGCCAACGTGCACATGAGTATGGCCATCACTGCACAAACATTGCCACCAAGAGGACTGACATTTATGTCCTTACAATGTCAACCAATGACAACCCTTTGCGGCAGTTTGCGGCAATGCGTTAAACAGTGATAGCACACAGAACAGGAGAGGCAATGACAAAATTGTTAGTATGTTGGTATGCTGGGTGAAGATTACCACATCAGCAGGGGCGAAGAAAGCAAGCCACAATTTCCAACAATTAGCTGAAGCAGCGAGCAGTTAGTGCATATGCAGGGTCTCACCACTTCACGGCCATTTAGTAATGCTCACAGCTGTAAATGCTCAGGTCTGAAGATTCCCAAAAACTGGCATGTAAAACAAGATACAGGATTACAGTTCTCCCATCAGCACAGACAAAATAATCAAGGCAAAGATCCAACAGACAGCCAGTAGCGACAGTAAGAAAGTAGAAGCATAATCAATAATACTCGAGCGGAAGTATCTCAGCTCAGTGCTAAGTCCCAATAAAGGGTGCCTGCCAACCGCAGATTGCTGTACAGTGTAGGACCAGTGTTCGTGTACCCACAGTGGGGCAGTTTCCACTTCCACGCAGGGCCACTGAGAGGCAAAAAAAATCACTGAAAGCCTATAACAAGGCAATGTGCGCAGCAAGGGTGGAAGGAAAGCGCTCACCAGTTCTGGGGCGGAGGCGGCATGTGGTTCCAGAAAGGAGGATGGATGCGGCTCAGATGGTAACAAGCCGATGGGAGAGGCAGATGGCAGTGCAGTAGTGGTGGTGTGGCAGGACGTCATCGCATTGGCATTACACAGTGAGTTTGGTCTGTCAGTGTGAAGCAGTACACTACATCAGCAATTGGTAGATTTGGCAGGATCAGGATTCTTTATCATCAGCAAGTCAGTGAAAAAAACAGAAAATTTAAAGCGGATCCAAGATGAAAAACTAATTATAACGTGTAAGTTGTATATACAGTATATCTTAACTCAAGTTTAGACTTACCCAGCAAATCTAGCTGCAAGCAGCTTCAACAGTATATGGTTATTTCTTTCTGTGAGATAATGAGATCAGCCATATTCTGCTTGTCATTACACTGCTCTGCATCTCCACTCCTCAACCTGTGACAATTCCACCACTCTCCTCCTCCTTGCCTCTAAAATCTCTGGCTGGTAACGCCTCCTCCTCCTCCTTCGGGAAAAGCCTCCTCTTACGCAGACTGAGCTCCCATGAGCACTTGATACATGGGACTAAGAATGCCTAGGCACTGGAGTAGCTGTGGACAAGGCTTGCTTAGCTTATAGGGAATTAGGGTATTAAAACAAACAAAAAGTATTTGGCTTAAAGGGACACTTAAGTCAAACAAAAAAATGAGTTTTACTCACCCAGGGCTTCCAATAGCCCCCTGCAGCTGTCCGGTGCCCTCGCCGTCTCCCTCCGATCCTCCTGGCCCCGCCGGCAGCCACTTCCTGTTTTGATGACAGGAGCTGACAGGCTGGGGGCGCGAGTGATTCTTCGCAATCCCAGACACATTAGCACCCTCTATGCTGCTATATGGTATATGATATATGCTATAGCAGCATAGATGGCGCTATTGTGGCCAGGAACGCAAAGAATCACTCACGGACCCCAGCCTGTCAGCTCCTGTCACTGAAACAGGAAGTGGCTGCTGGCGGGGCCAGGAGGATCGGAGGGAGATGGCGAGGGCATCGGACAGCTGCAGCGGGCTATTGGAAGCCCCAGGTGAGTAAAACTCATTTTTTTTTTGTTTGACTTAAGTGTCCCTTCAAGGAATGCCCTTAAACTAAATGTAAGTGGCAGAATTATGCAAGGAGTAAAAGTTTATCTTGGATCAGGCCCTTCAAAAGAAGTGATAAACACAAATATTCCTGCAATACTCCAATGACCCGAAGAAAAACATATATATTTGGCCATACAAAGCCTCTGGCTGCAGGTTAGTTAACCAGCTTCCAGTAGGTGATTGGCAGCTGCTCGCTTTAATAATTCAGTTTAATTTCTTTGCAGTGTTGAATTTTTATATTGGGAATCCTTGGATATATCAATAAAATGGGGGTCTAATTTACATCAAATACCACATTAAGTGCAAGATGTTATGCAGAGAAAACTTTACCTCCCTCCAGAATCATATCATCACAGGGCATTCCCAATATCATATCTACAAAAAACAGACATCCTTTACATTTCCAACAGAAATCATTATCCGCCAGGCCATGGTTTGCCATACAGAGAGGAGTTAGATATCACCTGCAGTATATACTAGTTTGAACTGTGTAAGCTGTATATAGGTTATAGAAAATCTCCATATGTTTTGAAAGATTCTGGTTCATACATTTACATTCAGGCTAGTCTATGCTTCTCTTTCCCATTGAAGACAACATGGTGGGAGGGCCTTTTGTGAGATTGCATCAGTTACTTTATAGACAGGTCCCAGGTGGCCTATGTTTTAATAAGAATCATTTTTCATAGCTGTTCAGAGAGTGTCTAAGGGGACTCAACTTTTTTTCCATACTATTCAAATAACTATATCTGTATAATGCCACATGGCTGCATCTGATCAGAGTTTAATACAGTTGGGATATCTAACTTCCTATTTCCCAATATGTGTACAATCCTCAGATTGGTGCTCAAATAGTTAGCATACCATGACACTGTACCAATGTACGAAACTCTGGATTATGAGCAAGAGTAGTTAGTGGAGAGATGCACTCCCGCTGATGTAATTCTTCTATTGTCCTAACAATAGCTGGCATCATCAAAGGCTGGAAGGACAAAGCTAAAGACGCCCAAATATTTACAAAAAAAAAACGGATCCTGGCACAGGTGATTAATCTCCATTCTCAACCAAGACCTGCTACATACAGAATTGTATGTACCTCTTATTCCCTACTACCACTTTACATACAAACTACCAAAACCAAACCACTAGCATGATATCTAGATAATCAACATTATTTTTTTCAGAAACAGATAAAGAATGGCAGCCAAGCCATCACTGGTCCTGTGATCACCATAGCAATCAAAGCAGTTGCTATAAGGCCTAGAGCCAAGGAGGTAGATACATAGAGACCTGACATTAATATTTTACTGTATTAACAATTATTATAACATTCTCCAGTTGAGTGTCAGCATTTTTGCAGTCTATAAAAAAACAACCACACCAGTCAATATGAAGACCTCATATGGTCGCCAGGCTGTGGTAGCTCAATGATAGAACAACAGTGACTGCCCAGCTGATCAAATTTGGTCTTTAGCTCTGGAGTTCAGGATGTTGTAAGGGAAGATCTGGAACAACCTTGGTGATCTTTGGTGAAAATTGGCACAAACGTATTAAGATGATAAGAAACCGGATGAAGTCAGACCCTCCTTCGGTGGAAGAGTGGATTGGGATCACTACATCCTTCTTGAATGGTGAAGGGTGGAAGGACGAGGATAGAGCTTTCTTAGCTAGGGGCCAAATTTAAAAAGCAATTATAGAGTTTTGGGATATCGACAGGAGAGAAAAAGGTGGGACCAGGATGAGTCTTTAGCGGATGTGTGTGTTTTTTTAAATGGAGAACGTTTTGTATTTGTTGGTTTTTGAAGTTTTATTTGTTTCTGTCTTGTTTTTCTTCTCTTTTTTTCTTTTGCTCTTTTTGTCTCTTGTCTTAATAGACTTTATATATTTTGAACAATCAATTAACAAATTTTTTGATTATCTATATCTAAAGCAAACCATGGTGCACTTTCCCACCATTGTGAAGGCCCTGATTTTTTTTTCAGATACGTACCTATGGAGAGGGAAGACTCTGTGTCATGCAGAGCCTTCCTGTTCCTCTCACACTCCCCACGTTCCAGAACGTTCAACACCGTTCAAATTTGCCATTGCAGGAGACTTCAGAAGCACCCATTTTAGAGTACTCCCTAAGACCGTCAGCTCCGTACTGCACAGATGTGCTCATGCATGTGCAGTACGGAGGGGACCAGTTGGTCAAAGACAGCTAACAGGGGTCACAGCACTGGAACGCTTAAGAAGAAATGGAAGGCTCTTTAAGACTCAGAAGCATCTAATTTTATTTAAGAAAAAAACAAAACAAAAAAAATACAGTTTTACTTTAACCTCTCATTCTCTCTCTTAGAGCAATGTCAGACATTGGCCCCGAATATCAGAAGTGTGAGCCCAACAGGGCAGGTAATAAAGAATGAATTATTCAAAATTATTATTGCTTATTTATGTAAAATGCGCAAAGATTTGTGTATTGCAAATGATGATGCAACCCACACAATATGTATTAAAAAAGAAAAAAAAACTGTACTAGGGCAATGCAAAGAATGTACTATTTTGTTTTTGTTTATTTATTGTAAACCTGAGGAAACCATTTGTGTGTGGTACCATGTACAAAGTTGCTAAGCAAAAGAGCCTTCCACCCCCCCCCCCCTGTTTTTTTTTTTTCATTTGATTCATACATTGTGGATTGGTGAACCACAGGGAGAAAGCACCAGCAACCAGGTGGAAAACTCCCTGGGATGAGGTAGTAGAATAGTCACACACCTGTGGATTGTATTAAATTTATAAGAGAAACAAGGGGAGGATGGTGCCTTGAGTATACAATAACAGCAGCGACCCATGAAGGTAAATGGCTCTCCACTGTGGCATATGGCAACAATGACAAGCTTCTAATAACAATTTCCTAAAGAATTAAGTCATTTATTAATAATTAAATTAGTTTTAAAAAAGGATAGCAAAATGTGTTGTCAAGTGTGATAAATACAGTAAACCTTTGACAGGACACTCAAAACCTTTGAAAACAGTATTCAGTGAAACCATGGATCTTTTGGATGATTTTGAATTAAGATCAAAACCATTGCCATTTATTTATAACTGATCGTCTAAGAATAAAAATGAAATTCCCTCCTCAGAAGTTTCTTTGTCTCTTAGGTTTTAAGACATACTCTCCTGGGAAATTTAAAAGTGATTCATTTTCTGTGAACCTTTAACTTTGCTTCCTGTTGAACATAATTTTTTCCAAAGAAAGACCAGAGCTGTATTGAGAACTGAAGAAATGCAGTCTAATTAATTTCCTTGGTAACATAAAACTACTGCAATTCAATTATCTTGATGCAAAAAGGTCAGAGTCTGGGGGTTACATCTTCTAACTAGATTACTCATGTTTTGTCAAGAGAAACTTTTTATATTTTTGTGACAAACTAGGAGATTGGTGCCCCTTGGGCACTGTGAAAGTCAGAGGGCAACAGAATGTAACAAAAATTTGCTAGCAGATTGATGTGTGTTGGGCACAGTAAAAGGTGGAGGATAGCACAGGTGTAGGAAAGTAAACAGAGCAGGGATGTGCAATGCATGCATTAGCATATAGTACAGGGGTGAATGCAGAAGGATCTTCAAAATTATGAACATGTGGGTAAGTGTATAAAGTGTGTGAACACAATGCGTGTGTAAGTGTAGGGTATACAGTATGTGTGTATAGCAGGTCAGGGTAGGGTAGATGTGTGTGAGGCTGGATTTATACTTTTGTACCTCTAGGCCAGAGATCCCCCAACTTTTTCAGTCAAGGGCCAGGTCAACATACTTCAGACTGCCGGGGGGGCCGGAGCATACATAAAATGATGATGAAAAACATTACATTGAATCTAGGTATTGATCCCCCCCAACCATGCCCAGAGGAGACCTCCAGCAGCAGCCATTCAGTCATGCAGAGCCCGAAGAACGTCTTTGTGCACCAGACAGTGAAGCATACCTAGGTGACAGTCCCTCGCAATCCAGTTGGACAGCAGTGTCACCTGATGCAGAATTGGATTGGAAGCCAGCGAATTACTGCTCGCTGGCTTCTACAGTATGTGGATGGGTGGTGCCAGCACTGCTATTCTATATTTGGGCCACTGATATTTAAAGGTGCATTGGGCCACATACATAAGTTATACATTTTGGTTTGGGGGGCCAGTGAAAAAGTCTCGGGGGGCCGCATTTGGCCCACGGGCCTTAGTTTGAGGACCACTGCTCTAGGCCATGCATGTTGAGATTCCCATTTGTTGTGCAGCAGCCCGTATCCCATTCCATGTGCAGCTCCCTCTTCCATGTATATCATAAATGTACATCAGCCCCTTTCTTTAATGAACAGCTCCTTGAACATCAGTTTCCCTTTTTCATGTGTTCCTCACCCTTTCAATTTCCTCTTTAATATCTAGCAACCCCTCTTTCATGTCCAGGTGTCCCTTGGGTTTCAGCCACCCAAGGCCAGGCCTTTGTGGCCTTTCCAGAAATCTGTCCCAGTCTATGTGTATAGCATGAGGGTAGGGTATACATGTGTACAGTTTGTAAATTAAGGGTGTCTGTGTGTAAAGTCGTAAGGTATATGAGTTAATAAGTGTATGGTAAATGTGTGTAGTATGTGAGTATGTGTACGGTAAACATGTGTATAATGTGTTAATAACTGCAGGGAATATATTTATGTGTGTAATGTGTAGGTAAGTGTAGGGGTATATGTGTATATAGCATTTCTGCATTGTGTTGTGCTGTACCTCACTGTTTAGTGTTTCTGGTGGAGTATGGCTACAGTTCATAGTCATTTTATTTTATTTATTTATTGTATTTATAAAGCGCCAACATATTATGCAGTGCTGGACATTAGTTTAGGTTACCGACAATATTTAGGGGTGACATACAGCAAAATGACAATACATGAGTACAAGAAAGACCACAGTATGAGTACAAGGTAATGCTTAGTCACTGGAGGGGAGCATGGAGATTAGGCAAGTTAGGTTCACTGCCCAAAGACTTACAATCTAGAGGGAGAGGTAAGGACACGAAAGGTAGGGGACCAGAGTTCAGCTGTGGGTTTAGAGCACTTGTGAGGGGTAGTAGGCCAGAGTGAAAAGGTGAGTTTTGAGGGCTTTCTTGAAGATGTTGAAGGAGGGGGCTGCCCTAATGGGTGGAAGTAGGGAGTTCCATAGTGTTGGAGCAGTTCTTGAGAAGTCCTGGAGGCGTGCATGGGACTGGGTGATGCAGGGGGGGGGGGGGGGGGGGCGGTTAGGCGAAGTTCATTGGAAGAGCGGAGTGAGCGGCTAGGTGTGTACCTCTGAGTAAGATCGGAAATGTAGGTTGGACAGGTTTTGTGGACAGATTTGTAGGTCAGACACAGTATCTTGAATCTTATTCCGGACTGGATAGGAAGCCAGTGGAGGGATTTAAGGAGGGAATCTGCCGTGGTGGAGCGATGGGAGCAGTGGATAATTCTGGCTATAATAAAATCTTGAGCAGTGGCGCAAAAGTAGATACAGCACGGCACAGGTGTACTCAGGGCCAGTCCCCAAGCCCTAAAAGGAGGAAACAATATAAAACACTAGAGCACCTGGCGCTCAAATCCAAAACAATGTGATCAATGTGATCCAACTATATCATGGTGCTGTTAGTACAACAACATCTCATGTATCAGTTCAAATGCAGTTCTTATGGACGTAACTGTACCTCTTCACAAATAATGATGTATTCATTCAGTGGTAATAAATATAGCAGAGTACCTCTCTTGAATAAAGGTGGCCAATACCCTCATGCGGGAAAACCACTAATCCTCCAGTCCGTTTCGGCGTGTGAGGAGCAGTTCCTATTCCGCGCGGCTCCGATCCGAGCTCGCGCGATAATGCTAACAGCCTCCGTCAACTTCCGGTAGTGACGTCACCCCTTGCGTTCCAGTACTATCCCGGCTGGTGTTGGCTCACTTCCTGGGTAGGGATACGCAAGAGGGACAAACAATAGTGCAGACTGCGCCCTGAGTTGGTGACGCTGCGCTATAAAAAGACACTTACGGACGGATTCTTGAATTTATTGCATCAATAAAATATATATTTTATTGATGCGTGGAATAGGAACTGCTCCACACACTCCGAAACGGACTGGATGATTAGTGGTTTTCCCGCATGAGGGTATTGGCCACCTTTATTCAAGAGAGGTACTCTGCTATATTTATTACCACTGAACGGATACATCATTATTTGTGAAGAGGTACAGTTACGTCCATAAGAACTGCATTTGAACTGATACATGAGACGTTGTTGTACTAACAGCACCGTGATATAGTTGGATCACATTGTTTTGGATTTGAGCGCCCAGGTGCTCTAGTGTTTTATATGGATAATTCTGGCTGCCGCATTCATGATGGACTGCAGTGGGGCTGTTCGGGTCATAGGGAGACCAGTCAGCAGGGCATTGCAGTAGTCAAGGCGGGAAATTATGAGGGCATGGATGAGGAGTTTGGTGGTGGCAGAGGTCAGGAAAGGGCGAATCTTACAGATGTTACGAAGGTGGAAGTTGCAGGACTTTGTGAGGTTTTGGATGTGGGAAGTGAAGGAGAGTGCGGAGTCCAGGGTGACACCCAGACAGCGGGCTTGAGAGGTAGGGCGAATGGTAGTCATGATAAATGACTGATGTGTGTGCAAAATGAATAGATGCATGCAGCTAAGAATTGTTTGTGGACGATAATGATTGTGTCCTCCTTCCATTTTGGTTGTATTTTGGTTTTTATGTTATTGTTCACATTTTATGTTGAGAAGATTTTACTGTTATTTCTTATCTCACATTTAAAAAAATCACATTTTTTTACCATGTCAGTGTAAAAAAAATGTTTTGCTCATACTCTGGGTACAACATATAGGCTGCATCAACAGTGTAGGTCATTGTTTAAGTCTGGGCCACAAATTGTCCTGCCCATATTGTACGCTCTTGAACACCCAAAAAAAAAATGTCATTATGACAAATGTACCATTGTCATTTGTTGATTGCAAATATAACAGTTCCTACTGTTAACTGTTTTTTTTTTTAAATGGCAGCCTTTAAAAACAAAACAAAAAATTAAACACTAAAACAAAACCATTTGTCCTTTTTGTCTGTTTTTTAGATAAATTAAAGTATTGCAGGTTGATGAATATGCCTGTGACATTTGTAGAAGGTGACATGTGTGGGTATAGTGGGCTCAAAGTGGGCTCAACAGCCTATAGCTGTTGGTAAGGAAGTATGGTGAGATTTGACTAAAACAACAAATATGAGGTGCAATTGGCTATGAGGGGACATTAAATACCTGACACATGGTACTACAGAAACACATGGAAATTTTTTTTTAAAACCAGCTGACTATAGTCAACCAGGTGTATACACATAATTTGTAAGGGTGAACACATAAAACAAGCTAAATTGAGTGTCATTGAGCCATGTCATCTCTGCTGACATTCATGGGATGCACCCAGTACTGACAAGGCCTGGCCCTTCAACTCATGAAGACACAAAAGAACAAGCAACTCATCCTCCATGGCTATAGTCCTCTCCACAACCCAGAAGACATTGCAGGTAAGACTCCCCTTATATATGCTACACATTACACACATATAATCTTTAATAATGTTAATGTGTATTATTTGGTGCAAGGGCTCTTTAAAATCTGGAAAAATATAGCTGAAAAATGAAAAAACGCCCCCAACCCAAACACTGGGAATTAAAAGAAAAGTATTAAAAAATGCACAATGCGAACGCTTACGCGATCGGAACGCAATGTGAACAAGACCTTTATTATTTTATTATGATTATGTATTTATATAGCGCCAACATATCCGCAGCGCTGTACATAGTATATTGTCTTGTCAATAACTGTCCCTCAGAGGAGCTCACAATGTGGTCTGTACCAGAGTCATGTCTTCTATGTGTATGTATCGTGTAGTGTATGTATTGTAGTCTAGGGCCAATTTAGGGGGAAGCCAATTAACTTATCTGTATGTTTTTGGAATGTGGGAGGAAACCAGAGTGCCCGGAGGAAACCCACGCAACACGGGGAGAACATATAAACTCCTTACAGATGTTGACCTGGCTGGGATTCAAACCGGGGACCCAGCGCTGCAAGGCGAGAGCGCTAACCACTACGCCTCCAATTTAGGAATACAAAGTGATTTCTGCCCTTTAGGGATTATAACCCTACTCTGCTTCGTCAAATACATAATTTTCCCAGGGACTTTTGTCATGCATCCCACTCCGGCATGCCCCCCTCCGCCTCCAGGTGTTAAACACCTTGAAATAACTTTTCCATCACTTTTGTGGCCAAAAACAGTCTTTACACAATTCAAGATAAAGCACTCGGGGAAACAAACGTATTACGTGTTCCCTATTGGGACAGACCCCTAGCGCACTAAAAACATAATCTTTATTAGAAACAATTAAAATATATAGAAATGGTGAGAAACACGTGTAATATTTTACAACAAATAAACCAGGGTTGTCCTATTAATACTTGGCAGCCCAATGTGTATAGATTAGAATAAACATAGGAGTCATTTGAGGTTCAGGATATTAGAGGGTCCTCACTAGGTTAAATATCCATTGAGGAAAAAAGATATAAGCTCTCAGTTATATATATATATATTATATATATATATATATATCTATATATATATATATACAGTATATATATATATATATATGAGAGTTCCTCACAGATCAATAATGGCTCCAAACACACATCAATCGACAGTACAGGGGACATACATTGCACTAGCTACATATACTCAACATGTTTCAGCTAACGCTTTTCCTCATGAGGGAATTGCATAAACAGTGCAGAAAACAAAAAAAAACCCACCAAACATATAAGCATACTGTCAAAGTTTATAGTCCCTGTCAGAGCTGAATGCTGCTCACCGAGCCAGACTTATATAACAGGTGGTTCAGCCCGGGTCCGTTAAAAATGGCGCCAGTTATCGTAGTTAAAAAACGGCGCCCCATAGAGAACCACTATCACTAGTTATTTTTCGTTTTTGACAGCTAAAAAATGGCGCCGGCTTTAAAAACGATATTTATCGTTTATATTTGTATTGCTCCCAAACGATATTTATCGTTTTAACACTTGCTTTGCTGCCGTTTGGAAAATATCTGCCCGCCGGCTTTAATGTTTAATAGCAAAGCCCCCTTAAAAGCTAAAAACACCAAATTTGCAGGGAATGTTAAGAAGAAAATTGTGAACAAGAGGAAACAAAATTTTTTCAAAAAGACCTTATAGTTTTTGAGAAAATCGATTTTGATTATTCTTCTTCTGACCGTGGGAAAATTAAACGCCCGCCGACTTTAGCGGTTAATAGCAAAGCCCCTTTAAATGCCAGAAACACCAAATGTGTAGGGAATGTTAAGAAGAATAGTGGGAACACGAAGAAAAAAAATTGTTGAAAAAGACCTTATAGTTTTTGATAAAATCGATTTTAAATCTTCAAAGAGGAAATGTATCTATTTAAATCGCGTACTGACATTTCCGTGGAAACTTTTTCCGCCGACTTTAGCAGTTAATAGCAAAGTCCCCTTAAATCCTAGCAACACCAAATTTGCAGGATATGTTAAAAAGATACTGGGAAACAATATTTAAAAAAAATTGAAAATTTTTTTTTAAATTAAAATTTGTGGGTTATGTTCAGAGTGTGGGAAATTTTTTGAAAAAAATGACGTGGGGTCCCCCCTCCCGAGCCTTTGTAACCCCTTGTCTCCCATGCAGGCTGGGATAGCCAGAATGCGGAGCCCCGGCCAACTGGGGCTTCGCACCCTGAGCTATACCAGCCCGCATGGTCCATGGTATGGGGGGGCTTCGGGGGGGAGGGGCGGCCAAGCCTTCCCCTCCCCCCCTGAGCCCTTGTCCAATCCATGGACAAGGGGCTCTTCCCCACCTCCAGTGCCCCAGGAGGAGGTGGGGGCGACGACTCCCTGGGGGGGGGGTTCATGGTGGCATCTGGAAGTCCCCTTTAAGAAGGAGACCCCCAGATGCCCACCCCCCTCCCAGGAGAAATGAGTATAGGGCTACTTTGTACCCCTTACCCATTTCCACAAAGGGTTAAATGAAATAAAAAAACGAGAAAAGTCCTTTAATGTTCTAAATTAACCAGAAATACTTACCTGTACCTTTAACCTCTTGCCGACCGCGTCACGCCAGTAGGCGTGGCCGCGGCGGCAGCCCCAGGACCGCCTAACGCCAATTGGCGTAAAGTCCTGGGGCTCTGTTTTGCAGGAGATCGCACGCAGGCTGCGCGCGCATCTCCTGCTTGGGGGGTGGAGCTCCACCCCGCCTTCAGCCTCCGAGCGGCTATTGCCGCTCGGGAGACTGTTAGACGGCGTGATCGCCGTCTATTTACTCTGTGCAGCGCTGCGATCAGCAGCAGCGCTGCACTGGGGACAGCCGTGTGACACGGCTGTCCCCCTGGGGGACAAGAGAGCGATCGGCTCTCATAGGCAGAAGCCTATGACAGCCGATCGCCGTAATTGGCCGGCTGTGGGGAGGGAGGGAGCGAGGGAGGGAAGGGGGTTAAAGGAAGAGGTTTTTTTTTTTAAAAAAAGGCAACACAAATATTTATTAAAAAAAAAATAAACATGGGGGGAGCGATCAGACCCCACCAACAGAGAGCTCTGTTGGTGGGGAGAAAAGGGGGGGGGGAATCACTCGTGTGCTATGTTGTGCGGCCCTGCAGCTTGGCCTTAAAGCTGCAGTGGCCTTTTAAACTAAAAATTGCCTGGTCACTAGGGGGGTTTAGCCCTGCAGTCCTCAAGAGGTTAAGAAAAAAAATCCCACGTCAATTAGGTCCCACGACAGTATCCTCTATCTTGCGACCTTCTGCTACACCTTGATTGAAGATCTCCGCCGCCCCGACGCCACACACGCCGCCTCCGCCGCACTGCTCTTAGCTATACTTAGTATAGCTAAGAGCAAAAAGCATCTTTAAATTTTAGCTCCAATGGTCCCCATTGGTTCCTTAACAGACCGATGGGGATCAGGAGGATCCCCATTGGTCGATAAGGAACCAATGGGGAGCCTTGGAGCCAAAATTTAAAGATGCTTTTTGTTCTCAGCTATACTTAGTATAGCTGACAGTTGCGTCTATGCATCTATATAGACGCATTAGCGCTAGCTGCCGCTGCCCTCCCTGCCTCCCCCCACCTGTCACCCTCACCCAAGCTGGCACCCATGGGTGCATTGGGTGCCAGCATGGGTGAGGGTGACAGGTGGGGGGAGGCAGGGAGGGCAGCGGCAGCTAGCGCTAATGCGTCTATATAGACGCATAGACGCAATTCTCAGCTATACTAAGTATAGCTAAGAGCAGTGCGGCGGAGGCGGCATGTGTGGCGTCGGGGCGGCGGAGATCTTCAATCAAGATGTATCAGAAGATCGCAAGATGGAGGATACTGTCGTGGGACCTGATTGGCGTGGGATTTTTTTCTTAAAGGTACAGGTAAGTATTTGTGGTTAATTTAGAACATTAAAGGACTTTTCTCGTGGTTGTGTTTTTATTTCATTTAACCCTTTGTGGAAATGGGTAAGGGGTACAAAGTAGCCCTATACTCATTTCTCCTGGAAGGGGGGTGGGCATCTGGGGGTCCCCTTCTTAAAGGGGACTCCCAGATGCCACCATGAACCCCCCCAGGGAGTCGTCGCCCCCGCCTCCACCTGGGGCAAGGGAGGCGGGGAAGAGCCCCTTGTCTATGCATTGGACAAGGGGCTCCGGGGGCAAGGGGGAGCCTTGGCCGCCCCTCCCCCCCGGAGCCCCCCCATACCATGGACCATGCGGGCTGGTATAGCTCAGGGTGCGAAGCCCCAGTCGGCTGGGGCTCCGCATTCTGGCTATCCCAGTCTGCATGGGGGACAAGGGGTTACAGAGGCTCGGGAGGGGGGACCCCACGTCGTTTTTTTTTTAAATTTGGTATTAATTTTTATTTTTTTAATGTTCTGAGTGTGGGAAATAAATTAAAAAAAAAAACGACGTGGGGTCCCCCCTCCCGAGCCTCTGTAACCCTTTGTCCCCCATGCAGGCTGGGATAGCCAGAATGCGGAGCCCTGGCCGACTGGGGCTTCGCACCCTGAGCTATACCAGCCCGCATGGTCCATGGTATGGCGGGGCTCTGGGGGGGAGGGGCGGCCAAGCCTCCCCCTCCCCCCCGGAGCCCCTTGTCCAATCCATGGACAAGGGGCTCTTCCCCGCCTCCCTTGCCCCAGGTGGAGGCGGGGGGCGACGACTCCCTGGGGGGGGTTCATGGTGGCATCTGGGAGTCCCCTTTAAGAAGGGGACCCCCAGATGCCCACCCCCCTCCCAGGAGAAATGAGTATAGAGGTACAAAGTGCCCCTTACCCATTTCCACAAAGGGTTAAGTGAAATAAAAACACAACCACGAGAAAAGTATTTTAATAATCTTAATTAACCACAAATACTTACCTGTACCTTTAAAAAAATGTTCCCACGCCAATATATCCTCGGAAATGATCCAACGAATAACAATATCCTCTTATCTTGCGATCTTCAATTAACTTGATTGAAGATCTCCCACGCCAATTAGAATACTATACCTTACAATGCGTCCTGCGTAGGGACGCATAGCACGGCTCCCGCTGTCCTCCCTGCCTCCTCACCTGTCACCCTCACCTAGCCTGGCACCTGGTGCACCCATGGGTGCCACCCTAGGTGAGGGTAACAGGTGCAGGCAGACGGGGAGAGACAGCGGAGCTGGCAGCTATACGTCCGCACAGGACGCATCCTAAGGTATAGTAACCGACTCTTTAGTAGCCGGTTCTTTTTGTATTGAATCAAATGAATCGATTCATTTGATTCAATACAAAAAGAACCGGCTACTAAAGAGCCGGTTACTATCCTAAGGTATAGTAACCGGCTCATAAATGAGCCGGTTCTTTTTGTATTGAATCAAATGAATCAATTCATTTGATTCAATACAAAAAGAACCGGCTCATTTATGAGCTGGTTACTATACCTTAGGATGCATCCTGTGCGGACGTATAGCTGCCAGCTCCGCCGTCTCTCCCCGTCTGCCTGCACCTGTCACCCTCACCTAGGGTGGCACCCATGGGTGCACCAGGTGCCAGGCTAGGTGAGGGTGACAGGTTAGGAGGCGGGGAGGACAAAAAGACCTTATAGTTTTTGAGAAAATCGAATTTAAATCTTCAAAGAGGAAATGTATCTATTTAAATCGCGTACTGACATGTCCGTGGAAACTTTTTCCGCCGACTTTAGCAGTTAATAGCAAAGTCCCCTTAAATCCTAGCATGGTCCATGGTATGGAGGGGGCTCCGGGGGGGAGGGGCGGCCAAGCCTCCCCCTCCCCCCCGGAGCCCCTTGTCCAATCCATGGACAAGGGGCTCTTCCCCGCCTCCCTTGCCCCAGGTGGAGGCGGGGGCGACGACTCCCTGGGGGAGGTTCATGGTGGCATCTGGGAGTCCCCTTTAAGAAGGGGACCCCCAGATGCCCACCCCCCTCCCAGGAGAAATGAGTATAGGGCTACTTTGTACCCCTTACCCATTTCCACAAAGGGTTAAATGAAATAAAAACACAACCACGAGAAAAGTCCTTTAATGTTCTAAATTAACCACAATTACCATTACCTGTACCTTTAAGAAAAAAATCCCATGCCAATCAGGTCCCACGACAGTATCCTCCATCTTGCGATCTTCTGATACATCTTGATTGAAGATCTCCACCGCCCCGACGCCACACATGCCGCCTCCGCCGCACTGCTCTTAGCTATACTTAGTATAGCTGAGAATTGCGTCTATGCGTCTATATAGACGCATTAGCGCTAGCTGCCGCTGCCCTCCCTGCCTCCCCCCACCTGTAACCCTCACCCATGCTGGCACCCAATGCACCCGTGGGTGCCAGCTTGGGTGAGGGTGACAGGTGGGGGGAGGCAGGGAGGGCAGCGGCAGCTAGCGCTAATGCGTCTATATAGATGCATAGACGCAACTCTCAGCTATACTAAGTATAGCTGAGAACAAAAAGCATCTTTAAATTTTGGCTCCAAGGCTCCCCATTGGTTCCTTATCGACCAATGGGGATCCTCCTGATCCCCATTGGTCTGTTAAGGAACCAATGGGGACCATTGGAGCTAAAATTTAAAGATGCTTTTTGCTCTTAGCTATACTAAGTATAGCTAAGAGCAGTGCGGCGGAGGCGGCGTGTGTGGCGTCGGAGTGGCGGAGATCTTCAATCAAGATGTATCAGAAGGTCGCAAGATAGAGGATACTGTCGTGGGACCTAATTAACGTGGGATTTTTTTTCTTAAAGGTACAAGTAAGTATTTCTGGTTAATTTAGAACATTAAAGGACTTTTCTCGTTGTTGTGTTTTTATTTCATTTAACCCTTTGTGGAAATGGGTAAGGGGTACAAAGTAGCCCTATACTCATTTCTCCTGGGAGGGAGGTGGGCATCTGGGGGTCCCCTTCTTAAAGGGGACTCCCAGATGCCACCATGAACCCCCCCCCGGGAGTCGTCGCCCCCACCTCCTCCTGGGGCACCGGAGGTGGGGAAGAGCCCCTTGTCCATGGATTGGACAAGGGCTCCGGGGGGGAGGGGAAGGCTTGGCCGCCCCTCCCCCCCCGAAGCCCCCCCATACCATGGACCATGCGGGCTGGTATAGCTCAGGGTGCGAAGCCCCAGTCGGCCGGGGCTCCGCATTCTGGCTATCCCAGCCTGCATGGGAGACAAGGGGTTACAGAGGCTCAGGAGGGGGGACCCCACGTCATTTTTTTCAAAAAATTTCCCACACTCTGAACATAACCCACAAATTGTAATTTAAAAAAAAAAATTCAATTTTTTTTTTAAATATTGTTTCCCAGTTTCTTCTTAACATTCCCTACACATTTGGTGTTTCTGGCATTTAAAGGGGCTTTGCTATTAACCGCTAAAGTCGGCGGGCGTTTAATTTTCCCACGGTCAGAAGAAGAATATTCAAAATCGATTTTCTCAAAAACTATAAGGTCTTTTTGAAAAAAAAATTTTTCCTCTTGTTCACAATTTTCTTCTTAACATTCCCTGCAAATTTGGTGTTTTTAGCTTTTAAGGGGGCTTTGCTATTAAACATTAAAGCCGGCGGGCAGATATTTTCCAAAGGGCAGCAAAGCAAGGGTTAAAACGATAAATATCGTTCAGGCAGGACAAAAAAAAAAGTTTTAAAACGATAAATTTCGTTCAAAAGGTCTGCACTATTTTAACCTTTAAAACGATAAATATCATTTTAAGCATATATCGGGCAGAAGGGGGCGCCATTTTTTGCTGGCGCCATTTTTAACTAGACGCGGTTCAGCCTGCCATTATTGGACTCCACCTTCTGGGTGTACCTCCTCTGGAAAAAATACCGCCCCTCTATATGTAAATCACAGGGTCTGTTCAGTATAATGACTCCTCTGAAAAAACACCACCCCTCCATATGCATATTGCAGGATCTGCCTTGCAAAATGCACATTGGAAGTCTCTATTTGTACATCGCAAAGACTCTATATTCACATAGCAGGGTTTCCATATACACGCTGCAAAAGCTCTATATGCACATTGCATGATCTACTTTATAGAATACCGGTATTTACCTGTGCCCGAGATCAGGCGTGTACTGGTGTATGCATATCCATTATCTATTCCTGCACAGCAAACTACTACTTTTGTGATTACTTTTAGGTGAGGGAGGCCTTGTGGATGCACATCACGCCAGAGGTTGGTGCGCATCCCAGCAAACAATCCCTGCATAGTAATATGTCTGCATCAGCCATAGAGCAGAAACACAAACAACGCCATCGTCATAGTGACAGTGCACCCTGCGATACAGTTAAATGCTGCAAAAGGACGTCGCTCCAGTCCACTCACTGTCCATTTATTTTCAGATAGTAAATCCATCATGTATATCTATAGATTGCCCACTTGGATCCATAGATAGATCAATAGAAGTCAGATGAGTCAGCCACAGCATAAAATGCAGTGCAGACAGACCACCAGAAAAACAAAGTAATCAATGTTACTTAGAGGGGGCTGCACTAATAGAGTATACATCTTGCAGGAGGGCTTCAGAACAGCCAGGTGGAACATAAAACGGGGGAGGAGGGGTGCCATTGCACATAATTTCCACTAGACTGATAGGGCCTACTGAACCCTGTTTCTCAGGGCCATTTAAGGTGGTTAAAACAGTCAGAAGATAAAAATAATTATCATAAATGTCACCATATCATGAGGTGCCTAGATTTACCTCTATCATTAAAAACAGATAAACGTATAAACACGCAGATGAAATCAAGTTTCCAAAAATGACGCATATGCGAACCCCTCATTTAGACCCATGGGGGCCATACAGTCTAGGCAAAAGATCCATTTCGCCTCAGTCTGAAGGAGAATTCTTTCATGATCTCCCCCCCTACTATTTCTTAAAACCTTTTGGATTCCAAAGAATTGAGTATTGAATGGGTCGTTCGGGTGGGCTGACCTTATACGTCTCGAGACAGTTGTGTCTCTTTTTTTGCATATGTCGCCTGTGTGTTCTTGGATGCGTCTCTTTATTGCCCTCCTCGTCATCCCAACATACAATTTTTTGCAGGGGCAAACGGCCCCATAGTGCACACTTTCTGTGTCACAATTTATGAAGGTAAGTATCTTAAAGGTCTGGGTCTCACGAGCACCTCTAAAGATTTTGGTTTGCATAACATTTGCACAGGCTTTGCATTTGCTGCAACGGAACATCCCTGTAGGTTTGACAGTATGCTTATATGTTTGGTGTTTTTTTTGGTTTTTTTTTGGCACTGTTTATGTAATTCACTCCTGAGGAAAGCGTTAGCTGAAACATGTCGAGTATATGTAGCTAGTGCAATGTATGTCCCCTGTACTGTCAATTGATGTGTGTATGGGGCCATTTTTGATTTGTGAGGAACTCTCATATATATCTAACTGAGAGCTTATACCTTTTTTCCTCAATGGATATTTAACCTAGTGAGGATCCTCTAATATCCTGAACCTCAAATGATGACTCCTATGTTTATTCTAAACTACATACATTGGGCTGCCCGGTATTAATAGGACAATCCTTGTTTATTTGTTGTAAAATATTACATGTGCTGCTCACCAATTCTATATATTTTAATTGTTTCTAATAAAGATTACGTTTTTAGAGCGCTAGGGGTCTGTCCCAATAGGGAACACGTAATACAAAAACAGTCTTTGTAGGTTTTAAAATTAGCTTGCCCATTGAAGTCTATGGCGGTTCGCGCAACTTTTGCGGAAGTTTGCGTCCACGGTCCACGAACCCAAAATCTGAGGTTCGAGCCATCTCTAGTGTTGGAGAACTGTCTTTGTGCCTCCTGGATGTAGTCACTTTTGTACATGATGACAATGACACCTCCTTTATCCACTAGTTTGATGATAATGTCTTTATTCTCCTTCAGGGGTTTGATAGTCTGGCTGTCACTCTTGCAATGTTATGTTCTGACTGAGCAAGTGTTATAACATCAGTGACTTTAAATCTAGGATATGGTGTTGAACCTTATGTCTCACAGGAAGCCTAACAAACATCCAGTACATGCTTAAAGAGGAACTCCAGTGAAAAAATGTAATAAAAAGTGCTTCATTTTTACAATAACCATGTATAAATTATTTAGCCAGTGTTTGCCCATTGTAAAATCTTTTAAATCCCTGATTTACATTCTGACATTTATTACATGGTGACATTTTTACTGTTGGCAGGTGATGTAGCTGCTGCATGGTTTTTTGGCAGTTGGAAACAGCTGTAAACAGCTATTTCTCACAAAGCAGCAAGGTTCCCAGACAGGAAACTGCCAAGAGCATGTACTCAAGAGTTTTTTGTGGGAGGGGTTTCACCACAATAGCAGTCATACAGCGCCCCCTGATGGTCTGTTTGTGAAAAGGAATAGATTTCTCATGTTAAAGGGGGTATCAGCTACTGATTGGAATAAAGTTCAATTCTTGGTCTGAGTTTCTCTTCAAGAGGAGGATTTGTGGGAAGGTTAAAGGTATTCTAAAATTTGGAAAAAAATAATTCCCTTTAGAGCTGAAAACCATTTTTTTTTTAAATGCTGTTACATCTCTATTCCATACTATAATCTGTCCTGAGCAGCAACACTGCTTTTTTCTGGTCTGCAACTTACTCTCTCTGTATCTATCATCCTCTAACCTCATCCCCTACTTTATCTCTGTCTCACATTTATTTTTTCCTCTCTCACGTGTCTTCAATATTCTCTCTAGTTCTTTCTACCGCTTTGTTTTCTCTGTACATTTCTCTAGCAAAGGATTTTCAGATTACCATAACCATAATCTTTTTGTTATCTTACAGAAGTATTTTAATAATTCCAGTGAATCTCACAGATCTCATAGCAATTCAAAAGGGAATTACATGGCTTCAATAAAATAATAGTGATATGAAAAGAGAGAGATCCATGGATAATTCTAATAAATTGGGTGACCACATTTATGAGGATGCACAAAGCTTTATTTCCTTAACCATTTATGCCTTCTGGACGTAGTAGCTACGTCAAGAAGGCCATGTGCGCTCCCGTGGCCGATCACGCACGTGCACATGCGTTCCCAGCCGTGGATCGTTAGCCCAGGAATCAATCAATCGGGTCATGGTGCCCCATGATTGATTTCTCTCCCCGGCAGAAAAAGCGACCGCTTCTCTTGGAAGCCTCGCTTTTTCTGCCTCTTACCTCCCCCTACGTCCCTCTAAGCGTACATGTTAGGCTTAGAGTGACGTCATGTAAACAAACACAAGGTTGCCATCTTGTGGCCAAAAAGTAAAGCTACTTCTACATATAAAAAAAAATGAACACACATTTACATAAAAAAATTACTATTTACATCCAACCCTCCCAAAAATACCCAAATAAAATGTTTAATAATAATAAAAAAATGACAATTAAAAAACCACATAAATATTTACCTTAGGGTCTAAACTTTTTAAATATCCATGTAAAGATGAAATATTTTTTAAAAAAAATTATTATAAGCTTGTAAATACTGATGGATGCAAAACGGAAAAAATGCACTTATATTTCCAAATAAAATATTGTCGCCATACATTGTGATAGGGACATAATTTAAATGGTGTAATAACCAGGACAAATGGGCAAATACAATACGTGGGTTTTAATTATGGAGGCATGTATTATTTTAAACTATAATGGCCGAAAACTGAGAAATAATGAATTTTTTCAGTTTTTTTTCTTATTCTTCCTGTTAAAATGCATTTACAGTGAAGTGGCTCTTAGCAAAATGTACCTGTGATGATCTGCTCAGCTGCCTGTGCAGGCAGGCAGCTTTTTGACCATTGTTTAGGTTTACATGCTGCAGGACTCTGGAAAGAAGAGCTTCTGTCAGTTTTGCAGCTTGTGCTTGCAGAGGAATTTGCATACGTTGTCATGCAAATTGCCTGGCCACATTCATTGGAGGCGTGTACTATAAGTACTATGTGTTTCCCACAATGCTTGGCTGTTCATAAGGAGTCTTCCTGTGAAACACTCTGGAGAGTGTCAGCCATGCTCTTTGTTTGAAGATCAGCTTAGAGTAATTCCTGGAAACTGTGCTAGCCAACCTGGCTTTGAAACTGTTCAATGATCCTATGTGTAAGTTCCCCTTTAAATGAGAGATATACAACAAACATGCCTTTTAATCTCCATGTGGCAACATCCTTGATAAGAGAATAATGTCTTATACTATGACAAACTACCCACTGAGATGTAAATTACATTCACCCTACGCGGAGTAAAAATTCAAGTTGCCTGACCAACATTTTATTGCCTTACTGCACTGTATAAACTTACGCTAGCCATACCTATCCCAGCTGATTGCCAGCAGCTACTGTGACTGTAGCGAAGATTGACCAATAGCTGAGGAACATACCCAAGAGAGGAGGAGACTCTGACACAATATAAGTAAATGCACGAGAGGGAGGGAATCACACCCTGAAGAAACGCCCACGGCGTGAAACGCGTCGGTGGGCGGAGTCAAAGCGACGTCTGGCCGTCCTGACTATTCCTCACAGGAAACTACCCTACCCAGGAGCCTTAGCTGTAAGCAGAGCGCATACTCTATCCAGAACAGCGTGGAGAGTATCACCGCCGCCTTGCTGGGACGCCAGCCGGCTTGAATCTCACGGCATGCCTGCTGACAGCCTGCAATAGATGGCGACCTAACCAGGGGGGCCCCCAATGTTACTATCCACATACCTACTCAGCCCAGGAATGTCTCAAACAGCGCTGTGGAAGTCTACACTGAAGCCGGTAAGATCCACCCATTAATGTTTTGCTTTGCACGTTCACATGTCGCTTGTTGACGCTTGAAGAAGTTGGACTAGTATGACTTGTTGTATATGCATGGCTATGTATTGACCTCAAAGTTTGCTGAAACCATTACAACATTATGTGCTTCGCATGTCCTCTGGCGATGATTATCAGCATGAAACACGATTTTGCTCTATGATTATGTGCATGGACATTAATATATCAGAACACTATATGAGGATTTATGGACTTGCTTCCAGCTTTTTAATATTTTTTCTAACAAATCTCAGCACTGAGACCCATAGACAGGGGAGCTATGGTATGATTGGTGTGAGTGATGTGTGCTGATTGTATGGCCGGCCATGAACAATGCTGTTTATGACTCCGCAACATTCCTTCCTTTTATTTTTATCCCTGTTTTATCTTCCCCATGTTTGACCAAATAAAGCATTTGTATTTTTATACTACACGTGAGACCAAATCTATCTACTTTGTTTGAAGTTATCCCTAACTGGTTGTGTTATAGGCAGATTGATGGGACTGTATTCTTTGCATTGGAACTGGAGGTCTTTTCAAGACCCCATATCCATGTATACTTAATCTACTCTCTGCATGTATTATCCGTTTAATTCTTGTACTATAATTGGGATTGATTGTCCTATTCTCGGATCCTGCGGGAATTTTAGTTTTATCCATCTTTTATTACCTTCTCTTAGTGCATTATACTAAATATTTACTAGCGACCGTTAAATTAAAATGGCCTATTGTATACCAGATAGCCTGGAGGACGAGATTGGCATTTCTTTCAAAGAAAATATGATTAAAGACCAATCAGCCTACCAGGAGATTAAGGGACACTTTAAAATTCATAAGGCAATTTTGATCAAGCAATTGAAGCGTAAATGGAACTCTTCTCTGCTAGATTCTTACTACAAAGCGGGCATAGTACCGGAGGGAATACTGGAGAGAATTATCCCTGCTGAAAATTTGCTCACTGAACGTTTTGTTAAAAAATGGAAAGAAAGTGCATTAAAACGTGGTCTGGAAATTGTTCAGCTGTTCGCAGAGGAGGAGAAAGAACAATTAAAAGAAATTACATTGACAGTTCAGGATAGTGCGTCTGTTCTGAACTTATTTCAAAACAATGAACATTTTGCTCCCCTCAATGAACAGCTGAAGCAACAAATGGAAAAAATACAGACAGAAATCAAAAAAGATAAACAGGCAAAATTTGCCAAAGATTTAGCAAAGTGGGATGAAGATAGAGCACTTAACCCGATAGAAAGATTAAATAAGAAAAGAGATTATAATAGAAGACGGAGAGGAAATAGGTCCTCAGATGAAGGGTCAGAAGGAGAAACAGATACCTCAGTGGGTTCGGGTGCAAGTTCAAAAAAGTCGGTGACTTTTTTAGACAAGGAGGACAAAAAAGGCCAGAGGGGGAGGAGCTTTACAAGAAAACAAAGAAACAAAAGGACCAGAAGCAGACAGAGGAATTGGCAATATTGGGAAAAAGATCAAGCAAGAGAGGAGGACGATGGCAGACAAAGAAGGGACAGAGAAGAGAGAAAGGGTGCTGTAGGGGGGATGATTACTCGGAGCAAAATGGATCAAAGGAAAAAATAGGTCCTGAAGACCTGACAGTCATAAATCTCTCCAGATTCCAACTAGGCAAACATCATATGTCCCTATTAAGGAGAGGACTATCCTTCTCCCCAGTGACAAAAGGTGACTGTTTTGAAGTGTTCAAGGACATACATTTGTTTTTGCGTAAATTGACACTAAAGCTATGGCATCAAACTAAAGACCAAGGTGATCACCTTGATAGGCCCAGCCCTGATACGCCCCCTGATCCATTTGAAATTGATCTATCTATCCCCACTCAGGACGATCAGGATGGGCCCCGTGAAATGGATTTATTGGGGAGCATCAACTACAGAAATGATGGGGGGGGGGCGATGACTGGATGCATGAGCTTGAGCTACTGGACCCCCAAATAGATGCCCCTCTAGTCCCTACAAAACTTAAAAAGAGATCTATAAAGATGCCTCCCCTATCAAACAATAAATACATAGCTGTATTTTTGGAGACAATTCAAAAGGATTTAAAAACATTTGACTGGACTCGGAGACCAGAGAAACTTAACCTAACAAAAGACGAACAAAGGGCCCTTAAGGAACTTCAGGCAGCTAAGGGCCTAATTATAAAACCGGGTGACAAGGGAGGAAACGTGGTCCTTCTTGATGAGGGGGACTACGTTGCCGAATGCAGACGCCTATTAGGTGATCAGAGTACTTACCAAAAACTGACTGAAAATCCATTCCCTTTAATAGTCCATAAAGTCAATTCCCTAGTGGATGACGCATGGATGAAGGGCGTCATCACTGAGGATGAACGAGACTACATGAAAGTTGATATCTATAACATCCCTACTTTTTACACTATACCTAAAGTTCATAAGAATATGACTAAACCACCGGGCCGCCCGATTGTGGCAGGTATAGGTGGCCCCACACAACGTTTGGGCAAATATATAGATGAACGTTTAAAACCGCTGGTGAGCCAATTACCATCATTTGTTCTTGACACCAAGAATCTCTTAGATGTGCTCAGAGACCTGATGATTTCCCCGGGATCCCTCCTTGTCGGAATCGACGTGGAGTCATTATACACGTCGATTTCACATGAGGAGGGACTCCGGGCTACACAGTTCTTTTTACAGGGTCATTACCCTGAATTTGCTGATTTTAATCAATTTATTTTTGATGCGGTGGATTTGATCCTGCATTTAAATTGCTTTTCCTTCGATGGAACCTTCTATAGGCAGACCAGGGGCACGTCAATGGGGGCGGCGTGTGCCCCGGCCTATGCCTTCCTTCATTTGGGATTTTGGGAACATCAGATTGTTTATGGTGACCCGGACTTTCGGGCACACGCCGCCCTATGGCTTCGCTATATAGATGACGTGCTCTTGGTCTGGACCGGAAATGAAGAGGAACTTAAAAACTTTATATTAAGACTTAACCAAAATGATAAAAACATTAAATTAACATATACGGTGAATGACCACACACTGTGTTTTCTGGACTTACATCTAAGAGTCGAGGGAAATAGACTATCTACCTCTACTTTTCGCAAACCGACAGCAGGTAATAGCCTGCTTCATGCATCCAGTCATCACCCTCCCCCTCTAATTAGGGGGGTGCCGTATGGACAATTCATCAGATTACGACGAAATTGTTCCAATGACGATAATTTCCGTTTGGAAGCTAGATCAATGTATGATCGCTTTAGACAAAGAGGATACCCACACCGTACCCTACGCAGGGCTCTGCGGAAGGCATGGGAAGTGGACAGAATTGACTTGTTAAATAGACGAGAAACCACAAAAAGAGAAGATGACAGTTATTTGCGCTTGATTAGCACCTATGGGTCCCATTGGGAATCTTTACGCAATATTTTTGAAAAGAATTGGAACATTCTAACTGCATCCCCAGAAATTCTAAAGATAGTTGGACCTAGACCATTGATGACAGCTAAACGCGCACCCAATCTTCGTGATAAATTGGTAAAAAGTGAATATAAGAGAGATACAGCCACTTGGCTAGACAAACATATTCCTAATGGGACTTACAGATGCTCCGGGTGCAAGTTATGCCCATTTATAGACCGTAAGGACAATAAGAACTTCTATGACAGCTCAGGCCAAAACAAATATGAAATAAGATCACACATAAATTGCCTAACTGAGAAAGTCATATACATGATTGAGTGTCCTTGTGGATTAAAATATGTAGGAAAAACAAAAAGTATGATGAAAGATAGGGTCTTAGAGCATTTGCGCCTGATCGAAGACAATAATGAAGGAAAAAGCTTTTTGGCAACACATTATGCCCAATTTCATAACAGTGATTTGACAGGCACTAAGGTAAAGGGCATTTATAGGCTAAACATTTCGAGCAGGAGGGGAGACTATGATGATGTCCTTTACTGTAAGGAGGCCATGTGGATACACAGGTTAAACACCCTGTATCCGCATGGCCTCAACAGGGAGTTGGACCTGAGGGCATTCCTGCGTCTGAATGCATATGGATGACAGTGTATATGTGATGAGAGTGCACTACATGACAACTGGTGTTCTAATCAGATAATATTTCCCAACCTGGCTTTGAAACTGTTCAATGATCCTATGTGTAAGTTCCCCTTTAAATGAGAGATATACAACAAACATGCAGCCAAAAAACAGCCTTTTAATCTCCATGTGGCAACATCCTTGATAAGAGAATAATGTCTTATACTATGACAAACTACCCACTGAGATGTAAATTACATTCACCCTACGCGGAGTAAAAATTCAAGTTGCCTGACCAACATTTTATTGCCTTACTGCACTGTATAAACTTACGCTAGCCATACCTATCCCAGCTGATTGCCAGCAGCTACTGTGACTGTAGCGAAGATTGACCAATAGCTGAGGAACATACCCAAGAGAGGAGGAGACTCTGACACAATATAAGTAAATGCACGAGAGGGAGGGAATCACACCCTGAAGAAACGCCCACGGCGTGAAACGCGTCGGTGGGCGGAGTCAAAGCGACGTCTGGCCGTCCTGACTATTCCTCACAGGAAACTACCCTACCCAGGAGCCTTAGCTGTAAGCAGAGCGCATACTCTATCCAGAACAGCGTGGAGAGTATCACCGCCGCCTTGCTGGGACGCCAGCCGGCTTGAATCTCACGGCATGCCTGCTGACAGCCTGCAATAGATGGCGACCTAACCAGGGGGGCCCCCAATGTTACTATCCACATACCTACTCAGCCCAGGAATGTCTCAAACAGCGCTGTGGAAGTCTACACTGAAGCCGGTGAGATCCACCCATTAATGTTTTGCTTTGCACGTTCACATGTCGCTTGTTGACGCTTGAAGAAGTTGGACTAGTATGACTTGTTGTATATGCATGGCTATGTATTGACCTCAAAGTTTGCTGAAACCATTACAACATTATGTGCTTCGCATGTCCTCTGGCGATGATTATCAGCATGAAACACGATTTTGCTCTATGATTATGTGCATGGACATTAATATATCAGAACACTATATGAGGATTTATGGACTTGCTTCCAGCTTTTTAATATTTTTTCTAACAAATCTCAGCGCTGAGACCCATAGACAGGGGAGCTATGGTATGATTGGTGTGAGTGATGTGTGCTGATTGTATGGCCGGCCATGAACAATGCTGTTTATGACTCCGCAACATTCCTTCCTTTTATTTTTATCCCTGTTTTATCTTCCCCATGTTTGACCAAATAAAGCATTTGTATTTTTATACTACACGTGAGACCAAATCTATCTACTTTGTTTGTGCTAGGAAGGTTCCCTAGTGCAGTTAGGATTGTTTATCTGTTTTGTTTGTCTGTTGTGATTGTCCTGTCCCAACGGTGGCCGACAGGAAATTGTTCTGATCTCTGTTCTTGGAGTATAGCTGGTGCAGCGGTTGCTACCAGCTATCTCTTCTGATCTGTCTCACTTGGATCGCACTAGCATCTTGCGCTAGCGCTGTGGATCCTTCTGTTCTGTCTCCTTGGATCGTGCTAGCCACTTTCGTTAGTGCTGTGGATCCTATCTCTCGCTTGTCCCTGTTTTCGTGTGTCTGTCTTGTCTGCTACGACCGCTTGCTGGAGGCTCGGTGAGGTAACCGTTAAGCAAGCGTTCGCGTCCTCTGTTTCATGTTTGTCTGTTGATGGTTAGTTAAGCGTGCTTGTCTCTATTGTGCTTATCACGTGGAGGCCACGCATAACCGCGTGCACTGTTGTGAATGAGTGCGGTGTTCGCGGTTAGCTAGCATTTGTTATTTTCCGCATATCCTCATTGTATGATTTGCTGTGCCTTTGCTATCCTCGTATTCTGTTCTATCTGCCTTGTATCACTTCTGGCAATCGCCTTTCTTGCGGTTGCGTTTCTGTTTCGTATCTGCTGTTGTGTGTGCGCGGTCACGGGTGGCGACTAGATTGGCGCACACACATACAATCTGTCCCTTTGCTTGTTCTCATTCGCAATCGCTTCTCTTGCGATTGCATTCTGCGCTTCGTACAATTCCTGTCTGGCATTTGTGGAGGTACAGAGGATTGGTTCCTCTGCACTCCCCAGCGCCATCTGCCGACAGGAATTTCCCTTTACGGGTGCGTAGCACCTTTTACTGGGTGCCTGCAATTATACGCTTGTGGAGGATTTCCGCCGTATCAGCACACGTGTTGTGCGCTACTCACGGAGAAAGTTCCACAATCGTTACAGTACCATGCAAATAAAGCCTAATTGGTGGCGGAAAAAACAAGATATAGATCAGTTCATTGTGATAATTAGTGATAAAGTTATAGGCTAATGAATGGGAGGTGAACATTGCTCGGATGCATAAAGTGAAAACGACTGAAGGCTGAAGTGGTTAAAGTAGACTATAATTAGTAGATTATAATTATTGGACAGTCACAAGCATAGAACAATGATGACAATTTTGAAAAATCTTATGTTAGTACTACTGATAGTAGTAGATACCACAGAGCTACAATATAAAATAAAATTAAATGATTGACAAAACATGTTATTTGTGGAAAATGTGGTGTCAATCTTTTATAAATTGCTTGGTATAAATGTTGCTACTACTGACTTATCTTGGGGAAAAAACACAGCAAGTTACTATAGTTTTCACCACAAAATGTCACAAATGTTATGAAAAGATATAACAACCTGTTCAGGACCTAAAAACTGTTTTAAAATAAACATTGTCATTTGAAGCACAACAAAGGTCTAGGTATAGCAAGTTTGTAATCATGTTAGAAAGAACTGTAGAGTACTTACAATCATGCTGCTGTTGCTATAAAGAGATTAGTGCACAAACTTGTTCATTGGCCCCTAGGAGGAACACATGAGAAAAAAAACCAAACAAACAGTTTTATGCTTTGTCTAGGTGGCCATAACTGCCGGAAGTCTTGAATTTTGAAGCCTAACAACTTTTAAAGGGCATATTTGTGAATTGTAGAGTAAAAACAGGTTGAGGATGCTACAAAAACACCCAAACTATAGATGGAATGTTATTCTGCACATTCAGCAGAAGATAAGCCTTCCTGTTGTAGCAAACTTATACTGAACTCTTTTCTTGTATTTTATTTTTTATATCACAGACTGTCTGCCATCAACTCACTTTTCTGATGTTCCAAACCTAAGAACTAATCTTCCAAGAGCTGTCTTGACTAGCTAGTGTCTTCCACTCTCTGCTGGAGTCAGATTTTTTTCCCTGTATCCCCAGCACAACAGTCTAATTCACTCCAGCAGCAGTGCTAGTACTATGCAGATGGAGGACATTATTAGTAAGACTATTGAAGTGTGGCCAATTGGACACTTTGTTACTAAAGCAGCCAATGGTATGCTGGGACCTGTAGTCCAACAGGATTGGTCATCTTCCCAATAAAGTTCTGCCCTGTCCAGTGCTTCACCGTCTGTGGCAGTGTTAGTTGCAGAGTGCTAGCTTCTAGAGTGTGATTTGGATGTTTTTTTTTATACAACCTTTGACCAGCTGACCACATTTTGCATTGCCCTGTCAAAAACCTGTGCGGTTCTTGCCTTTTTCATGATTGTCAACTCACTAAAGGACCAACCTTTAAAGCGTTGCTATCAAATAAATCCGGCATAGCGGGGTCTGAACCCTCTATAACAGTAATTATAGATTGATGGTATACCTTGAAATGAATCAGAGCACTCAGTATATGATTTTATATAAAAAGAATGTATTTGCTTATCATACAGCATATATACAAATTATGAACAGTTCCAAGTAGTGTTTCCTTCTAACAGCACTCCATCTCATCATAGCCTTTAAAGCCAAGCAATCATCAATCTTCTAAGCACATTCAAAAAAAGTATATAATAGTTGTGTTATGTAGAAAAAGATCAAAAGTAGTCTCATCTGTATTAAAGAGAATCTGTATTGTTAAAATCGCACAAAAGTAAACATACCAGTGTGTTAGGGGACATCTCCTATTACCCTCTGTCACAATTTCACCGCTCCCCGCCGCATTAAAAGTAGTCAAAAACAGTTTTAAAAAGTTTGTTTATAAACAAACAAAATGGCCACCAAAACAGGAAGTAGGTTGATGTACAGCATGTCCACACATAGAAAATACATCCATACACAAGCAGGCTGTATACAGCCTTACTTCTGAATCTCAAGAGATCACTTGTGTGTGTTTACCTTCTGTCCCCAGCTTCTCTCATGCACTGAACATTACAGGCTTCCTGCAGACAGCTCTGCCTATGTCGTTAATTCCTCAGTATGTGACAGACCAGCTCCTTTCACAGCCTCCAGAGGAGGATTTTTATCCAGCTCTCTTCTATCACTGATAAGATAGCAGAGAAGCTGCTGGCTTATGTAAATAAAACACACACTGGAGTGTGCATAGAGGAACAGTTCAACACTGAAGAACTTGGCAGCCTTCCAGACACAGGCCGACAAGTCTGACAGGGGAAAGATACATTGATTTATTACAGAGATGGTTATAGTAGAAAGAGCTGCAGTGAGCCAGAACAGATTAGAATAGGTTTAGGAACTTGTAGGATGGTAGAAAAAATGTTGTAATTTTTGTTACAGAGTCACTTTAATAGTTGTGTATCTAGTAGCTGTGTAAAACTTCTAGTAATCTTCTTAAATAGCATAAAAATAGCTTTTAAAAAAAAACTTCTTGCTAACATCTTAACAGAACTTAATGCTGAAAAAATAATAAAGTAAATCACCAGAACATTAGGCATATTACCCCTTCTCTGTCATCTCTTCAGTATCTATAATCACACATGGGAAGGTAGCTACTGGCTTGTAGCTGAGTAGGTGTCTTTTAGGAGAGATTCGGTCTGGATGTCTCTGAAAGCTCTCAAAACCACCTACTTTTATACACCTACTTTTATACACATGGGTTCAATATGGAATTTCCCTAAATCTCTGAAGATGTCCCAGAGCAATATTTTAAAGAAATACTCGAACTTTACAGTTTACGATGAAATTTTGCATAGAACCTTAAAACTTAAAACAGCTTGTCCTGCATAAATAAACCACTAGAATTCTGACAGCCCCCTGTACTGTTCTGCTTGTTGTGACTACGCCTTTTCCTGACCCTTCCTTGGCTTATCTACCTGGCTGCCTGAGAAACTGTGCTTGACTCTTGACTTGTTTCTGACCTTAAGGTTGTCTGACCCCCAGATTGAAAGTCATCTGGCCTCCAGTCAGTGGCTTAGAGATCCCCATGGCAGCCACAGTTGCTGCTATTGGGCCGGTAGCCAATGGGGACTCAGGATCAGATAAGGGGGTCCGCTGCAGGACTTATGGAGACCAGTGTTGGGTCCACTGAAGTGCAAAGTAGTGAGGAGAGCATATGAGAGAAGTGACTTACCTCTCCTGGCTCTAACGGTGATCTACTGTCTCTAGGCATCCGTCTCCATGATTACTGCACCCTCTCTTATTATGTGATCCACTGTCGGAGAGAGACAGTGTGCTCTTAACATAGAGATGGTCACTGGAGGATGGTAGATCACTGGTGGAGCCTGGAGAAGTGGGTCACTTCACTCCTACCTTTTGCTTGCTACTCTGCATGGAAGGGTCACATCTGCCTTATACTTAAAGAGAAACTCCGACCAAGAATTTAACTTTATCCCAATCAGTAGCTGATACCTCCTTTTACATGACAAATCTATTGCATTTCACAAACAGACCATCAGGGGGCGCTGTATGACTGATTTTGTGCTGAAACCCCTCCCACAAGAAGCTCTTAATACCGCAGGACTCTGGGCAAACTGTCACAATGTAACAATGTTCACAGACAGGAAATGGCTGTTTACAGCTGTCTGTACAGCAAGAACAGCTAGAAACAGCTACATAACCTGCCCACAGTAACAATGTCACCATGTAATACATGTCAGAATGTGAATCTGGGAGAGGAAAGATTTTACAATGAGCAAACACTGACTAAATCATTTATACATAATTATTGTAAAAATGAAGCACTTTTTTTATTACATTATTTTCACTGGAGTTCCTCTTTAAGGGACTTCTTCTGGCTAACTATACTTGGGGTGTATACTTATTTTGGTGGGGCACTTCTGGATACCTACAGTGGAGGAAATTATTATTTGATCCCTCACTGATTTTGTAAGTTTGTCCAATGACAAAGAAATGAAAAGTCTCAGAACAGTATCATTTCAATGGTAGGTTTATTTTAACAGTGGCAGATAGCACATCAAAAGGAAAATCGAAAAAATAACCTTAAATAAAAGATAGCAACTGATTTGCATTTCATTGAGTGAAATAAGTTTTTGAACCCTCTAACAATAAAAGACTTAATACTTAGTGGAAAAACCCTTGTTTGCAAGCACAGAGGTCAAACGTTTCTTGTAATTGATGACCAAGTTTGCACACATTTTAGGAGGAATGTTGGTCCACTCCTCTTTGCAGATCATCTCTAAATCCCTAAGGTTTCGAGGCTGTCTCTGTGCAACTCTGAGCTTGAGCTCCCTCCATAGGTTTTCTATTGGATTAAGGTCCGGAGACTGACTAGGCCACTCCATGACCTTAATGTGCTTCTTCTTGAGCCACTCCTTTGTTGCCTTTGCTCTATGTTTTGGGTCATTGTCGTGCTGGAACGCCCATCCACGACCCATTTTCAGATTCCTGGCAGAGGGAAGGAGGTTGTCGTTCAGGATTTCACGATACATGGCTACGTCCATTTTCCCGTTAATGCGATTAAGTTGTCCTGTGCCCTTAGCAGAAAAACACCCCCAAAGCAAAATGTTTCCACCCCCATGCTTGACGGTGGGGACGGTGTTTTGGGGGTCATAGGCAGCATTTTTCTTCCTCCAAACACAGCGAGTTGAGTTAATGCCAAAGAGGTCTATTTTGGTCTCATCAGACCACAGCACCTTCTCCCAGTCACTCACAGAATCATTCAGGTGTTCATTGGCAAACTTCAGACGGGCCTGCACATGTGCCTTCTTGAGCAGGGGGACCTTGCGAGCCCTGCAGGATTTTAATCCATTGCGGTGTAATGTGTTTCCAATGGTTTTCTTGGTGACTGTGGTCCCTGCTAATTTGAGGTCATTCACTAACTCCTCCCGTGTAGTTCTAGGATGCTTTTTCACCTTTCTCAGAACCATTGACACCCCACGAGGTGAGATCTTGCGTGGAGCCCCAGAGCGAGGTCGATTGATGGTCATTTTGTGCTCCTTCCATTTTTGAACAATCGCACCAACAGTTGTCACCTTCTCTCCCAGCTTCTTGCTAATGGTTTTGTAGCCCATTCCAGCCTTGTGCAGGTCTACAATTTTGTCTCTGACATCCTTGGACAGATCTTTGGTCTTTCCCATGTTGGAGAGCTTGGAGTCTGCTTGATTGATTGATTCTGTGGACAGGTGTCTTTTATACAGGTGACTAGTTAAGACAGGTGTCCTTAATGAGGGTGACTAATTGAGTAGAAGTGTAGAAGTGACTCTGTGGGAGCCAGAACTCTGAATGGTTGGTAGGGGTTCAAAAACTTATTTCACTCAATGAAATGCAAATCAGTTGCTATCTTTTATTTAAGGTTATTTTTTCGATTTTCCTTTTGATGTGCTATCTGCCACTGTTAAAATAAACCTACCATTGAAATGATACTGTTCTGAGACTTTTCATTTCTTTGTCATTGGACAAACTTACAAAATCAGTGAGGGGTCAAATAATTATTTCCTCCACTGTATATACTGTGGGTTCTATCTACTACTGGGGGGTACCTCTGGCTAACAATACTGGAGGGCTACTTAAAGTAAACCTGAGACACAAGGGAGGAAATACGTTTTACTTACCTGAGGCTTCCACCAGCATGAATAAGTCCTAAAAGCATCCAAAATCAGATAGACATTTCTCCCATTCAAGCTTGGATATAGGTGAAGATCATGGTGGATAATGGGGTATAGGGTCTAAAAAGAAACTGATGATAGCCTGGGATCCTTACACTGTTCAGAAAAAAATCAGTGGCAATGGATTATAAACTGAAACTGAGAAAAAAAAATCACAATATTTATGTAACAGTGGTTTCATGATCTCCCTTCTAATGTGTCTTGTTTGTTGCAGCTGAGCTTCAGCCTGGCAGTTCTGATATTTCTGCACGTATCCCGTTGCATAAGTTTGCTAGCATTTGTGATGCATGTCATTGCTATCTGCAATTGCCCTGCAGTTCTGAGCAGCACAGGATTGATTAATTACCACTCACCTGTGTTGGAAGTTCCATGCCTGCCCTCAGGGCTGGATTTATGGCAAGGCCTCATGGGCCATGGCCTAGGGCACCAAAAATTCAGCCTTCTTTAGGGGCCACTGAGTGAGGGGCAGTAAAATGGGGGCAGACAAGGACCAAACAGGGAGCTATCAGTCATGCTGTCGGCTGCAGCCTTGCTATCCTTCAGCTCTGAGATGAGTCCTCTGCCCCTCCAACTCCACCAGTAAGCACACTGCACATGAGCCCTAGAGATGGCTCGAATGGTTCACCGGAGAACTTGTTCATGCTAACTTAGCTGGTTCGAGTTCGCGGTGAACCGCAAACTTTTTGCGAGTTCGACCCGCCCCCTACACTACATCATTGGGCTAAACTTTGACTTTCTATATCACATGGCAGCCAAGCAGGCTGCACTCCCTCCTGGAACCCCCCCCCCCTCCCCCTATAAAAGGCATCACCATTGGCCATGTTCTCACTCTGTGTGCTGCTGTATTAGTGAGAGAAGGGAGAGACATTGGGGAGATAGGGAAAGCGATAGTTAGGAGGTCTGTTAGCTTGCTCCTTGCTGATATTTTTTGATGAAAAGCACCCCAAAACAGCTCTTTTGAGCGCTAATGTTGTTCTGATGTGTTTTTCTTTTGTGTGTGTGCCACTGACACTGCATATACAGTCCTGTCTGTTGCAGCTGGCCCTTGCTAATTGCTGTACTGTGCCAGGCCCAGCACATTCAGTGCATACCTTTCACTGCCTCTGCGTGACTGCACTCTGTATTATACAATACCACCACCAGTCAGTGCATACCTTTTCCCTGCACCTGTGTGACTGCACAATTGTATACCAGCAGTCACTGCATACTTTTTCACTGCACCTGTGTGACTGCACAATTGTATTATAGTGGCAGTCAGTGCATACCTTTTCACGGTACCTGTGTAACAATGGCCTTGATTCACAAAGTGGTGATAACCCAGTTATCACGCCTAAAAGACTTTAGGCGTGATAACCATTGCACCACGCTGGTGAAAAGCCCCTTATCACGCCTAAACTCAGTTTAGGCATGATAAGTTTAGGCGTGATAAGTTTAGGCGTGATAAGGTTAGATAAGTTTAGATCGCGCGCAAAGTCCTGCGCACAAAGCAGTGCCACTAAACTCTATGCAATGTTTCATGCGCATCAGACTTTGCTAGCGCAAAACTTTTGATCAGCTGTGCACTGCGGTGCTAACCCAGTTGGTGCTATAGTTATCACGCTTAAACTTATCACGCCTAAACTTATCACGCCTAAACTGAGTTTAGGCGTGATATGGGGCTTTTATATATATTTGTATTATGCCACCAGTAGAAATGGCCCGAACCTCCGATTTTAGGTTCGCAAACTTCCACAAAAGGTTCAGTTCGCGCAAACTTTGGCGAACCGCAATAGACTTCAATGGGGATGCGAACTTTGAAAACTAGAAACATTTATGCTGGCCACAAAAGTGATGGAAAAGATTTTTCAAGGTGTCTAACACCTGAGTTTTTTCAGTGACTACAAGAGGGGAAAAAACATTTTCAAAAGACCTTTTTGAGAAAATTGATTTTAAAGATCTCCTTCTGACTTTGGGAAAATTAAACCCTGCCGACTTTAGCAGTTAATAGCAAAGCCCCTTTAAAAGCTAGAAACACCAGAATTGCTGGGAATTGTCACGATTGGTGTCAGCAAGTACAAGATCTGATTCTTTGGAGTATCACCAAACAATACAGATACTATATCTGATTATAAGGTGATCTGCAGAATCACCAATAATACAAATATAGCAACACTGAGAATTATCATGAATTAGTCACACTTTATTGCACTGTGTGTAGTGATTGGTGCAAACGGTAAGTACTGATAGGTTTAACACAACCTCACCAGAGGAGCTGGTGGGTACTAACAGTACTGAGCCCCTCACCAGAGACAAGGGCTCTCTGGTGAGGATAGAATGGTCAGACTAATTGGGTTGGCAATAAGCAGGCAGATACAGTACAGAATCATAAGGCAGAGGAGAGTCAGAATAACAGGCAAAGTCGGCAACAATATCAGATGTGCTAAAGTACAGAATCACTGAGCAGAAAGAGATAACAGTTTACAGGCAGAGTAGGCAACAAGATCAGATGGGCAAAGGTACAGAATCAGTAAGATTAAGAATAGTCAGGACAAGCCAGAGTCATATACAAATAATACAGTAATTAATGATTAAGCTATCAAGCAGATCCTAAGCTTAGTGTGAATTCTCAGCTCTTGCCGGTTCTAACACACTAGGGAACTGACTAAGGTCTGAGCGCTAGCACGAAGTGATCGCAACAACAGACGCGTTGCCACTGAAAGCACCGTGCTTAAAGGACTTACGAGGCCAAAACGGCTAAAAAAAGCCAAGTACCTTTAAGATGTTTAAATGCACGGAGGACGCCGTCCGCGCCCTCCGTGCAGTTCCGCCGGGTCCCCTTCCTGTGATCGCCCCCCGTGCCGATCGCGACCCCACAGGCCGGGTCGGGCTCTCGTTCCACTCCCAATATGGCCGCTTCCTCTGGCCGCGGCTGCACAGTCCGCCTGGCCGCTAGTACGGCTGCGCAGCTCTACAGCCAACCCCTCCGATCCACGCTACAGTGTGTGGATCGAGGGATTGGCCGTAGAGCTGCCCAGCCGCACTAGCGGCCAGGCGGACTGCGCAGCCGCGGCCAGAGGAAGTGGCCATATTGGGAGCGGAACGAGAGCCCGACCCGGCCTGTGGGGTCACGATCGGCACGGGGGGCGATCACAGGAAGGGGACCCGGCGGAACTGCACGGAGGGCGCGGACGGCATCCTCTGTGCATTTAAACATCTTAAAGGTACTTGGCTTTTTTTTTGCCATTTTGGCCTCGTAAGTCCTTTAAGAAGCGGAGGAGACCCTCGAGGCACGCCCACCGCCCTCAACCGATCAGCAGCAGCGAGCGTGCCCTGTGACGTCAGCCGACCGGCTGGCCAGCTGACGCGCCTCCTCCTGGCATAAAGATCCTGCCGGTGAGCGCGCGCACGCGCTAATGCACCTGTGTGAGCAGCAGAAACCCCCGTCCTCGGCGTACTAGACGCCCGAGGTGCGGAGAGACTGGCAGGCAGGGAACCAGAAGTAGCTGCGGTGGTAATGCCATCCACCGCAGCTGACGTATCGTTAATCATTACAGGAATGTTAAGTAGAGCAGTGGGAACAAGAGGACATTTTTTTTTTCAAAAAGACGTTATAGTTTTTGAGAAAATCGATTTTAAAGTTTCAATGTAAATTCTCCTTCTGACCATGGGAAAATAACCCCCCGCTGACTTTAGCGGTTATTAGCAAAGCCCCTTTAAAAACTAGAAACACCAACATTGCTGGGAATGTTAAGAAGAACAGCGGGAACAAGAGGAAAAACATTTTTTTCAAAAAGACCTTATACTTTTTGAGAAAATCAATTTTAAATTCAAGAAAAGAGTTGATTCATTAAAAAAGAATGATTTATTAAATAGATCCGGCTCATTCATGAGCCGTTAGTATAGCAGAGAATGCGTCCTGAGCAGGACGTGAAGCTGCCGGCTCCGCTGCTGTCTCTCCCCACCTGCCTGCACCTGTCAACTCCCATGGGTGCACCGGGTGCCAGCCTACGTGAGGGTGACAGGTGAAGGCAGGTGGGGAGAGACAGCAGAGCCGACAGCTATGCGTCCCAAAGGACACATTCTCTGCTATGTGAGGGGCGTCGGAGATCTTCAATCAACTTAATTGAAGATCGCAACATAAGAGGATACATTATTCGTTGGATCGTTTGCCGAGGATATTGGCGTGGGAATTTTTTTTTTTATTATTTCAATAGACTTTTATTAAAAGTACCAACAATACAGATAAACCTTACATATGAAATAACCCAATTGGTGTACTTCATATACATATACAAAGCCATTGATTATCAAACTATGTTGTATTTTATCAGATCCACAAATGTAAGAATATATTACATTATGCATTTAGAGAGTGTTTAACTACTTGAAAAAGTACATGAGAATCTGTTGAACAAGCTGTCTAGTCTACTTGTGGTTTATGGTAACTACTCTCAACCAGAAGTCACAGTTCTTAACCTGCTGGGCGGTCTGGACGAGCTCAGCTCGTCCAGTACCGCCGGAGCCTGCCGCTCAGGCCCTGCTGGGCCGATTTGGCTGAAATAAAAAGCAGCACACGCAGCCGGCACTTTGCCAGCCGCGTGTGCTGCCCGATCGCCGCCGCTCTGCGGCGATCCGCCGCGAGCAGCAGCGAAAGAGGGTCCCCCCAGCCGCCTGAGCCCAGCGTAGCCGGAACAAAAAGTTCCGGCCAGCGCTAAGGGCTGGATCGGAGGCGGCTGACGTCAGGACGTCGGCTGACGTCGATGACGTCACTCCGCTCGTCGCTATGGCGACAATGTAAGCAAAACAAGGAAGGCCGCTCATTGCGGCCTTCCTTGTTTATTCTGGGCGCCGGAGGCGATCGGAAGAACGCCTCCGGAGCGCCCTCTAGTGGGCTTTCATGCAGCCAACTTTCAGTTGGCTGCATGAAATAGTTTTTTTTTTATTAAAAAAAAACCCTCCCGCAGCCTGCCTGGCGATCTTAATAGAACGCCAGGCAGGTTAAAGAAAAAGGAAAAAAAAATACTATCAGTGGCACAAGAAATGATCAATTTTGAATACTAATTAGAGTAGCTAATAAGCTATAAAGCACACCTAAGCACTTGGGAATCTAAAAAGAACATCACGTTTAAGGCACTCAATGGCTATTATAGTTGGGAAGAGAACAAAAAGGAAAGAAAGACAAGAAGAAAAAAGGAAGATAAGAAAGAAAAGGAGAAGAAGGGCTCACCAGGGGTCCAAGCCTAGACATCAAAATTAGACAAAGATAATGTTACGAGCTTATAAAGTACCTAGTGAGGGAGGGGGTAGAACATGAAAGTATTGTTCTTTGTCAAAGAACATAGCCTGCCCCAACCGTTGTAGTACAGATTGATATGAGAGGGTACAAGTTCTCCATGAAGCTGCTATGACTTGCTTGGTTGTGTGAGAGATCGCGGAAAAGCCGATGCATGTGCTACTAAGGAGGCGGCTGATTCCGCGTCCAGTGCGGCGGTTTGCACGCGGAAACGTGTGTCTGGTGGCAGGGCAGAACACGGAAAAGCCGCCGCATGCAACAATAGTAAGGCGGCTGGTTCCGTGTCCAGCGCGGCGGTTTGCACGCAGCAGCGTGTGTCTGGTGTGGCTGAGTCTGTTAGTGCACATAGGCTTAGGAATACATGCGCGCGCTGAGAGGCAGAATTCTTATACAAAGCAGCAAGAGTCAGCTGACCACGTCAATCAGCTGACTCCAGAGCTGGATACTATTGGTTGAGCAATTAGGGGTGGTGCTGGAGAGCACTACTCCATATATAGTTTCTGCTGGTCACTTGCAAGTTGTCTGCCGTTGCGAGCACTCAGACCTAGTCAGATCCTTCAGTGTGTTTGAACCAGGTGGACCTGGGAATTCACACTTAGCTAGATTATTTGAATTGCATTCTGTTTATGCTTAAGCTAGTTCCAGGGTGTAGAGACCAAGGACCTCACACCCAGATTAGGGAACTGTGTTATTATCTGTGTTATACCTTCAGACTAGTTCCAGGGTGTAGAGACCAAGGACATCACACCCAGCTTAGGGAACTGTACTACCATCTGTGTTATATTTCAGACTAGTTCCAGGGTGCTGAAACCACGGACCTCACACCCAGTCTAGGGAACTGTATTATCATCTGTGTATACTTCAGACTAGTTCCGGGGTGCTGAGACCAAGGACCTCGCACCCAGAATAGGCATTGTTTGTTATATGTTATGACTTATAGCTTTTCCGACTACTCCTCTGTCTTTTGATTCGGAACCTCGCATATCTGATATTCTGTTGCCAGACCCTGCTTGCCTAGGATACTGAATCAGCCTTCTGTCTTTGTACCTTATCTGTCAGTGTGTTGCCGACCAGGCGAGGCCGACCTTGAGAGCTATCTCTCCTGTTAAGAGATAGTCTCCAGACCAGATAGTGACATCCACCGTCAGGTGTCACTCACTCTCTGGCCTTCCCTATCCTCAGCCTGACTCCTCCCCTTGGGGAGCTTCAGGCTGCTGGAAGGTTCCTGTGCTCTCAAAGCAGTGTCTCTTTACTGTCAATGTTCACCTGCTCAGCAGGTGCGTTACTCAAAGTATTACTGTTACACCAAACACTCACATACCTATAGGTGTCCAGAGGTTAGCAATATATCTGTATTATCGGTGATTCTGCAGATCATCAATAATCATGTATATATCTGCATTCTTGGTGATACTGCAGATCACCAATAATCGAATTCTCTCTGCGTGCTGACACCAATCGTTACAGAATGGCAGACCAAACCCAAATGGACGTACTCCGCAGCCGTCTCGATGTACTCACCACTACGGTGGAGAATTACAACCGAGTACTGGACAGTCACCAGACTCAACTCAACACTTTGTCTGGGACTGTACAAGTTTATCAGACGGCTGTGGATACCGTGCGATCTCCTCCTAGCACAGACATTCGTATGCCTGTGCCTGAAAGGTTTTCTGGCCACAGATCTGACTTCCGGAATTTTAGAAATAGGGTGTTATCATACTTTGAGTTAAGACCTAATTCCTCAGGAACCATGGCCCAGAGAGTAACCTTCATTAAGACTCTATTGTCAGGGGATCCCCCGACTTGGGCGTATAATCTTCCCACTGGGGATAAAGCCCTAACCTCGGTAGAGGAATTTTTTAAAGTGATGGCTGTAATTTACGATGACCCGGATATTGCCTCGACCGCTGAACGGAAACTCAAGTTATTGCGGCAAGGTAAAGGTCCGGTAGAAAACTATGCTGCGGAGTTTAGAAAGTGGGCAGTGTCAGCTCGATGGGACTCATTTGCTCTATTAGACTGTTTCTTATCAGGGTTGTCAGACGCAGTTTCTGATCTAATGTTGGGTCATCCTGAGCCCAAATCCATCGATGAGGCCATTTCATCGGCCATCAGAATTGATCGTCGTTTACGATATCAAAGACAGACCCGGGGTAGGGACAATGTGAGGTACTTGTCCTATGCAGCGTCTCCTTCTGCTCCATCTCCACCTGATCCACCCCCACCGGAACCAATGCAGATTGGTCGGTCGAGATTATCTCAGGTGGAACGGAGACGCAGGGAAACAGAGCAGCTCTGTCTTTACTGTGCAGAAGGGGGTCATACGGTACAGAATTGTCCCAAGAAGTCAGGAAACGCTGCCGCCTAGGTGTAGTCGGAGGTAATACCCTAGGCGCGCAGTCGTTACCTTTAGATGACAAACGTTTTCTTCTCCCTTGCACTATATCTTGGCAAGATAAGACAGAGACTACTGAGGCCTTCATTGATTCAGGTTCAGCAGCTAATTTTATGGACTATGAATTTGCTAATAAATTGGGGATCCCGATCTCCCCACTAAAACAACAGATTCGGGTCACTGCGGTGGATGATTCCCCTCTGCAGAGTAATCACCCCCTTTCCCAGACCCCAGATTTGGGGGTCACAATAGGGGTCTTGCATAAAGAAAGTTTATCATTTTTTGTGTTACGAATGGCAACTTCCACGATCATTCTTGGCATGCCATGGTTACAAATTCACTCGCCTCAGATCAATTGCGCCACGGGTCAGCTAACCAGCTGGTCTGCCCACTGCTATCATCATTTTCTTGCGAAAGTAACCTTTGGTAAAACCAAGATTCACATGGAAGGATTGCCAGATCACTATTCAGAATTTGCAGACGTGTTCTGTCCCAAGTCAGCAGACAAACTTCCTTCACACTGTCCCTTTGATTGCCCCATTGATCTCAGGTCTGGTTGTATGCCCCCTAGAGGTCATCTCTATAACTTATCTGGGCCAGAGAAGTTGGCCATGCAGGAATACATCCAAGAAAACTTAGCTAAAGGTTTTATTCGCCCTTCTCGATCTCCGGCCGGGGCAGGGTTCTTTTTTGTGAAAAAGAAGGATGGTGGTCTACGCCCTTGCATTGACTATCGGGGCTTAAATAAAATCACAGTAAAAAATCGCTATCCTTTGCCTTTAATAGACGATTTGTTTACTCAAGTCACCAATGCTAAGATTTTTTCGAAATTGGATTTGAGGGGTGCTTACAACCTTGTGCGGATCAGGGACGGTGATGAATGGAAGACGGCCTTTAACACACCCGATGGGCATTACGAGTACCTAGTGATGCCCTTCGGGTTGTGTAATGCCCCGGCCGTCTTTCAAGAACTGATCAATGAGGTCTTAGAGAGGTATTGGGCAAATTTGTCTTGGTATACTTAGACGACATACTAATTTTCTCGTCCAACCTCTCGGAGCACAGAGATCATGTCAAGTTTGTGTTACGGAAGTTGAGACAAAACATGCTGTATGCTAAGCTGGAGAAATGCATATTTGAAGTGACCTCTGTCGCCTTTCTGGGGTACATAATTTCAACCTCTTGCCTTTCTATGGACCCTGGGAAAGTGTCAGCTGTGTTAGAATGGCCTCAACCTGTGGGATTGAAGGATCTCCAGAGGTTCCTGGGGTTCGCTAACTACTACAGAAGGTTCATAAAGGGGTACTCTACGGTGATCTCACCTCTCACCAGTCTCACAAAGAAAGGGGCAGATACTCACCACTGGTCCCCTGAGGCCCATGCTGCTTTCTCCACTCTGAAGAAATTGTTCTGTACTGCACCCATTTTGAGACATGTTGACACCACCTTCCCCTTTATCGTGGAGGTAGATGCCTCAGAGGTAGGGGTAGAGGCTGTGCTGTCTCAGCATTCTGGGTTGCAGGTAAAGTTACTCCTCTGTGCCTATTTTTCACGTAGGTTTTCACCCGCTGAGAAAAACTAAGATATAGGCAATAGGGAACTTCTAGCCATTAAGTTGGCCTTTGAGGAATGGCGACATTGGCTAGAGGGTGCAGAACATACCATTACTGTCTATACTGACCACAAGAATTTGGAGTACATTGAGGGCGCTAAGAGACTTAGCCCCCGACAGGCTCGGTGGTCATTGTTCCTCTTGAGATTCAGATTTGTAATCATGTATACCCCTGGTAGTAAAAACATCAAAGCTGATGCTTTGTCCAGATGTTTTGAGCCTGAGACAGCACAGCCCTCAGACCCAGAAACCATTCTGCCGCAGAAAGTGGTTCTGGCCGCCACTGAGACCTGGAGGGACTGGACTGAGACGTTGAGTCCGTTCCAACAGGATGTACCTGAGGGAAAGCCTGAAGGGGTCATGTTTGTACCACTGCCTTTTCGTCTACAAATACTGCAGTTGTTTCATTCTCACAAGAATGCTGGGCATCCTGGAGCCACCAGAACTCAGGACCTCGTAGCGAGATGTGCCTGGTGGCCTTCATTGGCAACTGACTGCAAAGAGTATGTAAGAGAATGTGCAGTGTGTGCGAGAAGCAAACCCTCCCGTCAGGCACCTGTTGGGACATTGCAACCACTGCCAGTCCCGAGGGATCCATGGACCCATCTGTCCATGGATTTCGTGGGCTCACTCCCCAGGTCTGAGGGCATGACGGTCATTTGGGTGGTAGTCGATCGTTTCAGCAAGATGGCCCATTTTGTCCCCCTGAAAGGACTCCCCTCAGCCCAGGAGTTGGCCGATCTCTTCATCCAACATTTTTTCCGGCTGCATGGTATTCCGGAAAATATAGTGTCAGATCGGGGAGTCCAATTTGTTTCGAAGTTTTGGAGGGCATTCTGCCATCAGTTAGACATGGAGTTTTCATCAGGCTACCACCCACAGACCAATGGCCAGACCGAGAGAACCAATCAATCTCTGGAACAGTTTTTGAGATGTTATGTGGCAGATGTTCAGACTGAATGGGTCAAATTCCTGTCATTTGCAGAATTTGCACACAACAACTTGAAGAGCTCCTCCTCAGGTTTTTCTCCATTCCAGGTGGTAACTGGAAGATCACCTAAGTTCACCCCATTGTCAGTGGCTGCCACCCCATTTCCAGCCCTGGAGGATTGGCAGAGGTCCTTAAAGCAGACGTGGGGAATGGTAGAAAGAAACATGAGGAGGGCTTTTCAGAGTCAGAAGAAACAGGCTGATAAAAGACGTTCCATAGAGTGGGAATTCCTTCCAGGTGACTTGGTCTGGGTGTCCACACGACATTTGGCTCTGAAGCAACTGTCTCCCAAGTTAGGTCCCAGATTTGTGTGTCCGTTTCCTGTGATCAGGAAAATCAATGATGTCACTTATGCCATTGATCTCCCCACCAGCATGCGAGGGGTGAGATCATTCCATGTGTCCTTGCTCAAGCTGGCAGTGCACGTGGATTCCGCTCCCCCCTACCCCTGTGTTGATTGATGACCAACCTGAATATGAGATTGAGAAGATTCTTGACTCCCGACTTGTGCAGAACTCCGTGCAGTATTTAGTGCATTGAAAAGGGTATGGCATTGAGGAGAGAACTTGGGTGCCAGAATGTCATATGCATGCAGAGGAGTTGAAAAGGGAGTTTCATAACCTGCATCCTGAGAAGCCGGGCAGGAGATGTCCGGAGTCCACTCCTCGGGGGGGGGGGGGGGGGGGGGGGTACTGTGAGAGATCGCGGAAAAGCCGCCGCATGTGCTACTAAGGAGGCGGCTGATTCCGCGTCCAGTGCGGCGGTTTGCACGCGGAAACGTGTGTCTGGTGGCAGGGCAGAACACGGAAAAGCCGCCGCATGCAACAATAGTAAGGCGGCTGGTTCCGTGTCCAGCGCGGCGGTTTGCACGCAGCAGCGTGTGTCTGGTGTGGCTGAGTCTGTTAGTGCACATAGGCTTAGGAATACACGCGCGCGCTGAGAGGCAGAATTCTTATACAAAGCAGCAAGAGTCAGCTGACCACGCCGATCAGCTGACTCCAGAGCAGGATACTATTGGCTGAGCAATTAGGGGTGGTGCTGGAGAGCACTACTCCATATATAGTTTCTGCTGGTCACTTGCAAGTTGTCTGCCGTTGCGATCACTACGTGGAAGCACTCAGACCTAGTCAGATCCTTCAGTGTGTTTGAACCAGGTGGACCTGGGAATTCACACTTAGCCAGATTATTTGAATTGTATTCTGTTTATGCTTAAGCTAGTTCCAGGGTGTAGAGACCAAGGACATCACACCCAGATTAGGGAACTGTGTTATTATCTGTGTTATACCTTCAGACTAGTTCCAGGGTGTAGAGACCAAGGACCTCACACCCAGCTTAGGGAACTGTACTACCATCTGTGTTATATTTCAGACTAGTTCCAGGGTGCTGAAACCACGGACCTCGCACCCAGTCTAGGGAACTGTATTATCATCTGTGTATACTTCAGACTAGTTCCGTGGTGCTGTGACCAAGGACCTCGCACCCAGAATAGGCATTGTTTGTTATATGTTATGACTTATAGCTTTTCCGACTACTCCTCTGTCTTTTGATTCGGTACCTCGCATATCTGATATTCTGTTGCCAGACCCTGCTTGCCTAGGATACTGAATCAGCCTTCTGTCTTTGTACCTTATCTGTCAGTGTGTTGCCGACCAGGCGAGGCCGACCTTGAGAGCTATCTCTCCTGTTAAGAGATAGTCTCCAGACCAGATAGTGACATCCACCGTGTTATAATTTGCATGGAGTTTGTGCGCTGCACCTGGAGCAAACAGAAACCAACGCACAAACCCGCAACCAGGCAGAGATGTCACTGTTTAGGAAAAGACTGCCAAACCAGGAGTAAATGAATAATAAGGATTTATTATTAAATGAAAATAAAGAAATACTGTGCATTCACCTCATGCACAGAAACAATCAGTATCAACTTGCAGGCAATGTATTCTACACACATACAACACACTGCATCAAAGAATACTGGCAGATATATACAATAAGCATACAAGGTATGAAAATCAGGGTTTATACAAGGACCTCTCTGCATAAGCGAGCTATGCAGAGTAGATCCAGTGTATAGAATTGTGTGCACACAGACCCTGGATCCAGAATAGTAATATAACATAAACCTAGGAATATATATACAAAATACAGATTACAATCGAGGAGGAGACACACGGATAGTCGGCAAGCAGAGGTCATACACAGGAGATCAAACAGTACAGTAATCGCTAGGCAAAGAGTAGTCGGTATACAAGCACAAGGTCAAAACACGGGAGATCAATACAGCAGGGAATCAAGGAACAAGGTAATCAGGAACAGGGAACTCCGGACAGGATGGCTAGGATCAGGAACAAAGAGCTAGCAAGTTCTGAGTGTTCAGGTGTGGCCTAAATACCATGCTGAAAGGCCATGTGACAGTCCAGGCCTCCTTCCTGTCTGTGAAGAGATCTCCAGAGAGTCCACCCTCTGCTGGTGGGCAGAGGAAAGTTCAGGCTGTAACTTCATAGAGGCTGGTGACATCTGCTGGTGAAGCAGAGGTAGTACATACAGGAATCTACCAGCAGATGCAGATTGTAACATTACCCCCCCCTCAAGGAGCAGCCTCCGGATGCTCCATTTGGACTTATGCCCACCTGGGTCCCAGAAAATACTGGCAAAGAGGCAGGCCATAAATCGGTCAGCACATGAGGCCACAACCCGGGTATTACCAGGCTGACTGGACAAAAGGACCCAGAGGCAATAGGACATGTTGCAAGTCCCTCTGAAGAACTTTGGGTGAAACAAAAAAATGAAGGACACCAAGAAGAGCCATAGATTGGACATCCACAGGAGCAGGGCATCTGAGGTCATCAAATAAAACAGAAAACTGGATGCCATCAGGAAGGGATGCATAATGGCCATAAACAGGAGGAGCAGGATACCACCAGGAGAGGCACCAGACAGGAACTCATCAGGAGAGGTACCAGACAGGATCTCATCAGGAGAGGTACCAGCAGGAGCAGCAGACGGGAGGGCATCGGCAGAAGCAGCAGACGGGAGGGCATCGGCAGCAACTGCGGACTTGGAGGCAACAGGAGCAGCAACTGCGGACTTGGAGGCAACAGGAGCGGGAACTGCAGACTTGGAGGCAACAGGAGCAGGAACTGCAGACTTGGAGGCAACAGGAGCGGGAACTGCAGACTTGGAGGCAACAGGAGCGGGAACTGCAGACTTGGAGGCAACAGGAGCGGGAACTGCAGACTTGGAGGCAACAGGAGCGGGAACTGCAGACTTGGAGGCAACAGGAGCAGGAACTGCAGACTTGGAAGCAACAGGAGCAGGAACTGCAGACTTGGAAGCAACAGGAGCAGGAACTGCAGACTTGGAAGCAACAGGAGCAGGAACTGCAGACTTGGAAGCAACAGGAGCAGGAACTGCAGACTTGGAAGCAACAGGAGCAGGAACTGCAGACTTGGAAGCAACAGGAGCAGGAACTGCAGACTTGGAGGCAACAGGAGCAGGAACTGCAAACTTGGAGGCAACAGGAGCAGGAACTGCAGACTTGGAGGCAACAGGAGCAGGAACTGCAGACTTGGAGGCAACAGGAGCAGGAACTGCAGACTTGGAGGCAACAGGAGCAGGAACTGCAGACTTGGAGGCAACAGGAGCAGGAACTGCAGACTTGGAGGCAACAGGAGCAGGAACTACAGACTTGGAGGCAACAGGAGCAGGAACTGCAGACTTGGAGGCAACAGGAGCAGGAACTGCAGACTTGGAGGCAACAGGAGCAGGAACTGCAGACTTGGAGGCAACAGGAGCAGGAACTGCAGACTTGGAGGCAACAGGAGCAGGAACTGCAGACTTGGAGGCAACAGGAGCAGGAACTGCAGACTGTGGGTTATCAGGAGCAGGAACAGCAGACTGTGGGTTATCAGGAGCAGGAACAGCAGACTGTGGGTTATCAGAAGCAGGAACAGCAGACTGTAAGTCATCAGGAGCAGAAACAGCAGACTGTAGGTCATCAGGAGCAGAAACAGCAGACTGTAGGTCATCAGGAGCAGCGGACTGGAGGCCATCGGGAACAGCGGACTGGAGGCCATCAGGATGGATAAACTGAAAGTCATTTTCCAATAGAGCAGGCAAAGCAGCAGACTGGACAACAGTTTGTAAATGCAGGGTATCTGGAAGAATCTGTGGGAATTGAGTACCAGAAAATGTCTTTGAGGACAAGCCATCAGCAGAAATGAGTGTGCGCTTAGCCTCAGCAGAAGACTGTGGGAGCCCTCTTTCAGCCGAGCATTGAGGAAGCTGGATCTCAGCAGGAGTCTGTGGAAACAGGGCATTAACAGGGGTCTGTGGTGCCTGAGTGTCAGACATCTGTGCGGGTTGAGCCTCAGCATAAGTCTGTGCTCTAGCAGAAGTTGAAGGGCAAAGGGCATCAGCAGAGACTCGAGAAAGCTGGACCTTTGGCTGAGCGACTGGCTGGACCACTGGCTGCATAGCTGACAAGACCCTTGGCAGAGCAATTAGCTGAACCTCAGATCGAGCAACTGGCAGACCAACTGATCGAGCACCCGGCTGGGCCTTTGGCTGAGCTGTGGAGTACGATTCTGCTGGAACGGCAGACTGAGACTTTGCCGGAGCAGCTGGCAGGAGACTTGCTGAGACGTCTGGAGGACCCACTGCCGGACCAACTGACAGAGGTTCTGCCAAGCTGTCTGACTGGGTCACTGCCAAACTGACCAACAGGGACACTGCCAAGCCGACCGACAAGGATACTGCCAAATCTTCTGAAAGGGAAAACATTGGGCCGACGGACACTGGTACTGCTGAGCTTACAGACACTGGTACTGCTGAGCTGACTGGCACAGGCAGGGCTGAGGAGACTGGCACAGGCAGGGCTGAGGAGACTGGCACAGGCAGGGCTGAGGAGACTGGCACAGGCAGGGCTGAGGAGACTGGCACAGGCAGGGCTGAGGAGACTGGCACAGGCAGGGCTGAGGAGACTGGCACAGGCAGGGCTGAGGAGACTGGCACAGGCAGGGCTGAGGAGACTGGCACGGCTGAGGAGACTGGCACAGCTGAGGAGACTGGCGCTGGCACGACAGGAGTAACTGGCACGACTGAGGTAAGTGGTACAGGCAGAGCTGAGGTAACTGGCATAACAGGGACAGCAGGCTGGAGTGAAGATGGATTATGTTTCGGTAAAGATACAGTTTGTGGATCTGCGGAAACTGGCAACATAACTGTTGGAGTCTTTGCGGTGGTAACTGGAAGGATGGAGGCTGTAGGAAAATATTTCCGTTTGAACTTAGATTTTTGACTCAGTCTGGAAGCAGGGGTGAGTTTAACAAAGTCCTGATGTGCAGAAAAACAGGGCAGGTATGATGTAGGTAGCTGGAATGACCATGGAGTGGATCTAACCGCAGTTTGTAAAGGAGCAGTTCTTTTATGATTTTTGGATACAGGTAATTCCAAGTCCGTGGAACAGGTTACTGAGGACAGAGAGCATGTCTCTCCCTTGATGCCTGGGGCAGAATTAACAGGTGGTGTGCTCTGATAATCATAAGAATGAGACAAAATTCTTTGCCAAGCGATTACTAGACCAGAACCTGATTCATATTTACAAGTCTTGTGATCAACCATAGACTGGACAGCACGCATGCATGCAAATATATATGAATCACCTTTTTCTAGATAGAACTCAAGAAATCGATCCCAGTCACTCTTAAGGTAACCATACATCTGATCAATCTGTTCAGGATGGAATACTGGATCAAAGCTGACAAACTTATTGCTGGAACTGACAGGGTTAACATTGGCTGCTGAATGCTGCACAAACTGACTACCAGAAAACTCAGAAGGATCTTTTTTATGCAAAATCTTTTTCCATTCATCAATCAAAGGAAGTACACGGTCAGACTTGCAAACATTCAGGTTCATCAGAGAAGTTGCAGATTTTATACATGCATCCAAAAATGTCTTTTCTTTTGTGGAATAGAATTCACTAAATGATTCCCAATCATACTTTAATTCATCATTTAGTGCATTAATTTCCCATCTACTGAATGGGGGATCCCAATCACTCTTAATGGGAGCTTGCAGATTACCCTGAGCATAATTGCAGGACTGAACTGTCTGTTTGGAAGTGACAGGAATATGATTAGTTTTAATTGGCTTGGTTTGGTTTATTACTGAAGAGGAGTTGTTATTGCAATAGACAGGCAGGGATCTAACTTGAGTCCAGGAGGTAGAAGGGTCTCTTACTGCAATTAGGGTTTGCAGAATCTGCAACAATGCTTGCATCTCAGATTCTGCAGAGTTGCCCTGCTGCATAATATTGGACTCATATTGGTCTTCCTCTGCTAGCAAGGAGTAGAAGTTATTGTGCTGAATAGTCCAATCAACTTCCATAGCTGAAACAAAAGAGATTCCAGTATTAATGGAAGTAGCAGGATTATGAGTGGGCTTAATTGATTGAATCTGGTTAATTACTGGCCAGGATTTGGCTTGATTCAAAGGGGCAGCAGGACAATTAATGGGGCCTGATAAATTACCCGGAACATGCATTGTGGAATAAGCAACTGAATTTTGTTGGGCTTCAGAACAACATTCATGCAAAACCGACAAAAAGTCTTTTAAATCATAAGGAAAGGTTCTTTCATTACTCACAGACTGAACCCATGAAATCAGCTGCTGCAGATCCTCAAATGAATCGTCTGCAAACGTATAATAGCAAAGTTTCCTTTTGTCTCTTGCTAGAATAGCATATTCAGACAGGTGCTTTAAATCCATGTCAATCATGGCTGGAGAAACAGGATCTCAGACCTTTTCCTAGTGACAAATTGTTTGGCTAGCTCTTCTGTTATAATTTGCATGGAGTTTGTGCGCTGCACCTGGAGCAAACAGAAACCAACGCACAAACCCGCAACCAGGCAGAGATGTCACTGTTTAGGAAAAGACTGCCAAACCAGGAGTAAATGAATAATAAGGATTTATTATTAAATGAAAATAAAGAAATACTGTGCATTCACCTCATGCACAGAAACAATCAGTATCAACTTGCAGGCAATGTATTCTACACACATACAACACACTGCATCAAAGAATACTGGCAGATATATACAATAAGCATACAAGGTATGAAAATCAGGGTTTATACAAGGACCTCTCTGCATAAGCGAGCTATGCAGAGTAGATCCAGTGTATAGAATTGTGTGCACACAGACCCTGGATCCAGAATAGTAATACAACATAAACCTAGGAATATATATACAAAATACAGATTACAATCGAGGAGGAGACACACGGATAGTCGGCAAGCAGAGGTCATACACAGGAGATCAAACAGTACAGTAATCGCTAGGCAAAGAGTTGTCGGTATACAAGCACAAGGTCAAAACACGGGAGATCAATACAGCAGGGAATCAAGGAACAAGGTAATCAGGAACAGGGAACTCCGGACAGGATGGCTAGGATCAGGAACAAAGAGCTAGCAAGTTCTGAGTGTTCAGGTGTGGCCTAAATACCATGCTGAAAGGCCATGTGACAGTCCAGGCCTCCTTCCTGTCTGTGAAGAGATCTCCAGAGAGTCCACCCTCTGCTGGTGGGCAGAGGAAAGTTCAGGCTGTAACTTCATAGAGGCTGGTGACATCTGCTGGTGAAGCAGAGGTAGTACATACAGGAATCTACCAGCAGATGCAGATTGTAACACACCGTCAGGTGTCACTCACTCTCTGGCCTTCCCTATCCTCAGCCTGACTCCTCCCCTTGGGGAGCTTCAGGCTGCTGGAAGGTTCCTGTGCTCTCAAAGCAGTGTCTCTTTACTGTCAATGTTCACCTGCTCAGCAGGTGCGTTACTCAAAGTATTACTGTTACACCAAACACTCACATACCTATAGGTGTCCAGAGGTTAGCAATATATCTGTATTATCGGTGATTCTGCAGATCATCAATAATCATGTATATATCTGCATTCTTGGTGATACTGCAGATCACCAAAAATCGAATTCTCTCTGCGTGCTGACACCAATCGTTACAGAATGGCAGACCAAACCCAAATGGACGTACTCCGCAGCCGTCTCGATGTACTCACCACTACGGTGGAGAATTACAACCGAGTACTGGACAGTCACCAGACTCAACTCAACACTTTGTCTGGGACTGTACAAGTTTATCAGACGGCTGTGGATACCGTGCGATCTCCTCCTAGCACAGACATTCGTATGCCTGTGCCTGAAGGGTTTTCTGGCCACAGATCTGACTTCCGGAATTTTAGAAATAGGGTGTTATCATACTTTGAGTTAAGACCTAATTCCTCAGGAACCATGGCCCAGAGAGTAACCTTCATTAAGACTCTATTGTCAGGGGATCCCCCGACTTGGGCGTATAATCTTCCCACTGGGGATAAAGCCCTAACCTCGGTAGAGGAATTTTTTAAAGTGATGGCTGTAATTTACGATGACCCGGATATTGCCTCGACCGCTGAACGGAAACTCAAGTTATTGCGGCAAGGTAAAGGTCCGGTAGAAAACTATGCTGCGGAGTTTAGAAAGTGGGCAGTGTCAGCTCGATGGGACTCATTTGCTCTATTAGACTGTTTCTTATCAGGGTTGTCAGACGCAGTTTCTGATCTAATGTTGGGTCATCCTGAGCCCAAATCCATCGATGAGGCCATTTCATCGGCCATCAGAATTGATCGTCGTTTACGATATCAAAGACAGACCCGGGGTAGGGACAATGTGAGGTACTTGTCCTATGCAGCGTCTCCTTCTGCTCCATCTCCACCTGATCCACCCCCACCGGAACCAATGCAGATTGGTCGGTCGAGATTATCTCAGGTGGAACGGAGACGCAGGGAAACAGAGCAGCTCTGTCTTTACTGTGCAGAAGGGGGTCATACGGTACAGAATTGTCCCAAGAAGTCAGGAAACGCTGCCGCCTAGGTGTAGTCGGAGGTAATACCCTAGGCGCGCAGTCGTTACCTTTAGATGACAAACGTTTTCTTCTCCCTTGCACTATATCTTGGCAAGATAAGACAGAGACTACTGAGGCCTTCATTGATTCAGGTTCAGCAGCTAATTTTATGGACTATGAATTTGCTAATAAATTGGGGATCCCGATCTCCCCACTAAAACAACAGATTCGGGTCACTGCGGTGGATGATTCCCCTCTGCAGAGTAATCACCCCCTTTCCCAGACCCCAGATTTGGGGGTCACAATAGGGGTCTTGCATAAAGAAAGTTTATCATTTTTTGTGTTACGAATGGCAACTTCCACGATCATTCTTGGCATGCCATGGTTACAAATTCACTCGCCTCAGATCAATTGCGCCACGGGTCAGCTAACCAGCTGGTCTGCCCACTGCTATCATCATTTTCTTGCGAAAGTAACCTTTGGTAAAACCAAGATTCACATGGAAGGATTGCCAGATCACTATTCAGAATTTGCAGACGTGTTCTGTCCCAAGTCAGCAGACAAACTTCCTTCACACTGTCCCTTTGATTGCCCCATTGATCTCAGGTCTGGTTGTATGCCCCCTAGAGGTCATCTCTATAACTTATCTGGGCCAGAGAAGTTGGCCATGCAGGAATACATCCAAGAAAACTTAGCTAAAGGTTTTATTCGCCCTTCTCGATCTCCGGCCGGGGCAGGGTTCTTTTTTGTGAAAAAGAAGGATGGTGGTCTACGCCCTTGCATTGACTATCGGGGCTTAAATAAAATCACAGTAAAAAATCGCTATCCTTTGCCTTTAATAGACGATTTGTTTACTCAAGTCACCAATGCTAAGATTTTTTCGAAATTGGATTTGAGGGGTGCTTACAACCTTGTGCGGATCAGGGACGGTGATGAATGGAAGACGGCCTTTAACACACCCGATGGGCATTACGAGTACCTAGTGATGCCCTTCGGGTTGTGTAATGCCCCGGCCGTCTTTCAAGAACTGATCAATGAGGTCTTAGAGAGGTATTGGGCAAATTTGTCTTGGTATACTTAGACGACATACTAATTTTCTCGTCCAACCTCTCGGAGCACAGAGATCATGTCAAGTTTGTGTTACGGAAGTTGAGACAAAACATGCTGTATGCTAAGCTGGAGAAATGCATATTTGAAGTGACCTCTGTCGCCTTTCTGGGGTACATAATTTCAACCTCTTGCCTTTCTATGGACCCTGGGAAAGTGTCAGCTGTGTTAGAATGGCCTCAACCTGTGGGATTGAAGGATCTCCAGAGGTTCCTGGGGTTCGCTAACTACTACAGAAGGTTCATAAAGGGGTACTCTACGGTGATCTCACCTCTCACCAGTCTCACAAAGAAAGGGGCAGATACTCACCACTGGTCCCCTGAGGCCCATGCTGCTTTCTCCACTCTGAAGAAATTGTTCTGTACTGCACCCATTTTGAGACATGTTGACACCACCTTCCCCTTTATCGTGGAGGTAGATGCCTCAGAGGTAGGGGTAGAGGCTGTGCTGTCTCAGCATTCTGGGTTGCAGGTAAAGTTACTCCTCTGTGCCTATTTTTCACGTAGGTTTTCACCCGCTGAGAAAAACTAAGATATAGGCAATAGGGAACTTCTAGCCATTAAGTTGGCCTTTGAGGAATGGCGACATTGGCTAGAGGGTGCAGAACATACCATTACTGTCTATACTGACCACAAGAATTTGGAGTACATTGAGGGCGCTAAGAGACTTAGCCCCCGACAGGCTCGGTGGTCATTGTTCCTCTTGAGATTCAGATTTGTAATCATGTATACCCCTGGTAGTAAAAACATCAAAGCTGATGCTTTGTCCAGATGTTTTGAGCCTGAGACAGCACAGCCCTCAGACCCAGAAACCATTCTGCCGCAGAAAGTGGTTCTGGCCGCCACTGAGACCTGGAGGGACTGGACTGAGACGTTGAGTCCGTTCCAACAGGATGTACCTGAGGGAAAGCCTGAAGGGGTCATGTTTGTACCACTGCCTTTTCGTCTACAAATACTGCAGTTGTTTCATTCTCACAAGAATGCTGGGCATCCTGGAGCCACCAGAACTCAGGACCTCGTAGCGAGATGTGCCTGGTGGCCTTCATTGGCAACTGACTGCAAAGAGTATGTAAGAGAATGTGCAGTGTGTGCGAGAAGCAAACCCTCCCGTCAGGCACCTGTTGGGACATTGCAACCACTGCCAGTCCCGAGGGATCCATGGACCCATCTGTCCATGGATTTCGTGGGCTCACTCCCCAGGTCTGAGGGCATGACGGTCATTTGGGTGGTAGTCGATCGTTTCAGCAAGATGGCCCATTTTGTCCCCCTGAAAGGACTCCCCTCAGCCCAGGAGTTGGCCGATCTCTTCATCCAACATTTTTTCCGGCTGCATGGTATTCCAGAAAATATAGTGTCAGATCGGGGAGTCCAATTTGTTTCGAAGTTTTGGAGGGCATTCTGCCATCAGTTAGACATGGAGTTTTCATCAGGCTACCACCCACAGACCAATGGCCAGACCGAGAGAACCAATCAATCTCTGGAACAGTTTTTGAGATGTTATGTGGCAGATGTTCAGACTGAATGGGTCAAATTCCTGTCATTTGCAGAATTTGCACACAACAACTTGAAGAGCTCCTCCTCAGGTTTTTCTCCATTCCAGGTGGTAACTGGAAGATCACCTAAGTTCACCCCATTGTCAGTGGCTGCCACCCCATTTCCAGCCCTGGAGGATTGGCAGAGGTCCTTAAAGCAGACGTGGGGAATGGTAGAAAGAAACATGAGGAGGGCTTTTCAGAGTCAGAAGAAACAGGCTGATAAAAGACGTTCCATAGAGTGGGAATTCCTTCCAGGTGACTTGGTCTGGGTGTCCACACGACATTTGGCTCTGAAGCAACTGTCTCCCAAGTTAGGTCCCAGATTTGTGTGTCCGTTTCCTGTGATCAGGAAAATCAATGATGTCACTTATGCCATTGATCTCCCCACCAGCATGCGAGGGGTGAGATCATTCCATGTGTCCTTGCTCAAGCTGGCAGTGCACGTGGATTCCGCTCCCCCCTACCCCTGTGTTGATTGATGACCAACCTGAATATGAGATTGAGAAGATTCTTGACTCCCGACTTGTGCAGAACTCCGTGCAGTATTTAGTGCATTGAAAAGGGTATGGCATTGAGGAGAGAACTTGGGTGCCAGAATGTCATATGCATGCAGAGGAGTTGAAAAGGGAGTTTCAGAACCTGCATCCTGAGAAGCCGGGCAGGAGATGTCCGGAGTCCACTCCTCGGGGGGGGGGGGTACTGTGAGAGATCGCGGAAAAGCCGCCGCATGTGCTACTAAGGAGGCGGCTGATTCCGCGTCCAGTGCGGCGGTTTGCACGCGGAAACGTGTGTCTGGTGGCAGGGCAGAACACGGAAAAGCCGCCGCATGCAACAATAGTAAGGCGGCTGGTTCCGTGTCCAGCGCGGCGGTTTGCACGCAGCAGCGTGTGTCTGGTGTGGCTGAGTCTGTTAGTGCACATAGGCTTAGGAATACACGCGCGCGCTGAGAGGCAGAATTCTTATACAAAGCAGCAAGAGTCAGCTGACCACGCCGATCAGCTGACTCCAGAGCAGGATACTATTGGCTGAGCAATTAGGGGTGGTGCTGGAGAGCACTACTCCATATATAGTTTCTGCTGGTCACTTGCAAGTTGTCTGCCGTTGCGATCACTACGTGGAAGCACTCAGACCTAGTCAGATCCTTCAGTGTGTTTGAACCAGGTGGACCTGGGAATTCACACTTAGCCAGATTATTTGAATTGTATTCTGTTTATGCTTAAGCTAGTTCCAGGGTGTAGAGACCAAGGACATCACACCCAGATTAGGGAACTGTGTTATTATCTGTGTTATACCTTCAGACTAGTTCCAGGGTGTAGAGACCAAGGACCTCACACCCAGCTTAGGGAACTGTACTACCATCTGTGTTATATTTCAGACTAGTTCCAGGGTGCTGAAACCACGGACCTCGCACCCAGTCTAGGGAACTGTATTATCATCTGTGTATACTTCAGACTAGTTCCGTGGTGCTGTGACCAAGGACCTCGCACCCAGAATAGGCATTGTTTGTTATATGTTATGACTTATAGCTTTTCCGACTACTCCTCTGTCTTTTGATTCGGTACCTCGCATATCTGATATTCTGTTGCCAGACCCTGCTTGCCTAGGATACTGAATCAGCCTTCTGTCTTTGTACCTTATCTGTCAGTGTGTTGCCGACCAGGCGAGGCTGACCTTGAGAGCTATCTCTCCTGTTAAGAGATAGTCTCCAGACCAGATAGTGACATCCACCGTCAGGTGTCACTCACTCTCTGGCCTTCCCTATCCTCAGCCTGACTCCTCCCCTTGGGGAGCTTCAGGCTGCTGGAAGGTTCCTGTGCTCTCAAAGCAGTGTCTCTTTACTGTCAATGTTCACCTGCTCAGCAGGTGCGTTACTCAAAGTATTACTGTTACACCAAACACTCACATACCTATAGGTGTCCAGAGGTTAGCAATATATCTGTATTATCGGTGATTCTGCAGATCATCAATAATCATGTATATATCTGCATTCTTGGTGATACTGCAGATTACCAATAATCGAATTCTCTCTGCGTGCTGACACCAATCGTTACAGAATGGCAGACCAAACCCAAATGGACGTACTCCGCAGCCGTCTCGATGTACTCACCACTACGGTGGAGAATTACAACCGAGTACTGGACAGTCACCAGACTCAACTCAACACTTTGTCTGGGACTGTACAAGTTTATCAGACGGCTGTGGATACCGTGCGATCTCCTCCTAGCACAGACATTCGTATGCCTGTGCCTGAAAGGTTTTCTGGCCACAGATCTGACTTCCGGAATTTTAGAAATAGGGTGTTATCATACTTTGAGTTAAGACCTAATTCCTCAGGAACCATGGCCCAGAGAGTAACCTTCATTAAGACTCTATTGTCAGGGGATCCCCCGACTTGGGCGTATAATCTTCCCACTGGGGATAAAGCCCTAACCTCGGTAGAGGAATTTTTTAAAGTGATGGCTGTAATTTACGATGACCCGGATATTGCCTCGACCGCTGAACGGAAACTCAAGTTATTGCGGCAAGGTAAAGGTCCGGTAGAAAACTATGCTGCGGAGTTTAGAAAGTGGGCAGTGTCAGCTCGATGGGACTCATTTGCTCTATTAGACTGTTTCTTATCAGGGTTGTCAGACGCAGTTTCTGATCTAATGTTGGGTCATCCTGAGCCCAAATCCATCGATGAGGCCATTTCATCGGCCATCAGAATTGATCGTCGTTTACGATATCAAAGACAGACCCGGGGTAGGGACAATGTGAGGTACTTGTCCTGTGCAGACTAGTTCCAGGGTGCTGAAACCACGGACCTCGCACCCAGTCTAGGGAACTGTATTATCATCTGTGTATACTTCAGACTAGTTCCGTGGTGCTGTGACCAAGGACCTCGCACCCAGAATAGGCATTGTTTGTTATATGTTATGACTTATAGCTTTTCCGACTACTCCTCTGTCTTTTGATTCGGTACCTCGCATATCTGATATTCCGTTGCCAGACCCTGCTTGTCTAGGATACCGAATCAGCCTTCTTTCTTTGTACCTTATCTGTCAGTGTGTTGCCGACCAGACGAGGCCGACCTTGAGCGCTATCTCTCCTGTTAAGAGATAGTCTCCAGACCAGATAGTGACATCCACCGTCAGGTGTCACTCACTCTCTGGCCTTCCCTATCCTCAGCCTGACTCCTCCCCTTGGCCTTGGGGAGCCTCTGGCTGCTGGAAGGTTCCTGTGCTCTCAGAGCAGTGTTTCTTTACTGTCAATGTTCACCTGCTCAGCAGGTGCGTTACTCAAAGTATTACTGTTACACCAAACACTCACATACCTATAGGTGTCCAGAGGTTAGCAATATATCTGTATTATCGGTGATTCTGCAGATCATCAATAATCAGGTATATATCTGCATTCTTGGTGATACTGCAGATCACCAATAATCAGATTCTCTCTGCGTGCTGACACCAATCATTACAGGTTGCAGATAAAATGTGTGTTACTAATTTGAATTGTCTCGCCGAGATTCCCTCTGGTTTAAAACCCAATAAGTCTATCTCAGGAGATTTAGGGAAGGAGTTTCCAGTAATATAGTAAATTATCTGATAAACTCTATGCCATAATCTTTTTACTTTGCGGCATTTCCACCACACATGCAAAAACGAGCCCTCTTGGGGGCAACCACGAAAACATTGAGCAGAATTATTGTTATTGAATTTCGCTAGTCTATTTGGTGTAAAATACCACCGAAATAGGACCTTGATGTTAGTCTCAACTACATTCGAGCAAATAGAAGATTTATGCACATGATGCCAAAGTACTTCCAGCTCCTCAATGTCAAAATTAAGATTCAATTCTTTTCCCCATCTTTGCACGTATGCTGGTCTGCAGTTTTTTGGAGACGCAATCAAGCAAGCATAGATAGAGGAGATCATACCTGAAGCCGTAGGATTTTGGTAGCATCTATGCTCAAAATTAGTGTGAGTCAATAAAGAATCAGTCCCTTTAATTAAGGTTTGCACAAAGTGTTTACTTGTAAGTATCTAAAGATCTCAGCTCTTGGAAACCCCTTTCCCTCAATTAATGCTTGAAATGGTTTGACACCCTTGTTTGTTACTAAATCATAGATCAGGGTAAGGTTAGCGTCTCTCCATTTAAGGAACGCTTTTCGATCAGCATTGCCATGCAGAAATAAGGGATGTCCCAATATTGAAGATAGGGGTCGGTGGGAGGACATTAAAGGACTGGGATTTTTTTTTTAAAGGTACAGGTAAGTATTTCTGGTTAATTAAGAAAATTAAGGGACTTTTTTCGTGGTTGTGTTTTTATTTCATTTAATCCTTTGTGGAAATGGGTAAGGGGTACTTTGTACTCCTCTCCTGGGATGGGGGGTGGGCATCTGGGGTCCCCTTCTTAAAGGGGACTCCCAAATGGCACCATGAACCCCCCCCCCAGGGGGTCGTCGCCCCCACCTCCTCCTGGGGCACCAGAGGTGGGGAAGAGCCCCTTTTCCATGGATTGGACAAGGGCTCTGGGTGGGGAGAGGAAGGCTTGGCCACCCCTCCCCCCCCCGGAGCCCCCCCATACCACGGAGGTGGGGAAGAGCCCCTTTTCCATGGATTGGACAAGGGCTCTGGGTGGGGAGGGGAAGGCTTGGCCACCCCTCCCCCCCCCCCGGAGCCCCCCCATACCACGGACCATGCGGGCTGGTATAGCTCAGAGTGCGAAGCCCCAGTCGGCCGGGGCTCCGCATTCTGGCTATCCCAGCCTGCATGGGGGACAAAGGGTTGCAGATGCTTGGGAGGGGGGACCCCACGCCATTTTTTTTTCAGATTTCCCACACACAGCACATACAAAATAATAATTGAAAACATTTTTTAAAGGACTTCCGAGGCCACAAATGTGAAAAAAGTTAAATACCTTTTCATAATCCAGATCCATGGAGGATGCCATCCGCTCCCTCCCATTCATTCCGCCATGGCTCCTGCAGTAATACCGGCCCCGGTCGGGTCCTGACCAGTCCGAACGTGTCGGGTTCTCATTCCCCCCTCAATATGGCCACCACAAATTGCCGCGGCTGCGCAGTCCGCATAGATGCAATTGCTGCTGCGCAGCTCTAGGGCCTCCTCCCACCGCGTCATCAATATGCGTGCATACATTGGAGGCATCGGGAGGAGTGCCTAGAGCTGCGCAGCCGCAATCGCGTCTATGCGGACTGCACAGCCGCGGCAATCTGTGGCGTCCATATTGAGGGGGGAATGAGAACCCGACCCGTTCGGAGGGTCGGGCATTACTGCGGCAGCCCTGGCAGAATGAACGGGAGGGCGCAGATGGCGTCCTTCATGGATCTGGATTATGAAAAGGTATTTAACTTTTTTCCCATTTGTGGCCTCGGAAGTCCTTTAAATATTGTTTCCTGCAATCTTTTTAACATATCCTGCAAATTTGGTGTTGCTAGGCTGTAAGGGGCCTTTGCTATTAACTGCTAAAGTCGACGGGTGATAACCAACCAGAGTTATAGGGGTGCAAAAGTGCTGAATTCTGCCTTTGGCTTTTATTGGGCTCCCTATTTCACTTTTAAAAATCCCAAATCTTTTCAAAGGACGATGGCTCAGCAGTGGCACATGTTCTAGCATTGTAGGAACTCTTAGGGGGATTATGATTGGTGAGTTTCGGGCCCCTAGGCCAAAGAGGTCATAGCCTAGGGTCACAAAAACATGTTAATTTTGGCAATGTTAATTGTGGTGATTCTGACTAACATTAATCGCAGCCATGGCCGTTAGCAAAGTCTAAATCTCACGACATGTCTCACGCACGTAGAAGGCATATTGTTGTACTTGGACTCCAATGTTGAGTTCCCTACATCTCTGCAAACCAGAGTTACGGGGGTGCAAAAGTACTAAATTCCCCTATAGGCTTCCATTAGGCTCCCTATTTCACTTACAAAAATCTCATATCTTTTCAAAGGGCGATGGCTCAGCAGTGGCAAATTTTCTAGCATTGTAGGGACTCTTAGGGGGATCAAGACTGGTGAGTTTCGGGCCCTTAGGCCAAAGAGGTCATAGCCTAGGTTCACAAAAACCTGTTTATTTGGGCAATGTTAATGGTGGAGATTCTGACGAACATAAATCGCAGCCATGGCCGTTAGCAAAGTCTGAATCTCACGATATGTCTCATGTAGGAATAAGGCATATTGTTGTGCTTGCACTACAATGCTGGGTTCCCTACATCTATGCAAACCAGAGTTACGGGGGCGCAAAAGTGCTAAATTCCCCCATAGGCTTTCATTGGGGCCTAGGTTTTAAGGGTACAAAAGCGCAGGTTTTGCTATGCGAATTCTGACGAACATAAATTGCAGCCATGGCCGTCAGCAAAGTTTGAATCTCACGACATGTCTCATGCAGGTAGAAGGCATATTGTTGTACTTGGACTCCAATGTTGGGTTCCCTAAATCTCTGAAAACCAGAGTTACGGGGGGGGGGGGGGGGGGGCAATGTTAATGGTGGAGATTCTGACGAACATTAATTGCAGCCATGGCCGTTAGCAAAGTCTGAATCTCACGACATGTCTCATGCAGGTAGAAGGCATATTGTTGTACTTGTTGTACCGCAGCTCTAGGACCTCCTAGAGCACCAGGTGCAAGGCTAGGTGAGGGTGACAGGAGAAGGCAGGTGGGGAGAGACAGCAGGAGCCGGCAGCTATACATCCTGCTCAGGACGCATTCTAAGCTATACTAAGCGCTCATGAATCATGCGGTTCTTTTTAATGAATCGGTTCTTTTTTTAATGTATCGACTCATTTTACTTTGAAACTTTAAAATTGATTTTCTCAAAAAGTATAAGGTCTTTTTGTTCCCACTATTCCACTTAATATTCCCAGCAATTTTGGTGTTTTTGCTATGTAAGGGGAATTTGCTATTTACCGCTAAAGTCGGCGGCCATTAACCCATTCGCGTTCCGTCGTTTTCACTTGAGAAATGTTCACCTCCCATTCATTAGCCTATAACTTTATCACTACTTATCACAATGAACTGATCTATATCTTGTTTTTTCTGCCACCAATTAGGCTTTCTTTGGGTGGTACATTTTGCTAAGAGCCAATTTACTGTAAATGCATTTTAACAAGAAGAATAAGAAAAAAACGGAAAAAATCATTATTTCTCAGTTTTCAGCCATTATAGTTTTAAAATAATACATGCCTCCATAATTAAAACTCACGTATTGTATTTGCCCATATGTCCCGGTTATTACACAGGGTCCAGGACTCCAGTTGGATTCCTGAATTTTTATGGCCGCTGCTACTAGCAGCAGCTGCTACCAAACATAATAATAATTTTTCTGGTGCGTGTACATGCCTGCCTAATTTTTCTGGCTGCACTGCGGCTGCAACTACAAAACAAAAGGCATGTACATGTGTCAATTCCCCTTTGTGATCGCTGCCTCGCCGCGGTAAAGGGGCTTGCGTATCACAATGAAGCAATGACCTATATGAGTGGGTTGGGGGGGCACACCCAAGATAATAAGGTCATTGCTTCATTGTGGACAGACTAAATTCAATCAACTGGACAGTCACTGTTGTTTTGTCATTGAGCTACCTCAGCCCGACCATATGGACTTTAAAACCGCCATCACCTGCACTCACGCCATCGTGCGCAGTTGCGCACCAGTCCAGCATGGCCATCACTACACAAAAAGCTGTTTGCGGTGCATTACACAGTGAGTTTGTCTGTCAGTGTGAAGCAGTACAGTACTTACACTAACTGCTGATCCATGTACAGTATATACATGCAAGTTGTTTTCAACCACTTTAGGCCTCCAATTTAGCAATGCAATGTGATTTCTGCCTTTTAGGGATTATAACCCTGCTGTGTGTCAAATCCGTAATTTTCCCCAGGACTTTTGGCATGTATCCCACTCCGCCATGCCCCCCTCCAGGTGCTAGACCACTTGAAACATCTTTTCCACCACTTTTGTGGCCAGAAACAATGTTTTGTCGTTCTTCAAGTTCGCCTGCCCATTGAAGTCTATTGCGGTTTGAAAAGTTCACAGGTTCGCAAACTTTTTCGGAAGTTCGAGTTCGAGGTTCGCGAATTGAAAATCAGAGGTTCGAGCCATCTCTAATGAGCCACAGATGCAGTTAGACCCAGTCCATCCCTGGCCGCCTGCTGCTACCTGCAAACTCTAATGTAGGGTGACTGTGGACAGACCAGGTCTGGTGATAGTTGACCTTGGGCTGTAAAAAAAAAAAAATCTGACCCTACCTCCGCAAACGTTTGCAAACTTGCGAACTTTTGCGAACCGCAATAGACTTTAATGGGGAGGTGAACTTTGAAAACTAGAAACATTTATGCTGGTCACAAAAGTGATGGAAAAGATGTTTCAAGGGGTCTAACATCTGAGTTTTTGCATGGCGGAGTGGGATACACGCCAAAAGTCCCGGGGAAAAATCTGGATTTGACGCAAAGCAGCGTTTTAAGGGCAGAAATCACATTGCATGCTAAATTGGAGGCCTAAAGTGCTTTAAACCATCTTGCATGTGTATACATCAATCAGGGAGTGTAATTAGAGTACTGCTTCACACTGACAGACCAAACTCACTGTGTAATGCACCGCAAACAGCTGTTTGTGTTGTGACGGCCGTGCTGGACTGGTGTGCACCATGGCGAGAGTGCAGGCGATAGCGGTTTTCAAGCCCATATGGTCACCAGGCTGAGGTAGCTGAATGACAGAACAACAGTGATTGTCCAGCTAATCGAATTTGGTCTGTCCACAATGAAGCAACGACCTTATTATCTTTGGTGTGCCACCCCCCTGAGACACTCATATAGCCGGCGGTCATTGCTGCATTGTGATATGCAAGCCCCTTCACCGCAGCAAGGTAATGATTATGAAGGGGAATTGATACATGTACATGCCTTTTGTTTTGTTGTTGCAGTCGCAGTGCAGCCAGAAAAATTAGGCAGGCATGTACATCCACCTGGAGTACTGGTGGACCCTGTTGGTGGTGACGGAGAAGGCAGTCAAGCGGCCTGCAGGCAGAGATGCTGCGTGGGGACCGACTTAGTCTTGGGGCAGGCCTGAGTGTGCTTTGCAGACCAGGCATCCGTGATCAGATGGACCCTTGACCCAACGCAATGTGCCAGAGTTGTCACCACTTGCCTTTCAACATCACGGTACAGTTTAGGTATCGCCTTTTTTGAGAAAAAATTGCGGCCTGGTATCTTCCACTACGGTGTGTGGCTTTGCTTTTGCGTGCTGCTTTTCCTCAGGTGGTCATCCCATTGCAGTTTGTGCTTTGTAATCATGTGCCTTTGTAAGGTAGTTGTCCCTACACGGGTCTTGGTCTTTCCACAGCTCAATTTTCAGTGGCAGAGAGTACAGATGGCATTGCTCTCATCTGAGGCAGACACACAAAAAAATGTCCACACCGCTGAGCCCTGGGGTGATGGCATTTTGGTGGTGGTGGCCGACTGAGTGCTAAGTGGGGTGCCAGAATCAGAGCAGGAGGAGGAAGATATGTCATGCTTCGTGCGGAAGCTGAGAAAGATGGTGTTCTGTGTTAAATAGTCAACTACGTCCTGACAATATTGGGGGATGATGGCACGTGCCTTCTTCTGAACACTGTACTTTGGTCGAGGGCCACACGAAATCATGCCATCGCGACCTTGAACAGACCTGCCAGGTGGCCTGCCTCTGGCTCTACCTTTTTTGTTTTGTCCATATTGGGGTGGATGAAGTGAAAGGTATGCACTGACTTGATTAATATAATGTACGGTTACAGAGGTGCAGAGAACAGGTATGCAGTGACTGCTTGTACAACAGTGTGCGGTTACACAGGTGCAGTGAACAGGTTGCAGTGACTGGTATTACAAATGTGCAGTTGCCTGTCAACACACACACACAGGTACCCTGAACAGGTGCAATGACAGGTGGTATTAACAATGCGTGCACTCACGTAGGTATAGGTAGGTAGGTGCACTGAACAGTGAACAGGTGCAGGGATTGGGATTACAAATGTGCAGCTGCCTGTCACACACACGGACTGCAATGACAGGTGCAATGACTGGTGGTATCAACAATGCGTGTGCTCACGTAGTTATAGGTAGGTAGGTGCACTGAACAGTGAACAGGAGCAGTGATTGGGATTACAAATGTGCAGATGCCTGTCACACACACAGGTAGTCACTAAATGTGCTGGGCCTGGCAGTGGCACAGTAAGAATTAAGGTGCCAAAGGCCAGCAGCGACTGACTGACAGGGTTGTATATAATGCAAGTGGGCTCTACACACGAAAAAAAAAATAGATCACAAGAACAAGATTAGCTCTCAAAAGAGCTATTGAGGGGTGCTTTTTTAGCAATAAGAATCAGCAAGGAGCAAGCTAACAAGCCTACAAGAGCCTAACTAAGCTTTCCCTATAGCTCTCTCTGCAGCAGCTCTCCCTTCTCTAATTACTGCAGCCTCACGAGTGAGTGAAAAGGCTGATGCTGCCTGTCTTTTATAAAGGGGGTGGGGCTCCAGGAGAGAGTGTAGCCTAAATGGCTACAATGTGCCTGCTGACTGTGATGTAGAGGGTCAAAGTTGACCCTAATGATGCACTATGGGGGTGAATCGAACTTCCGCAAAAGTTTGCGGTTCTCCGCGAACACGAAGCACGGAAGTTCACTGGTTCCTGTTCACCGCCGCACAGTTCGGACCATGTCTAATTATAGATTCACACTGCCTACGCATACTAATCTAACAGAAAAGGTGGAATAATTCGCTTCCAAAATTTCAGGATAGACAGCTTGGCTGCCACCAGAGAGTGTCTTAATAGCATTTTTTGTTTTAATCTGCATGGGTATAGTATAGAAATAGAAATATTTGGGCAATCTTGAGCAACCTTGTGAAAGGATTCCCAAAAATCACACCACAAACAGCATGAATACCACAGAGGAAAAGATTAAACAAATGACAACTGTAACGATTGGTGTCAGCAAGAAACAGATTTCTGATTATGTGGTGATCTGCAGTATCACCAATAATACAGATGCTATGCCTGATTATATAGTGATCTGCAGAATCACAAATAATGCAAGTATAGTAAACAGACAAGTGTGACAGCTTTAATGCACAGTGGTGTTTTGGTGCAACAATAAGTACTGACAGATTTGGCAATACCTCACTAGAGAAGCTGGTGGGCACTGTCAGTACAGCGAACACCTCACCAGTGACGAGGGCTCACTGGTGAGTAGAGTGGTCAGACTAATCGAGTTGGCAACAGACAGGCAGATACAGTACAGAATCGGAGGGCAGAGAGGAAACAGTAAACAGGCCGAGTCGGCAGCAAGATCAGATGGGCTAAGGTACAGAATCACTGAGCAGAAGAATAGTCAAAAGGAGCCTAGAGTCATACACAGATAATCAAACAATCTACAATGAATTATAATTATAGCTATCAAAGGGTCTGAGCGCTAACACGTAGTATTCGCAACAGCAGACAAGGAGCAACTGACAGCCAGCTCCTTATATGCTGAGAGTCACTCAGCCGAGCCGCCCAGAAGCCCAGCAAATCAGGAGGCCTCCTGAGGTCAGCTGACTGGAGAGTCAGCTGACCTTCCTTCACAAGAGATAAAGGTCCTGCTGCCGGGCGCGCGTGCGCAGCCCTGTGTCTATGCGCGGCTGAAGGACCTTATGACTGAGCAGCGGAGAACGCCGCCGGCTGAGATGCGGAAGTGGTGGACACGCCGCTCTCCGCTGCGGCGGTGTCCCCGCCGCCTGTTACAACAACTCTCTAAAAGAGTATAGCTATTAGTATCCACCTGTTTATAAAATGTCTTAGTCTATATTTCCCAATGTAAAAAATTAACCGATTGGTTTGGGTGCAAAAGTTAATCTTTCTAGTATATCTTTATGGTCATGTGGTGGTCAGGACTTAAACAATTTTCTCAGATTCCTTTTGGCAGTGTGCTTTCCCAAAAAATGAAGGTAGGCCACTATTTTTAAGAGCTCGCACTGCTTTGCATCTGCAAGTCTTGCTTTTGTAGTAACTTGTAAGCTGTGCATAAAGCAACCAGATCAGAGGCCTTGACAGTTGAAATTTGATTTCCACCTTAAGATCAGTGTATTCATCCAGAACTGATTTCTCCCTGAAGACTCACGCAGAGATTAAAACTACTCTTTTTTCATGTCCTTCCTATGCCTTGCATAACAGGATAACATGAAATTCATTTCTACCTGAATCAAAAGGCTTCTTCACTAATGTCAACTCTTCTGACAGAAATTTCCGCCTAATACCTCCAGGAAGAAGCTGAACTATAGGTTTACACTTGTGCTACCATTAATAATTCACATAAATTGTTTTGTGAATTACAGCTTTATGTTACTTTTATATACTACATTTTTATATTTAGAATCAAGACAATTCTCATTATTTTAGCCTTTCTGAATAGACAAACATTAAATCAAAGAAAACATGACTTCACAATGCATGATGCGATGAAGACATATAGACATATTTTTGGAGAATAGACCCCCTATATCTTTTACTTATGTTTTTAATATTTTTCATGTTTCTCTATACAAAATCTTACTCAGACCAATTATAGCTCTCTAAAGTATCATCTTTATACCTGTAATAAATCTACTGGTTGTCTAAACTGAATATAAAGGGAGGGAATAGGAGGACTTGAGGGAAGCAGGAGATTTGGGCGCATGAAACAAGTGGACAAAAAGGGTGCCCTATTCACTCCCATTATAAATATCGTTTAATGGGCGCCGAATAGGGAAAAAAGGGCGTCGGAGATTATTAACGTTTTACAAACGGCGCCCGGAGATTTTTAATGTTTTATAACTCTGCTTGTGATGATTTAACTTTACAAAATGAGCCCGTGACGATTAACGTTTATAAAAATACTGAACATATTTATCCTCTTTAATTAAAACATTATTTAACATTTTAACCCTTACTGTTTGTAAAACATTATTATTCACAAAATAAAGCGATCAGTACCTAACGTAAATTGCAATATATTTTTTACAATCACTATTTGTAAAACATTTCTAAAACATTATTATCCACACAAAAAAATGATTTAAATTTTTTTATTTAAATTTTTTATTTATTATTGTTTGTGAAACATTATTATCCAAAGGGGGTTTTAGGTTTAGGCACCACCAGGGGGGTCTTAGGTTTAGGCACCACCAGGGGGGTCTTAGGTTTAGGCACCACCAGGGGGGTCTTAGGTTTAGGCACCACCAGGGGGTCTAGGGGTTAGGGATAGGTACAGGGAGGGCTTTGGGGTGGTTAGTTTTAGGCACCACCAGGGGGGTCTTAGTTTTAGGCACCACCAGGGGGGGTCTTAGGTTTAGGCACCACCAGGGGGGTCTTAGGTTTAGGCACCACCAGGGGGGTCTTAGGTTTAGGCACCACCAGGGGGGTCTTAGTTTAGGCACCACCAGGGGGTCTAAGGGTTAGAGATAGGTACAGGGAGGGCTTTGGGGTGGTTAGTTTTAGGCACCACCAGGGGGGTCTTAGGTTTAGGCACCACCAGGGGGGTCTTAGGTTTAGGCACCACCAAGGGGGTCTTAGGTTTAGGCACCACCAGGGGGTCTAGGGATTAGGGATAGGTACAGGGAGGGTTCTGTGTGAGAGTAGGATTAGGTATAGTTTTAGTACAATTTTAATAATACTAATCAACAGTTATTATGAATGTACTTATATTAATATCATTGTTATAAACAATATTTTCACATTTTGTTATAATAATAAACGATAAATCAAGATGATTCATAACAATATATAATTACAATGTTTAAACAAATAATACTGGTTTTTTTTAACAAACGTAATTATAAGTTTCAGTTTACAAACAGGGAAGATTAATGTTTTAAGAATTGCCGATTTCATACACATTATTTAATGATTTATAAATTGCTAAAACACTATTTGTAAATAAAATTCTACACAATATTTTTATAAACGATAATACTGCTTATCGTTTACACCACGCGCCCTTTTTTCCCGACGCCCTTTTTTGATGTACGCGGACTTGAGGGGGTGGTAGTTGTATACTGTAGCAAAGCTTTAACCAAGCAATATAATTTAATTGATTATCCGCCCTGACAGTTGTTGCAGTGCCATAAGTAATACAGTGTTTAAAAATAGTTTCCTGTCAAGCTAAATGATTAGAAGTGGGATTCTAATTGGCTATAGACAGGTTAACACACCCCTATGTAATGATATTTGTCTGTAGGCACATCCCCATGTGTCTGATAGAAATACAATGCTAGGAGGAGTCTACTGTTAACATCTGAGGGAATATGGAAACAGGATTAAGGTGATCTTAATTGGAAAACACAAATCAGAACATCACTAACAATGTACTTGCTTAATCTTTATGATCCCACCTGTACCCACAGTTTTTCTGGTCAGAATATTTGTTGTTATGTTCTCTATCAAAAGATATCCAGCTTTTCCAGACTTGGAGGGTTAAACAGCTGTGCTTATTACACATAAAAGTGAAATGAAACAAACTGGCAGCTTCAGATTTAAATCACTGAATATTTATAACGTTATTTCCAATCCCTTCTGGGCTCTGCATTATATAATGAAGGATGGTTTTAGCCACCTACTCTTCATGGGCATATGGTATGCTAAACAAAATAAAAAAAAAAAAAAAACCCAGAAAGTGACATTTGCATTTGAAAGTCTTTGATATTTAATGCGGTTTGAAAGTAAAATACATTAATTAATCTGCATGTTTTATTCTTGTTTTCTATTTGTACATAAGAGTGGAAAATATGGTGTGTGAAATGTAAATTCTGTAGGCTGCACAGTATCTCATGTGGCATATGACTGCAATTTTAAAGATATTAACAAATAATCGTAGGGTATTAGATTCAGTTTCAATTATATATTTTAGCAATATCATGCGAGATCAAAGCTAAGTTCTCGTTATTAATCTCTCTTTCTTCTAACCTTGTATGACTTCACAATAGAATAGTGTTGTTACAGATTAATCGAATTGTCTTGTTTTGAGTTTTATATAAAGGGGTAAAAAAACAAGACTAGTGACACATGAAAAACTGTCAAATATAAGTGTTTTAGATGTAGTAAAATATTGCTCTGTTAGATAAAATACTTTTTGACAGGAATAATCTTTTTTGAAAATTACTCCTAAAATCCTGAAAAAGTCAGAGAAAGTGTACAAGTTAAAAATATAGCAGGAGTGTTTATTATCTGCTGGACACTAGTAGAAGCTCACTGGGCCAACCCACCTGATATACTGTTTTTTTGAATATGGAAATAATGACATGCATATGACTAGAAATATCTTTAATACTACTGGTAGTCCCCGGTTAACGAATGAGATAGGTTCGTTCTTAACCTGAATCTGTTCTTAAAGGGAACCAGAGACGAGGGTAAGCCTAAAAATGGTAAAAGATGTTATACATACCTGGGGCTTCCTCTAGCTCCATGAGCCTGGATCACTCCCATGCTTCTGTCCTCCGCTGCCTGTACAGTCGGTACCGGGTCCTGTCACTTCCGCCGGACGTGACCAGTTGTACGCATGCACAGGGGCTCCCTCTGGATTTGTACGTGTGCTCCTGCGTAGTACGGAGGGAGCGCACTGTGCTTGCGTCAACTGGCTCAACTGGCCAAAAGTACGGGACCCGGTATCGGCGGACAGAGGAAGAGGATGACGGCGGCTTGGGAGCCATCCAGGCTTATGGAGCTGGAGGAAGCCTCAGGTGTGTATAGATCTATATCTTCTTCATCTCTGGTTCTCTTTAAGTCGGAACACTGTGCCTTCTCTGTCCCCTGCAGTGCTGCTCGGATATCCCTTTTCAAAATCCGAATCGATCCGGATACCCAGATATCCAGACCCGAATCAGATATCCAAATCCGAACTTTTTGGTATCCAAGTAAATTCGGATATCTGAACCCAATATCTGTCTGGATTCGGATATCCAGATAGAAAACTGGAAGTGACCTCTCTCTCTATCTCTCTCTCTCTCTCTCTCTCTCTCTCTCTCTCTCTATGCCTTTGAAAGGGATTTTTTGCCCTTGAAGGTGATTTTGGCTTTTGCTCGGATATCTGAACTAACTATCCGCCCGGATTTCGGATTTCAGATGGGAAATCCGAGTTTGTTGGATAGTGCTATTCGGATTTTAAAAAATATCCGAATTGCTATTCAAAGTTCCAATTATCTGGGTAGTTCTGATATCCGGAATCCAGATGAGCATCACTAGTCCCCTGTACCTCCTCTGTGCTTCTCTGTGCCTCCAGTGTCCCCCTCTGTGTCACCTCTTCCCCCTCTACCTGCTTATATAAGTTTAAAAGCCATTTTTTCTTTGAATTCTCTCAAAAACGAAAAAAAAAGGTTACTCATCGACAACAAGTTAAATAATCGTACTCAATGCCAAGCCGCTGCAGCTAAAGCTAACAAAATTTTGGGATGCATTAAAAGGGAAATAAAAACTCGAGATGCTAGCATAATATTGCCCCTGTTTAACTCTCTAGTAAGGCCACATCTGGAATATGGAATTCAGTTCTGGGCACCACATTACAAAAAAGATATTGCAGTTCTAGAGCAGGTGCAGAGACGAGCAACAAAATTGATACGTGGGATGGAAGGTCTCACTTACCAAGAAAGGTTAGATAAACTGGGTTTATTTAGTCTAGAGAAAAGACGCCTTAGAGGAGATCTAATTAACATGTATAAATACATCAGAGGGCAATATAATAGCTTGGCGGATGAGCTTTTTGTCCCTAGGCCTTCTCAAAGGACTAGAGGACATGATCTGCGCATGGAGGAAAAACGTTTTAGCCATTTATTTAGGAAAGGGTTCTTTACAGTAAGAGTGATTAAGATGTGGAATGCATTGCCACAGGAAGTCGTTATGGCAAACTCTATACCTGCATTTAAAGGGGGCTTAGATGCTTTCCTTGCGTTGAATGACATCCATGGCTACAATTACTAGGTAATGCCAATGATGTTGATCCAGGGATTTTATCTGATTGCCATCTGGAGTCGGGAAGGAATTTTTACCTTGTAAGGGTTTTTTCGCCTTCCTCTGGATCAACAGGGATATGTGAGGGAGCAGGCTGGAGTTGTACTTTGTACTGGTTGAACTCGATGGACGTATGTCTTTTTTCAACCAAAGTAACTATGTAAGTAACTATGTAACTATGTAAAGAAACGAAAAAAAAAAAGTCCAATTTGATTACCTGTATATGGAAATATTAATATTTGAGATACTGTATATATTGAAAATGTTTATATTATATTATACATGTGTTTATTATACAATATATATATTTATTTCAGGCCCTCTGTTTTTATTGTAGCATTTTTACATATTTAATAATTTGTGGATACAAGTAAATTACATTGACTGAGACTTTATTATTGCCACAGTAATATGAAACAGTCTGTGACGTGTTTATATGGGCACTAGATTCATGCTAGGATGCACTTTTGCTCAATTCTGATAGAACTTTTAAGAAGACTAATCAGGGATGTCCTCCACAGAGAATAACAGATATAGGGTTTGATTCACAAAAGGGTGCTAACACAGCACGCCTAAAAGCTTTGGAAGTGCAAACTAGGGTGCTAAGTAGTTTGCACGTCCAAAGCTGTTACTGATTGCGTGTTAAGTTGGTGCGCCTGAAACGTCGCACCGGTGCACGCGAAACATCGCACCGTGCGCGTATAAAATTGCTTTTCAGGCTATTTGCGAGTGAACGGTGCGGCGTTTTGCGCGCACCATTTCACGCACACTGTGCAGCGCTATCATTTGCACGTGCATATTAGCACTTGAAGTGGCCGTTTTCGCGTCCTCAGTGCCTTTTCACTGGCGTGGTAACACTTAGCACCCTTTAGTGAATCAAGGCCAAAGTGTGCTGATATTATATTAACTGAGCAAAAACAAGAGGATGTGTGCATCACCAAGCTAAACTTGACTCATCTGTCTTCAAATTTAGCCTTGTGGGCTCAATTAAGGGCAAATTTGTAAATTTGAAAAATTTGCAAATTTAAAAAATTGAACAGTTTCCAACTGAATAAATATTTGACTTTCAGCCTCTGTATGAGGCAGAGACCAGGAAAATTGGGCAGTTACCTGACAAATAACTATTTGAATTTCAGCGTCTGTATGAGACAGAGGCCAGAAAAAATGGGATATTAACTGCTGAATAAATATTCAAATTGCAAGCTCTGTATGAGATAGAGGCCAGAAGTAAGTGGCATGTGCCAGGGGAATAATATTATTTTTTTGAGGGGTAAAGCAAATTGAAGTAGGAACAAACAGGGTACTGGGTTGTGGCGGTTGTGGTATCCACGACTCATCATTCATTTTTATAAAAGTAACAAAACTACTGTGTGCTAGATAACTTCCCTTGTCTGTCACAATCGCTCCAGCTGCACTGAATGTCCTTTCTGACAGGACACTTGAGGCGGGGCAAGCCAAAAACTCCATGACAAATTGCGTCAGCTCTGGTCACAGGTCAAGTCTGCACACCCAGAAGTCCAGACGTTCCTCAGAGTGTCCACAGTGATCGTTAATCCTAGGTAGTCAGATACCTGTTGGTCAAGGCATTCCCTGAGGGTGGATACAGAAGCACCCTACTGAGGTGCTGTACAGGAGAAGGATGTCACATCGGACATGATTGCCACATCACCATCAGCAGCAAATCGCAGTGTTCTTGCAGGCGGGGGAGTATTATTGGCACCGCTTTGGCTGGAAATGGCTCTTCCTGTGCTAATACCCTGAAAAGCAGAATACAGCATCTATCTCAGCTTGGTGTGGAAGTGCTGCCATATTTTGCTTGTACCGAGGGTCTAAAAAGGTTGCCACTCAGTACTGGTCCGTGTCCTTCATGGTTTTAATACGGTGGTCCTTCCTCAGGAACGTCAGCAAGAACTACCCCATTCTAACGAGGTTTGAGGAACACCTGTTCCTCATCCAGGGCAACATCCTCCACCACAGTTTGTTCCCCCTAGCCACAGACAAAGCCAGGGTCCGCAGAAAAGTAAGAAGCTCCCTGGGAAGCCTGCTCCTCTTGCTCTCCCTCACCACTACAGCCATAATCTTCCTCCCACCATTGATCTTCAAACTCCTCCCACAGCCGATGACATTAGCCCTAGAGATGGCTCAAACCTCAGATTTTCAGTTTGCAAACCTTGAACGCGAACCTCTGCAAAACTTTGACAACTAGAAACATTTATGCTGGCCACAAAAGTTATGGAAAATATGTTTCAAGGGGTCTAACATCTGAGGATGTTCAATCACCTGTATAGGTGTGGTGGGAAGGTGGTGTGGCTTCTGGGTATTTAAGACTGCTTGTAACATGTCATTGCAGCTACGACTAAGGACCCGGTAGGGTCAGAAACGTGTCAGCTTGCATGCTGTTCCATTTTTGAGAAAAAGAGAGAACACCAAGAGCCCAATATAGTGTAGTATGTACTGGTAATGTATAATTGGAAGATTAATAATATTAATTTAACACTCACAAACCAGGGTTACCAAGTAGGAAACCACTGTCAAAGCAGGTGGGGAGATTGTCCTGACCCCACTCAGGATTAAAAAGTCGCTCTCTGTAGTAGAAGAAGGAAGGGTACAACCCTCCACCAAGGGTGGACTTGATGTAGATAATAGGATAACAGAGGCGCCAACAGGATAAAAAAACACTAAAAGAACTTAAAAACCCATCTTGGTAATAGAGGAGGCAGTGGTGGACTCACCTCCTCCAAGCAGAACACACGACTGTGGATTTTCAGTCAAAACAATTTTATTGGATACTCCAAATAAAGTGCAACGCGTTTCGTTAGATACAAACCCGCTTCATCAGGCAATAACAGATAGGAGTAAACAACAGCATCTGCCAATATCATTAACACTGAGCGCCTCTGTCTTGATGATATTGGCAGATGTTGTTTACGCCTATCTGTTATTGCCTGGTGAAGCGGGTTTGTATCCCACGAAACGCGTTGCACTTTATTTGGAGTATCCGATAAAATTGTTTTGACTGAAAATCCACAGTCATGTGTTCTGCTTGGAGGAGGTGGGTCCACCACTGCCTCCTCTATTACCAAGATGAGTTTTTAAATTCTTTTAGTGTTTTTTATCCTGTTGGCGCCTCTGTTATCCTATTAGCTGTTCCATTTTTGCTACTTTTCTACCATGATCCAATAAAACCAATTGATTTTACTATATGGAAGGAGTGCGGAGACATCTTTTGAACATTTGTTGCTTTAGGGCTGGCTGCCCTCCCTCCAGCACCCTTCCCATTAGTACACGGCACGTATATCCAGGTGAGGTGGAGCTGTCAACTTTTGTCTGTTCTTGATAATTTTGTGTCAGCTACTTTGACTGAGCTCCCTCAACCCTTTGGTGCCTCTCATCTGTGTACTCTAATCAGCGCCACTTTGTCTGATCCCTGGTGATTATGTGTGCTGGATTAGCTGGGGACGCTGGTACCCCCTTCACTGGATTCCTGTGAGCCCATCTATTCTACTGACAAAGCTGTCCTGGCTTCTGAAGATTCTGAGGTTGCCATGTGTTACACTACGTGAGTCTGCCCATATATCCTGTGGGAGCGTGACCTCAGTGTGTTTGTTATATTGAAGCTGGCTTCCTGCTGCTGCTGAGTGTTACCTGCTGGGAATTGGTTGCCATCCGGTCCGCTCTGGAGACATTGCGGGTTCCATTCTGTTCGTGCCCACTGCCGCTGTCTGGGGCTCTTTGCGGGGAGTGGTGATTGTCCGGACCGAGTGCACAGCGGAGCAACGCATCCTGCCATTGGCTGTCGGCTGGAGCGGTGGGAGGAGACATCCGTTTCCATTGGAGGCCATGCTTTGAGGTTATCCGGGTACCACTGTACAGTGTGTTTGGCCATCTTGCACAGTGCGGTGTCAGCGTACTTACCGGAGGATTTCTGATATGGACACTGAGTATAGACGCTGAACTGTATCGCTTCTTGGGTGGTCTAAGTATTCGTGAGTATTAGTCTCTTGTTTTTCTAAGTGAATTATGCTGAGCCTGTGCCACTCTGGAACACTCAACACTATACACTTGTCTTATGGGGGGTTTCTGGACTGAGCAGCTTCGAGCTTTTTCCTTCTCACCCACTCACTTCTTGGACATATTATTGAAGTGGTGGTGATCACAGATATGCTCAGTTGCACTATCTAAGGTCCTTAATGTGTAATCTTATCAGGAATATATGGACATATCCAGCATCACTGTAACATCTTTATGGTATAAATTTCTAATGTTTATTTATTTTTGCTTATGAGCTAAATTATACCAATGTAATTTTCACTGGGCAATTTAAAATGATAAGGTAGAAACCTTTTTATGTAGCATTTTCCAAGGTACTGTCTCATCAGTTTGGGGACTGGTTTATATGTAATTTGACTGTTCATTGATCTTTTGTTTTTGCAATTATTATAATAGTTGTGTATTTAAATAGCAATTGGAATGGCATCTGATTGTAGGGCCAATTGTGGGGATGTGGGGGGTTTGACTGCAGATTTTTCCAATCCTGTAGATTCAGAAAATATTAGTGATGATGATGAGGAGGAGAGACAGTGCTGAATATTCTTTGGAGGGTACTCTAGAGCGTTTAAGTAAGTTTGCATGTGTGTTTTCAGACTCTAATGGGGCCAAACATGTCTCAGGAGATGCAGATCTAAGATTGCTGTTCAAACAGCTGGAGACTATTATGCAGGATGAGACAAGGCTTTGGTGGGACCTGACCAGTCTAAAACAATACGTAAATGATGGCAGGGTTCCAAGGGGTTTGCGCATTAAGAAGATCCCTACCACAGTCTTCTCTCATAAATTTGTAATTGAGTGGAATGAGATACTCACCGAATGTTCGATTAGCCTGATGAGGCTTATTATTAGTTATGAAGAACAGAAATTGTCGGAAATTGAGTTGAAAATTTCAGAGATTAGATCTAGCATCCAGGAATTTGATTCAACTGAGTTATATGAGGATTTGGACAAACGAACGAAGGATAGTTTGGCCAAATTGGAGCAATCTATTATGGAGATTAAGAAAATTAAGTACCAGAGAGACCTGGAGGACTATAAGACTGATACGGTTTATGAGTGGGGAAGATGGTCCACTAAATCTAGACGTACCCCGAGACCAATTTTGAAGCGACAACATCCCCGCCACCCCGTGAGTGGTAGGCAGGTATCGTTCAATTCCCCCGAGGTGTCAGACGCTGCATCAGATGCCTCTGGCATCTCTGGCGATCGTCGGTCATCAGCTGCGTCTGTCTTCTCGGGGGACGAGGGCCATGGCCGGGACGGTACGCTGCCTGCCCCTTTAGGTGCTGAAGGGGACAGGATCTCATATTATCGACTTCCAAAGGGGAAACAACACAAAAAGAAAAAGAAATCGGGACATTCAGAAGGAGGGTCAGAAGGGCGGGGAGGAGATCACGTGGGCAGGGCTCAAAGACGGTATCCGCAAAGGGACAGGAAGAAGAAATAAGTAATGTGATAAATCTATCTAATTATGTTCTTAACGAGTATGAGCAATCTGTCCTGTCACATGGTCTGTCCTTCGCTCCCGCCAGGCACTTTGACCTTTTCGGTACATTAGTGGACATGAACAGGTTCACACGGAGCATTATACTTAAGAACATTTTTTCCAAAATAGATTATGTAGGTAGAAAAAAACAAAGTCTTTTAAAAGTAATACCTTTTAATGGCTAACTGATAAAGTTAAATAATGCAAGCTTTCTGGGATCTAGTCCCCTTCTTCAGGCATATTTCCAGATGTAAGCTAAAGTAAAACACTGATGCAGGTAAATAGTAAAACACAAAGATGGCAGTTGTGCTGGTTACTGTTTACCAGTTAGATGTCAGGTGATCAGCAGGCTGTAGCCAGTGAGCTCATGCAAGCAAACATGAAATCTAGCAGGTTTCTGAAGATTATGAAGCCAAGTAAATCATGTTGCATAAGGAGTCATGAATCCCATTCCACAATTTACTTTCAAAAGTGCTTTATTGATGATAAGATTTACATACAGATATAGGAAAACCATAATATAGAAATCATCTCAACAGGTGTGACAAAATGAGTAACAATCAGTCCTTCTGGAGGGAATTTTTCCCATATTGTAGAGGTAAATAAGAAGTAAATAACAGATGACATATAACATAACGAAGAAAAGCACATAATGTACGATTGGTGATAGTAATAGGAATACTGATGCTGGTGTCGGAGTGCTATGACATATATATAATATTGTGGTTTGATTATGTTGTTCTGTGGCTTAGGTAATTTAGGCCTATTCTTAAATGGATAGAGTATGAAGTCAGTCTTGTAGACAAAATGAAATATACGATACAGGGGCCAGTGTAGTTATCATATGATGTTATTCCCCAATTGATGGCATATATGGGAGCCATGCTCCGACCTAAGCCACGGATCCCATATGTCAAGATATCTGGCGGTTGTTTCTAGAAGTAGGCTAGACAGATATTCATTTATGCATATATTATGGATTTTATTTATTACATTCTCCCATGGTAATAACTTATCTTTCCACTGTTTAGCAATTATAGATTTTGCTGCCATATTCACTTTCAGAAGCAAGGAGTTTTCATGTTTGTTCAAATTAGACAATAGGTAGTTCAGTAAGGAGTTGAACATGTTTGGATGGATGTCCCATTCCACAATTTAAACCCTCTGTTAATGTCTTAAACATCTTCATAAATTTGTACTCAGAAATCTTTCTTGCTTGTTCATTTTTGAAGTTGCCCTTAAGAATAAGTACTTTGAGATCTTGCATGCTGTGTCCTGGTTCACAGAAGTTTTGACCCACTGGTGTGCCCATTTTACCCTCATTAATTTTAAAGCGGTGATGGTTCATTCTTGTGTGCAGTTTTTGTCCTGTTTCTCCTATATAGATTCCTTTTGAGGGGCTATTTCATGCAGCGTATCATGTATACAACATTGGATGACTCACAGGAAAATTGGTCTTGCATTAGATGATATTTCTGTGAGTTTGGTATTTGTATTTGGCTTGTGCATAAGATATAAGGGCAGGTCTCACACCTTGTGTTATTGCAGGGTAATGTGCCTGGAGCTTCTGGTGTAGATAATGCACTTATCATCAAATTGTCGTCCTCAACTCAGGGGACTACAGACAGGAGGCTCCACGCCAACTTTCTGACCAGGATACATATTGCAAGCTGTCCATTGATCCCACTTTTAAGTTCAAACAAGAATATATGTTATGTTGATAGTGCACCTGGGTGTAATCGAAGCAAAGACTGTGGATTATTTAACAACCTTCAAGCCAAGGGTTGCTGTGTTCCACCATCTTCCCAAGGTGCATAAGGAGGGTCCTGTATTGGGACGACCTATAGTAGCTGGTATTGGTTCTCTTACGGAGCGCCTTGGGTAGTGGTTGGACAGACATTTGCAGCCCTTGGTTCGGAGACTTCCTGGTTTTCTCAGGGACACCAAGCATGTAGTACAACAATTGGAAGATGCAAAATGGGAGGTGGATTATAAGTGGGCTACCTTGGATCTACAAGCTTTGTACTCTAGTTTGATACATTATACCACTCTAGAAGCGCTACAGTACCATCTCGATTGATATAGTGATTATAGTCATGATCTGAAATACTTTATTGTGGAGGAGGTGTCATTTGTACACTCGCATAATTATTTTTTGTTTAACGGGGAATTCTTTTTACAATAGCGGGGAGCCTCAATGGGGGCCCACTTCTCACCTTCTTTAACCAACCTAAAAAACCTTCTCAGCTTTTGGGAAGAAACCAAACTTTTTTCGGATGAGAATATGTTTTCTGAACACATACTTTGGTATGGTCGCTACATTGACAATTTTGTACTGATTTGGATCGGACAGGTTGCCGATTTTGAGCAATTTGTCTCCTACTTGAACAATAATAATATTAATCTCCTTTTTGCCTCGTCCATTCATCCCACTACTATGGTATTTCTGGATCTTCAATTAGAGGGCTCCCATGGTAGGGTCACCACTACCACCCACCGTAAGTCTTGCAGTGGGAATTCTACCTTGTTGGCCAGTAGTTATCACCCCAATCACACTATTCGCGGTATCCCCACTGGGGAAATCATGAGAATAGTGAGGAATTGTTCTGACCCCGATCGCTTTTCAGAGGAGATCTGCAAAGCGGAGGTAAGACTCTTCCAGCGGGGTTATCCCCAGAAATATGTTGAAAAGTCCAAAAATAAGGTATTGGCTAAGGGTAGACCTGCACTTCTGGCCAACAACTCGCAGAAAGCCGGGGATGAGGGTGGTGACACCATCACATTTTCTACTGTTTTTAGTACGGAGTACTCTTCTGTGTAAAAATTCTTAAGACCCATTTGCCTATCTTGTTTGCGGATCCAGAGATAGCACCGATAGTAGAGGGCAAATGCAGGTTTGTTAGCAAGCGAGCACCCACACTGTCTCCCAGTTTGTATGAGGATAGGGGGTCTGGTCAAGGGTCGACTTGGCTGAGGTACCAGGGCTCTTACAAATGTGGGGTGAGGATGTGTAGGTATTGCAGGGTGCACTCCACTGGCAATACTGCTGTTTCGGCAATGGAAAGGTGTTTGGCCTTAAACAGTATATTAATTGTGGCACTAAGGGGGTAGTGTACCTCATTAACTGTGATTTGTGTAGAAAGCAGTATGTTGGCTGCACCATGGGACCTTTGAGGACTAGGATTGCGGAGCATTATTGTGGTGCAGGCAACATTAACTGCTTGAATCCCTCTAATGTGGCTAAGCATTTTTGTTCCTGTCATGGGAGCCATCTGAGTCACTTCTCTTTCCAAGGTTTGGAAAGGGTCTATTTGGATAGCAGAGGGGGGGACTTAGAAAATAAATTATTAGAGCATGAAGTAAGATGGATCTTTAACCTGGGCACTAGAGAACCCAAGGGATTGAACTACAGATGGGATGTGAATCTATTTGTTTGAGTTCCATGTAGGGTCTCGGCACTTGGTCTAGGGAAGGGTCCCCTTTTATACTCACTATGCAGTATGTCATTACACTAATAGGTCTGAGGAAAGGTCTCTCTGGTACTTACTATGCCATTAAGGGTGTACTGGGTTGGGAAGCTATTATGCTATTTGTAGGGTGGACTGTGATTCACTAAATGTCTTTCCCCACTTTATTTTATCCCCCCCCCCTTCTTTCTCCTTCTTTTGTATTTCAATGGCCCTTATCCCATCTGTTCTACTGACTCCCTACGTAAGTAAAGCTTATCTAGGGCCTTACGTGTATTTTGTGGAAACATTGCCGCCTTATGTGTATTTTGTGGGAACGCTGCTGCCTTACGAGTATTTTTTGGGAACACTGCCGCCTTGCGAGTATTTTGTGGGAACACTGCTGCCTTATGTGTATTTTATGGGAACACTGCTGCCTTACGAGTATTTGTGGGAACTCTGCCATCTTACAAGTATTTTGTGGGAACACCTCCACCTTACGAATATTTTGTGGGAACATTGCCACCTTATGTGTATTTTGTGGGAACACTGCCACCTTACGAATATTTTGTGGGAACATTGCCACCTTATGTGTATTTTGTGGGAACACTGCTGCCTTACGTGTATTTTGTGGGTACACTGCCGTCTTATAAATACTTTGTGGGAACACTGCCACCTTATAAGTATTTTGCAGAAATATTGCCGCCTTACGAGTATTTTGTGGGAACATTGCCACCTTATGTGTATTTTGTGGGATCACTGCCACCTTAGGTGCATTTTGTGGGAACATTGCCACCTTACGTGTATTTTGTGGGAACACTGCCACCTTACGTGTATTTTGTGGGAACATTGCCACCTTACATGTATTTTGTTGGAACATTGCCACCAGGCATTATTATTATTTAGTATTTATATAGCGCCAACATATTACGTAGTGCTGTACAGTGTATATATATATTTATATATATCTTGTCACTAACTGTCCCTCAAAGGAGCTCACAATCTAATCCCTACCATTGCCATATGTCTATATTATGTAGTGTAAGTACTGTAGTCTAGGGCCAATTTTAGGGGGAGCCAATTAACTTATCCGTATGTTTTTGGAACGTGGGAGGAAACCGGAGTGCCCGGAGGAAACCCACGCAGACACGGAGAGAACATACAAACTCTTTGCAGATAGTGCCCTGGCTGGGATTCGAACCAGGGACCCAGCGCTGCAAGGCGAAAGAGCTAACCACTACAGGCATGCTCAGATGTACCAAAATTTGGTTCGGGTACATTCAAATTCGGGTCCGCATGACATTCAAATTCGAAATCGCCTTCTACCATGAAATTCGGTTCGGATTCATATTCGATTCGGGGTTACGCCTCAAAATTCGGTAAAAATTCGTGTTCGCGAATTCGGGGTTTTTTTTTTGGTGTTTTTTTTAAAGGGAAATCCCATTGAAATAGGTGTACTTAAAAAAAACAAAACTAAAAACGTGACGTGTGGCACTGGCAGCAGGCAATGCATTGTGAGGACCCTGGCGGTGGGACCACAGACAGCAGGAGGATAAATACAGCAGCAGGAGGATAAATACAGCAGCAGCAGGAGGAGGAGTGACGTGTGGCACTGGCAGCAGACAATGTATTGTGTTGACCCTGACGGTGGGACCACTGACAGCAGGAGGATAAATACAGCAGCAGCAGCAGGAGGAGGAGTGACGTGTGGCACTGGCAGCAGGCAATGCATAGTGTGAACCCTAGCGGTGGGAACACTGACAGCAGGAGGATAAATACAGCAGCAGGAGGATAAATACAGCAGCAGCAGGAGGAGGAGGAGGAGTGACGTGTGGCACTGGCAGCAGGCAATGTATTGTGTGGACCCTGGTGGTGGGACCACTGACAGCAGGAGGATAAATACAGCAGCAGCAGCAGGAGGAGGAGTGACGTGTGGCACTGGCAGCAGGCAATGCATAGTGTGGACCATGGCGGTGGGAACACTGACAGCAGGAGGATAAATACAGCAGCAGCAGGAGGAGGAGTGACGTGTGGCACTGGCAGCAGGCAATGTATTGTGTTGACCCTGGCGGTGGGACCACTGACAGCAGGAGGATAAATACAGCAGCAGGAGGAGGAGTGACATGTGGCACTGGCATCAGGCAATGTATTGTGTGGACCCTGGCGGTGGGACCACTGACAGTAGGAGGATAAATACAACAGCAGGATGATAAATACAGAAGCAGCAGGAGGAGTGACGTGTGGCACTGGCAGCAGGCAATGTATAGTGTTGACCCTGGCGGTGGGACCACTGACAGCAGCAGGATAAATACAACAGCAGCAGCAGGAGGAGGAGGAGGAGTGACGTGTGGCACTGGTAGCAGGCAATGCATAGTGTGGACCCTGGCGGTGGAACCACTGACAGCAGCAGGATAAATACAACAGCAGCAGCAGGAGGAGGAGGAGGTGGAGTGACGTGTGGCACTGGCAGCAGGCAATGTATAGTGTTGACCCTGGCGGTGGGACCACTGACAGCAGCAGCAGGATAAATACAACAGCAGCAGCAGGAGGAGGAGGAGGAGGAGTGACGTGTGGCACTAGCAGCAGGCAATGCATAGTGTGGACCCTGGTGGTGGGACCACTGACAGCAGCAGGATGAAAATGAGCTCGGTGTACTATGTTGCCGCTTTATAAATACAATAAATACATAAATCAATGAATAAATTCATAAATAAATCAATGCAGCAGGCCAGCAGCAGGAGGAGTATTGTGTATTGTGTTGACCCTGGCGGTGGGACCACTGACAGCAGGAGGATAAATACAGCAGCAGCAGCAGGAGGAGGAGTGACGTGTGGCACTGGCAGCAGGCAATGCATAGTGTGGACCCTGGCGGTGGGAACACTGACAGCAGGAGGATAAATACAGCAGCAGGAGGATAAATACAGCAGCAGGTGGAGGAGGAGGAGTGACGTGTGGCACTGGCAGCAGGCAATGTATTGTAATTCTTTATTAAAGAATACCACAACTTATTTTATACAAAAATATGAAAGTAACCAAATAAACACAATAACAAACATTAGGCCTCTTGCCTCAAAATAGCTTAATATTCAGTCCATATCAAGTCCATTTTCCTGAAAAGGGAGAAAACTCAAGAACCAAAAATTCTTTAACTTCAATATCACAACATCATATTTACACTATTTATATATATCAGTAAGAAAGACTAAGCAATCTCACTCCACCTATGTTTGCAAGCCATTCCTCAAATGTCAATTTCTAACTAAGTGAGAAGAAATAGAAAGCTCACCACAAGGAGATTTGGCCAAATCAAGGAGGTCTGACGTTCTGCCAAAGCAGACGCCATTCCTCCTGACTCAACCTCTTCTCCTCAAGACCCCGAATTTTCCCAACCTCACCAATAATGCCATGCACCACCACCTGGACAGGGAGGACTTTCTGATGGATCGTAATTTGACACCGTGCATTCCAAGTGTAATACCGAATCACTAAGCTAACTAAAAATAAAGTGTCCAAATTAAATGACCCCCGGTTATTGAATGCACCATATGTCCACTCCGCGTAACTAAGCCGCTCAAGGAAAGGAATACCTAAAGCCCTACCCACCTGTTTGTATACTTCTTTCTTAAAGGAACAGTTCAATAGAAAATGGTCCATGGTCTCCTCCACACCTCCACACTCCTCATGAGGACAACCACGATCCCGATCTCCTATGAACTTTAAATTTCCTCTAACAAAGAGCCTACCATGAAAGGAAAGCCAAGCCAAATCCCTGAATTTGTTAGGAATCCTGGGAGAACATAGCAAGCGCAAACCCTCCTCCATAATTGGGCTTGGGCAATCTCTCAGGGCCAATGGATCCTGAAAAAAGGTCTCAACTACTCTCTCCACCAGGGATTTCCTAGGGATCGAAATAATATCCTCCTTCGTCAGTTCCCATTGCCGGATCACTTTCAGACACGGTGCAACATAGGCCGGAAGATAGTCCGTACTGGCTCTCAGTCTTTTCACCAAACCTCCTTCTTCCCACTGCCTGAAAAAAGGTTTAAACCAGGACTGGAAAATACCCATCCATCCAGGCAGTTCCTCTGCATACATTCTACCAAAGTTGTTTTTAATAAATAACAGAGAAAAGAAAACCACTGGGTTGACCATTCCTAGGCCACCCTTCTGCCTTGATCGATAAGTGATATTCCTCTTAACGTGGTTCATCTTATTTCCCCAAAGCATTTGGAAAAACAAGCTGTAGATCCTTGTGTGAAGAGACACTGGCAAAATACAGACAAAGCTGACATATAACATAATTGGAATCAAATAGGTTTTGATTATGTCAATCCTTTCCCTGAAAGTCAATCGTCAACCTTTCCATCGGACCACCTTAACCTCAGCACATCCTAGTCTGCTTTCCCAATTTTGGTGATCATAGTCACCTGGGCCAAATTCTATGTCGAGTATTTTAATCTTTTCTTTGGTGCTGGAAAAGAGACCGGAAGCAAGAAGTTCTCATTTTCCTTACCCATCCAGAAAGCCTCACACTTATCCTGATTGATCTTGGAACCTGATGCTAATGAGTAACGGGCAACCTCTGCACAAACGCCTTCAGCCTCCTCCTGTGCAGAGATCACCACAGTCACATCATCCGCATAGGCCACAACCCTGAGAGGAGGTACACCAGCAATGCCCGACGGCACCCAACACAACGCTCCACCCTCAATCCTTCTTATGAAAGGATCAATGGCGAAGGCATATAGCAAGGGACTCAAAGGACACCCCTGGCGCACCCCAGATCTAACCTCGAAGGTCTGTCCAACCCAACCATTGACAAGCGGGAAACTTTCAGCACCTTTATATAAAACTTTAAGCCAATTGATAAACCTCCCCGGCAGACCATATTTATTAAGGAGCATCCACAGGTACTCATGATTAACACGATCAAAAGCTTTAGCTTGATCCAACGCCAGCAAGTATTTCCCCCAACCAGCAGCCCTGCATCTTTCCAGAATCTCCCGGACCGTTAATACGGCTGAAAGAGTACTTCTCCCCTGGACAGAACAATGCTGCTGGCGAGAAAGTACCATATTTGCCACCTGGCTCAATCGCCAAAAAATTATTTTAGCCAGAATCTTTCGATCAACATTGAGAAGGCTGATGGGCCGCCAATTCTCAATCATTGAAGAATCTTTACCCTTTGACAAAAGAATAACTGCTGATTCTCTCATAGAGGGGGGAAGCTCCTCCTCTGCAAGACTGCGATTGTAAACCTCTGCCAATTCAGGGGCCAAAATGTCCTTGAAAACCTTATAAAATTCGGCCGTCAAGCCATCTGGCCCTGGAGTTTTTTTTATAGCAAGTTGCTCTATGGCTTTCACCACTTCTTCAGCAGAAATTCTTTCCATCAAGAACGCAAGAGGAACATCCACATTTACCAGCCCTGGAATATCACACAAGAAAGTTTCCATCACTGTTTCATCAAGAGACCTGCTACCCAAAAGTTCTGCATAAAAAGATCTCACGATTTCCAGAATCCCTGCTCTGGACTTTACCAGAGATCCCGTACTATCCTTGAGACCATAAATGATCTTAACTGCTACACCTTGTTTACAATTCTGATAAGGGTCTGGCGAGTGATTTTTACCATAATCCCTTTCCAGAAGCAAAGAAGCATGCCGATCATATTGACTCTTGCGCAGCAAACCCTTGATCCTTACGATCTCTACAGGATCACCATCCCCCGAAACAGCGATTTCCAGTTTCCGTCTCAGACGCTGGTAGGTAACATATTTACCAAATGCTCTCCTTTTTGCTAGGTTCTTGAACAGACCTACTGCCCGTTTCTTAACCATCTCCCACCACTCAGACCTACTGTCACAACAGTCCACCAAAGTAACCTGTGCCTGAAAAAAATCCCTGAAAGATTGTCTTACACTTTCCTCCTTCAATAGTAACGAATTTAATCTCCAAATACCCCTTCCCTTAGGAGGAACATCTGAAACATTCAATACCATAGACAGTATACAGTGAACAGAGAACTCTACCACCTGCACCCCTGGAGATGAGGTAGCAGAGCTCTCTTTAACAAAAAACCTATCTATCCTACTCTTACGCTCACCACAGAAATACGTGAACCCTGTGTCATCTGGGATGTGCTTTATATGCACATCCACTAGACCAGCATCCCTAACCATACTATTCAAAAAATTACTGTCATACCCCAGGCGGGTCTTGGCACCTCTCCTGTCCTTGAGCCTAACTACGGTATTGAAATCACCACCAAAGACCACCTCCTCGGCTGTAAACAGAAATGGCTTGATCTCTGCGAAGAGGCGCTTCCTCTCCCTCTCAGACAGAGGTCCATAGATATTAATCAACCTCAAGTCCTGCCCCCTCACAGAGACGTCCATGACCAAACATCTCCCCATCTCAATCTCACTTACCCGCCGGAAAGTTACCATATCGGTCTTAAAAAGGACCGCCACCCCAGTATAAGGCTCAGCCGCAAGAGACCAATAAGAGGGACCAAAGTACCAATCCCTCTTGGCTTCATGAATGTCAGACAATGTTTGAAGCCTGGTCTCTTGCAAAAATAAAATGTCGGCATCAAACTGACCGAGAAAAAATATGGCTTCCTTACGAGCACTTACAGATCTCATACTAGCAACATTAATGGTTGCTAGTTTCAAAGGGGGGGGGGGGGGGGGGGAACCTCCATCAGGATAAATGAAAAGGAAATTGCTTACCCTTTCTTCAAACTGTACTTTCTTCCTCCTTAGAGGAAGATACTTCCATGTCTTCCGTTTTCCCCTTAACCGAGACATCATCCTCTTCTTCAAATAAATCACTATCACTATTTAAGGACTGATCCGAATGATCAGACAAGGACTCATATTTATTTTTAACTACAGTGACTTTAGCTTTCCTAATCTCTTCTAGTTTCTCTTTAGACTTTTTCCCAGACAACATTCTCCTTCTATCTTTTTTACTCATTATTTTCCTTTTTCTGTCCCTGTTGAAAGTTCAGACACCTCCTCCCCTTTTTCCTTCTCTCCCACCTTCTGTTTAATTTTTTCTTTCCCTTTTTTCTCCTTCTCTTTCTCTGGGCCCTTCCCACCTGATATATTTTCACCAGGTTTTTTAAACATCTTTCCCTTTTCACCTTTCTCTTCCTCAGGCAGCTTCACCTCCTCCACAGAAGTATCCTTTTTAGGAAAGGAGAATATATTTTTCTCTCCTCCAGAATCATCAAGACCGGAGGCATGGTTAGATTCTTCACCTTCAGGCTTTCCCAAAGATTTAAAACTATCGGGGGACAAGGAAGGCGGGGGAGGGGGTAAAATTGCCGATTTCAACACCGACAAAAAAGGCGGGATAATGGATTGGGGTTTCAAGGCAGTGGATTCGGACCGTGACGATTCCTCATCAGGGGCAACCTCTTCCTCACTTTCTTTCAAAATTTTTTCCATTTCCTTCAATACATCTTCTCCCATATTGGATAGTGATTCAGGGCACTGCGAGTAGGGATGACCAATTTTCAAACAAATGCTACACCTGATGTCTTTACAATCTTTTGCCAAATGGCCTAAACCATGACATCGCAAACACTTTAACTCTTTACAAGATATGCTATAATGGCTGCGTGAACCGCATTTATAACAAACCCGAGGCTGCCCCTGATAAAAAAACGTCACTCTGTCCCTACCAATAAAGACAGAAGTGGGGATGTGCTTTACCACGTTCCCCACTCTGTCCAATCTCACCATCAGCTCCCAACCACCCCCCCCAGATCCCAAACTCATCCATTACCTTTTTTGGAGCAGACAAAGGTACCCCATAATTCTTTAACCATACTAATAAATCATGTACAGGAATGGACTCATTCGGGACCACGATTGTCACCTTCTTGTCCAACGACTGCCTGGACACAATCTGGGGAAGCAAACCTTTCCACTCTTCACTTGTTTTCCAAACCCTTTCATATTTCTCCCAGAAAGTGTCCAGACCCGTCGGGGACAAGAAGCTGACATCAAAAAATGAGGGGGGATTTTCAGGAGCCAAGATAGCGTAAAAATCCACCGCCTTGAAACCCATTTTTAGCAATAACTGTATAAACGTTTTTCGGTTATATACTGTTCCATCACCACTCCCATAACAAACCCGCACCAAATTCCGGCGATTCCGGGCTGACATTCCATACTCATCATTTTTGGCAACTGCCATACACCCATCATTTGTTTTCTTTAACATTTGCGCATAAGACATTGTTCTTTCATTTACTTGCATGTACTCCCATTATTCTGTTTCTGCTGCACACTTGCTTCTACAGCAACCCCTTTTTCTTGTATCATGTTTTTACCTGTTCCATTCAACCCCCCCTCCCCCTCCTCATGATCCACCAATCTTTTTTTTCCCACCCTTCCACCCTCTCTTGTCCCCTCCACTCTTCTTTTCCCCACCAAAGCACCACCATTTTTTAAACTACTATCTTTTACCTGGTCAATCCTGCCAGTATTTTGTCCCCTATTGTCCTCACCACCTTTGTCACTCGTGCCCCTTTCCTTCTGTGCTTGAACCGCCACACTCTCTCCCTCTGTCATCCCTCCTGAGGTTCCAGACTGTGCTGCGCTTGTTTTCGCCGTACCAGAAGTGATGCGGCCCGCTCCAGCATCACTTCCGGTTTTCGGCAAACTTCCACCATTACTCGCCGCTTTCTCCGGGGGTGAAGGAAAGTCCTTCACACCTGAAACCGCCGTCCCCGGGCTCCCCTTTCCTCCCCAAAAGGCGCTTGTACCCCCCAAACTGTTTCCCCACAGCGACGAGCCGCCAAGCCCCGCCCCCAGGCCGAAAGAGACACCCGATGCCATCTTGACTAAGGGAGATCCCTGCTTTCCCCCAGAGCAAACTGCAGGGGTCTCCCTCGAGGGAACATTTCCAAAAATAGAACTGTCAGCTGTCCGCTGCGCTCTATTTTCAGTCCCAGACATTGCAAGATTACCCACAGGCAAGTTCAAATTCTGCATTCCAAAAGCAGCCGGGGAAACACTCACAGGGGATACAGAGACAGGGGAACCACAAACCAGGGAGGGATTTGACACACTAGGGAAAACAACATGAGGATTCAAGCTTTGGTTTACATAGGGAAAAAAGGGAGGGTGAGAATATGGAACATTCTGCTGCTGCATGCCTAACATACTAGCATGATTATGCATATATGATACATTCTGCATGTTATATTGCCCATAAGGCCCACCAGGAAAAGCCTGGTATTGTCCTGGAAACTGCACACTTATTTGAGAAACACTGTTCCCATTCTGCTGCAAACCATTTTCTGTTTGTACATTTTGCACATCTTGTGCAGAAAAACTGCTTGTTACCGGTACTGCTGCACCAAAGAATCCACTGTATCCTGCAGCTTGTACTCCACTTTGCTGTGAAAACAACATTCCTGATGGTTTTACCTCCGGCACCTCATTGACTGCTTTCACACCTTCATCAATATTCATCTCTTCTTTTCCTTTCATCTGATTAAATCTTTGCTGATTCCTCAGCCCTTCACCAAACATTCCGCCTTTTTCCTCCAGGCTTTTCACCAACATTTTTTGTTCCTCTATCTGTTTCCTCAGTTTGACCAACTGTGGGTTACTGCTCAAAAATGAGGATTTCCAGGATTGTCCATACTTGTTTACCCTCTTTTTAAGTTCATATTGCAAGCTCTCCAAACCTTCTTTTGCTTTTTTAACGTCTCTATGCCATTCCACCTCAGTATTCACTGTTTCACTGACAAAACCACTGCCCCCAGCTTTATGAGCCTCTATTATGGAGGACAGGGATGCTTCCACTAGCTCAGGCCTCCCAGAGCCTTCCAGCTCAGGGGAGCCTAAACCACTCCAACAGAAGTCCTTCTCCCCTTCTTACTTGCGTAGCCTTGGCAGGGTCCTAGGTCTCAAGCAGGAAACTCCAAAGAAGCTCCCCAGCAGCTGGTTCTGCTGGAGCTCACCGGGAGAGGTCCTCTCTCCTCCACAGCCACACTCACACTGACTTCCTAGGGGCGGAGCCAATGCATAGTGTGGACCCTGGCGGTGGGAACACTGACAGCAGGAGGATAAATACAGCAGCAGGAGGATAAATACAGCAGCAGGTGGAGGAGGAGGAGTGACGTGTGGCACTGGCAGCAGGCAATGTATTGTGTGGACCCTGGCGGTGGGACCACTGACAGCAGAAGGATGAATACAGCAGCAGCAGCAGGAGTAGGAGTGACGTGTGGCACTGGCAGCAGGCAATGCATAGTGTGGACCCTGGCGGTGGGAACACTGACAGCAGGAGGATAAATACAGCAGCAGGAGGATAAATACAGCAGCATCAGGAGGAGGAGTGATGTGTGGCACTGGCAGCAGGCAATGTATTGTGTTGACCCTGGCAGTGGGACCACTGACAGCAGGAGGATAAATACAGCAGCAGGAGGAGGAGTGACATGTGGCACTGGCATCAGACAATGTATTGTGTGGACCCTGGCGGTGGGACCACTGACAGCAGGAGGATAAATACAACAGCAGGAGGATAAATACAGCAGCAGCAGGAGGAGGAGTGACGTGTGGCACTGGCAGCAGGCAATGTATTGTGTTGACCCTGGCGGTGGGACCACTGACAGCAGCAGGATAAATACAACAGCAGCAGCAGGAGGAGTGACGTGTGGCACTGGCAGCAGGCAATGTATAGTGTTGACCCTGGTGGTGGGACCACTGACAGCAGCAGGATAAATACAACAGCAGCAGCAGGAGGAGGAGTGACGTGTGGCACTGGTAGCAGGCAATGCATAGTGTGGACCCAGGCGGTGGAACCACTGACAGCAACAGGATAAATACAACAGCAGCAGCAGGAGGAGGTGGAGTGACGTGTGGCACTGGCAGCAGGCAATGTATAGTGTTGACCCTGGCGGTGGGACCACTGACAGCAGCAGCAGGATAAATACAACAGCAGCAGCAGGAGGAGGAGGAGGTGGAGTGACGTGTGGCACTAGCAGCAGGCAATGCATAGTGTGGACTCTGGTGGTGGGACCACTGACAGCAGCAGGATGAAAATGAGCTTGGTGTAATATGTTGCCGCTTTATAAATACAATAAATACATAAATCAATTAATAAATTCATAAATAAATCAATGCAGCAGGCCAGCAGCAGCAGCAGGAGGAGTCAGGTAGAAATACAATAAATACATAAATAAATTCATAGGTAAATCAATGCAGCAGGCCAGCAGCAGCAGGAGGAGTCAGGTAGAAATACAATAAATACATAAATAAATTCATAGGTAAATCAATGCAGCAGGCCAGCAGCAGCAGGAAGAGTCAGGTAGAAATACAATAAATACATAAATAAATTCATAGGTAAATCAATGCAGCAGGCCAGCAGGAGGAGGAGGAGTCGTCACGTATGGCAGGCAGCAGGCAATGTATTGTAATTCCCAGGCAGGCACCTCATGTCCTCCTTTCGCCGACAACAGGTGCCAGGAACGTGCCTTCTATCCAGGCCTGGTTAATCTTCAAAAATGTCAGTCTGTCCACGCCCTCTGTGGACAGACGAGAGCGCTTCTCGGTGACCAAGCCACCGGCCGCACTGAAGCACCTCTCAGACAGCACGCTTGAAGGGGGGCAAGACAATACCTCCAGGGCGTACTGCGCAAGCTCCCTCCAGATGTGCAAGCGCTCCACCCAGTACTCCATGGGGTCCACAGGCTCCTCGCTGCCGGTGTCAAGCCCACTTAAGGACCCCATGTAGTCAGCCACCATCCGGATCATGCGCTGGCTGTGACTCTCACCGAAGGTGGCTGCTGCCCGCACCTCCTCTCTTGGCTGCTGTACCTTCATGTAGAACGCCTGCGTCAATGACAGCAGGTCTCCTGGGCGCCTGATGCTGCTGCTGGCCGCAGGCACCTGCTGCTGTGCTGCTGGCTGCTGGACAGGGACAGAGGGAGTGGAAGGCGGGGGGAAGGCTTCGTCCAGTCGCCGAACAAGGATCTCCTGCAACTCCCTTGCTCACTGCTCACGGTCTCTGGCAGGCAGAAACTGATCCCACCTCCCCCTCAGCCGTGGGTCCAGGATCATGCTGATGCAGGCGTCCTCCCTCGCTTGCATCCGCTTGACCCTGGGGTCTGTGCGCAGGCAGCGCAGCATGTGTGCTGCCATGGGGAACAGGGTGGACCGTCTAACAGAGACATCAGGGTCAGCATCCTCCTCCTCCTCCTACTCCTCTTGCCCCTGAAACTCTTCCTCCTCTCTCCACCCTCGCACCACTGCTGCTGCGCTCCGATGTTCCCGCCCAGCAGCAACGTCCAGCACCTCCAACTCCTCCTCCTCCTCCTCCAGGGACTCAAATACCTGCGGAGATGTGGACTGCGCAGGCGGCTGCTGTTCCAGCTGCTTCAGGGCCTCCTCTCCCAAATCCACCAAATCACCAAGTGCCCTGTCCAGCAGACAAACAAAGGGTACCCACTGGCAGAGGGATGCCTGTTGTTCACTCACCAGGTTGGTTCCCTGCAGGAAGGGAGCCAACACCAAGCAGACCTGCTGCATCTGCCCCCATTGCATGTTGGTGAGGAGCTGGAGTGTGGTGTTGCTTCTGCTGCTGGTGCCGGTGACAGTGGCATCATAGATGTACCGGTTGACAGCCCTCCTCTGCTCAACCAGCCACTCCAACGTCGCCAGGGTGGAGTTCCAGCGAGTCGGCACATCTATGATGAGGCAGTGTCGTGGCAGGCCCTCCTGCTGCTGGATGTCTGCCAGTTTTGCTGCGGCAGCTGCTGAGCGGCGGAAAGTGCGCACAATTTTCCGCGACGCTTCTAACAGCTCCTCCATCCCCAGGTAGGTGCGCATGAACTTTTGCACCACCAGGTTGGCGGCATTGTCGGACACCACCAATCCCACAGTGAGGCCTCTGGGGGTCAGCCACGTCCTCTCCTGCTCCCTGAGGTACCGAAGCACGTTTGATGCCGTCAAGGAGTTTTTCCCCAGGCTTTTCATCTCCAGCAGCACTTGGCAGTGGCGGGCCTTCACGCTGCTGGAGAGACGGGATTGCTTGGCGGCGGGAGCTGCTGCTTCTCCCCTGACCCCGCGCGGTGGCACCACGTACTGGGCGACTGGTGCTGCTGTGCCCGAGGATGGACCTGCTGCTTCCTCGCTCGGGCTTTCCACCAGGCTGACCCAGTGGGCCGTAAAGGACAGATAGCGCTCTGTCCCAAACCGGCTGCTCCACGAATCCATGGTTATGTGGATCCGCGCACTCACAGCGTGATCCAGCGTGCGGCCCACGTTAGCCATGGGAGAGCGGTGCAGTGCTGGGATTGCTCTGCGGGAGAAATAGTGGTGGCTGGGGACTTGCCACTCCGGGATCCCAACCTGCAGCAGCGCTCTGATGTCACTCCCCTCCTGCACAAAGGAATATGGCAGGAGCTGGGAGCACATGGCCCGGGCAAGCAACCCGTTCAGCAACCGGATGCGCCTGTGGGCGGGAGGCAGCACCTTGGTCACACCAGGGAATGCTTCGCTGAGCAGGGTCTGGCGGCGTTTGCCTGCACGAGAGGATGAGGAGGCCACTGTGGAGGGAGCTGATGAGACCACTGTGGAGGGAGCTGATGAGGCCACTGAGGACTGGCTGCCAGGGGGGGGGGGGGGGGAGTGAGTTGCTGCTGTGCTCCTGCTGCTGCATGGGTAGGAGGGTTGGCTGCTGCTGCTGCTGCTGAAATCTGTGCAGTGGCTGTCTGGCTCTGACCACTGCCTTCACCACTTTGCATAAGCTTCTCCAACTCATTAAAGTCCTCAAAATGTCTGCTCTGTAAGTGGGTCTGCAGGCACGAGGTACTCAATTTGTGGATATCGCGACCTCTGCTGAGATTGAGATTGCAACTGTTGCAAATTGCATGGATTGCACTTGGTGAAGTACCACCAGACTGGGGACTTCAACATGCTCTTTGAGCTTGAGGGCTGGGGTTTTTGGGTGCCCTTGGAGGATTGTGCTTTTTTGGTGTTAGTTAGAGGTTTGCTGCGGGTGGTGGTAGCGACTGAAGCAGAAGGCTGTGGCTCCTGCCTTCCATGCCCTGTGCTGGCCGCCTTGCTGCTGCCATGCCTCTGCGCCAGAGATGCCTCCTCCTCCGGTGACGAGCTGCCTTCAACCAACTGTGCTGATGGTACTGGTGGCACATAGGAAGGATCTATCAAGTCATCATCATCAACCCCAAACATATCCAGTGAGCCTGCCTCAACCAACTCCTCTACCCCAACATCCCCTGCATCACGCCCCTCCTCCTCAGCGCCAACAACAAACTTCTGCACCTCAAACTCCTCCTCCTCCTCCTTGGATGGCCCCATCATCTCCAACTCATACTTCTCCAAAACATCCCTGTACATGGTCACAGTCTCAGGGGAGAAGAGCGTGCTCATTGAGGGCAGGCTGGTCGATGGGGTCACCGTGACCATGGCCTCAAGCACTGGTGGAGGCCTGCTGCGGACAGGAGTGCTGGTGCTGGTGGCACTGGTCTCGCTGGTGCTGGAGGCCTGGCTGGAAAAGATGGCTTCCTGCCCCGCCATCATTTCCACCACAGCCTGCACCTGACTCTCCCCAATGGGCCGTGGGCGACGACCCGTCTCAAAGATGGACGCAACACGCTGCTGTTGCGCCTCTGCTCCCTCCTCCCTGCGGTCAGTGGCTTGCGGCGGACCAGTCCCAGACCTGCTGCTGCTGGCAGTGGCTCCTGCAATAGCACTGCCTCTCCTGGTGGTGCCTCGCCCTCTACCTCTGCCAGTTGTTATAAACTGTTCTTATCACCTTGCTTCGACACCATCGTCTCACAGACTGTGAGATCACTTGACTCTCCACACAGCAAACAGGATATAGACTTTCTCAGGCTTCTTACGTTATTTATTCAGGAAACAGGAATACAGATAGATACATTCATCTCCTGGCAAAGCAGACTTCCATGTTGCGTTATAGCGGCTTGATTAGACTCCCTCTTGAAGTCTATCAGGTACCTTCTTCCTAACTACGTTACACTAAACTACATATGTACAACATACATTATATCAGATTACAGTAAGGAATAACATGTTTAGAGGTCCCAGTCGGCCTTGCGAGCTAGTGCAGAGGGAAGAAGCAGAAGCAGAAGTGAGTTCCCATCGCTCGCACCCCCTTTAATACCGACTAGGAAAGAGTTAAATATGACATCATCTTCGCCACCTCCTATATCAGTCTATTGGTGGACCCACTCGTGGTGTCATCATACCCGCCTACTCGATTAATAATCAATGAGGCACTTGACCCAGATGCAGGAATGTGAAATGTTTAGTAAACATAGCCAATGTTTTCTGTTCCTGTTGAGGTCAGAGTGGCCGATGGCCTTCTGTTAGGAACATGTTCTCAGTATCTGCGTGTATCTTCTGCTACACGCAGACCCTGAGATGCCTCTGCCTGCATCACCAACCCTCTATCTATTTTAAAGGCATACACTGCGGTCAAGCCTTTTACATACAACTCAGGCCAAGTAACTGAGGCCTACTTAAATTATAACAATCCCCCCTAAAACGGCTTGACCCGCAGATCCCAGCGTCTGAACCTACCAGTACCTGGTTTCTTTCTTGTATGTTTCACTTTTCGATGTTCGTGCTCACACAACTTCTCTGCTCTAGGCGGTTACCCCTGGAAGAGAGAGAGCAAGACCTCTTGGTCTTCCTGTAACCAGGCTCTCTGGGGAAGCCCTACTTCTAAGTCCCTCAATATCACATGCTCAGCATTTGCGTCACTTGCGTATCACTCACAAACTTGCATGACCACAGAAAAGTGAAACTCGTTTGGTTGTTACAAAACGGAGCAGTGCCAGGTGCCTTCTAAAAGAGCGCCTTTATACAATCAGCTCCTAGGTACTACTAAACCTATACCCGTAACCCTGTATATCCCTTAATTTAAACTATTGGTTCCGGAGATTGTTTATGAGGCACCAATCTCTGGACCAGGTTAATTTATTTTACGTAATTTTAACCCGCAACCTCACCTGGATAACGATGCCTAAAGTTGTCATCCCCATCCAGACGACCAGTGGGTGTAGAAAGAACTTTGGAACTGCAGATGCCCCGTCCGAGTGTCCCTGGAACATCACCGGAACCTTTGTCCACCAGGGCAGACTGGAACTCACCTGCTCATTTTTGTGTTCTACCTCGTTAAGATCACCTGTATCATGGTGAAATCTTACCTCTAACTTAGTGTACTGTTTGTTTAACCTTTGTAACAAAATGTGGTCGTCTTGGATCAAAACCTGTTCCCCTTTGTCCCATGTCGTGTTCTCTTTCAGGACGGGAACTACCCGTGAAACTTTGACCTTTAGAGTTCTCTTAACAATTTGAGAAACAACGTCATCCAACCTGGATGACAGGATCCATATGGGATCTCCACTCACACAATTATGTTCCCCTTGGAAACGCCCCCTTATCGGAACAATTATGAGAATATACCTTGAATGTATCATTTATGTTAAAAAACCAAACCTTTCCTTCAGCCACCGGAACTATCGGTTGGGCTTCAGGGTGGATCTTTTGAATGGTAGCCTCGCACTCTGCGTTATTGAGCCTGCAGGCATCTTCACTAAATTTGACTTGCCCCAGCCAACGCAGGTACTTCTGCAAGAATTGCCCACATGAGGACAACTCTACTTGTTTCACCTCCCTGTCTAGCACCAAAAAAGGTTGACCTCTCAGGTCCTGGTGTAAGACACGGGTTGAGGTGGGAACCAAGGAAGTGGCGGTGCCTAAAGGAATGTTGCACCGTTTCCATTTGTTCACCCAAACATCTCAAAGCTGCCATGCAAAAGATCCTTCTCCAGAAAAATTAATATACCTCCCCTTGTCCAATCTTTCGCTGACAAAATATGTCCCCAGCTGTCCTGATTGGACCTCTTCCCCCCTTACGTCCTGAGGCACAATATGTACCTGAGGTCGGGAAGACTGTACTCTCTGCAATCTTTCGATTAAGAGTACCTCTTCACTTACCCAACTCTCATGAGGATAAGCTGTTGCATATGGACTGTGTAATATCGTCCCCTGTTGTGACCCGTGTGGTGTGAATGGGTTTCCCTGTGTGGGCTTTCCCTCCCCCGGGACCGCTCTCCCCACCCTCTTTGTCACCTGGAAATGTGGCTTGATCTCGATTTTTACTTCTTGTTTCGAGAACCTCCCACCCTTGGCTTTCCAGCCTTTACGTGTGTATAGTTGTTTCAGAGGCACTCTCTGTTGGTAGCTCCAGAGTGTGATGTTGTCCCCTGCGTCTCTCTGGTAAGAGAATTGACGCCTCCTGCTCGTTCCTCTCCAATCTGGACCCATCTCACTCTGCATAACCAAGACAAGGTACCCCTGAATCACACACTCCACCTTTTGCATGTACCCATTGTACTGCAATGTACCTTTTAACAAACCTTTGGATCGGTGCATTGATTCTGGGAGTGTGGCATTCAATAGCAGATTTATACTGCCATTAAATTCCCACTGCCCGCACACTTGACCCTTCAGACCTTTCACCCCCCTTGTGCCATGAAATTTGCTTTCTCCTGGCACAAGTGCTCTTTTCCTCCGTCCCTGCATGGTCCATCTGTGCCAAGCGGAGGGAGGTGTGAAAGGATCAGTACCTTTGTCACCCAACATTAACATGCTTGGGCCTTGCATTCTCATTAACCCCTTATTATACATGAGAATGTCCTCTCTTCGTTCTCCTAGGACGAAATGGCAACCTAGGATCACCATCAGCACGGTACTCCTCATTATAAAAGCACCACCTTGGGAAAGAAAAACATTGGCAATTTGCACTATGCTTTGCTCAGACAGTTTTTTTAGATGTTTTCCGATCTCAGGAACCTCGGTTTTTAGTCTCTTTCCCATTTCAGGAATCTCGTGTTTTAGTCTCTTTCCACTCTCAGGAATCTCGCTGTTCTCCAAGCTTAGATTGGCATCTGGAACCTTTCGCGTATCCGACTGACATCTCCATCTTTGCTGCCAGCACTGCAGCTGTCTCAATTCCATATTGCCAAACACCTGAAATCGAAATACAAACAAATCAATTCTTATTAATGATTTGGGATTCGCCCTGCGGCTTGTACTCTTTACACTTTAGATTGATCAATATATATCGTAATTGATCTCGTTGCTTTATGGTTCTCATGAACTCTGTTTACTCTTATTGGTAGATTGGAGTTAAACTTCACCCCCCTACCTCAGTACTATCCTCAGTACTCACCTGTTTAAAATATGCTCCCGCGGACTTCACCTTTGGAAGCTCGCTTCCCCTTTGGAAGCTCTCACCCCATTGCAGCTCACTCCACATCCCCCCTTATCTGTCCATGCGCGGCCGTCGCATGCACAGATTACGGATGCCACACCTGATGCTGCTTTGCAGGTGAGCCTGCAATGCACTTACTCATGGTCGCATTAACTTATCTAGAACTTCATTGCGATACCAGCTCTGCTAGAAGTTCTGTGTGTTGTACCCTCTGATCAATGTTTGCCGTGCCACCACCTAAACTACCAAAAACTGGCTGCCTCCCTGTAGGAAGGAGCACTTTACACTTAAACTACACAGGGTGCAGGGCTAAGCATACCAGCGTCACATGCCTGTATGCAGATCCCTGAATGCCCACTTGGTAGGTAGTCACATGGCAAACAGCGTACTGATACACTGTCACTCTGTAAACGGCAATTTTATCATCTGTATAATTGCCCCATGAACTGTTGTCAGTCCTTGTTCTTTGTGCTACAATTGATAGGAGCTGGAAAAAACATATTTGACCAATCAGTGGACGAAAAAAAAAACCGCACAAAAAAACAGCCCCAGCCCAGCATAGACCTCTCAGTCAAGCTCTGGCCCTGTCCACGACAAAAACCGGAAAAAAAACGTTACCGGAAACCCGGATTGGTCAACTCCCTTTTTTTCCACCTCCGGCACCCCCTTGATGCACTGTCCCCCCTTTCCTATTGGGAACTCATGCTGCACCACCCATTAAGGTGCCCCACTCACAGGAATACTCCCATAAGCAACACAGTACAGACCCATTTCTGATCAGTACTGCTACGTGATTCCCTGCACCTAGCTGGGAAACACTTCCTATTCTGGCATTCCTTTCCATGGACCCAGGGAAAAGCTCTGGGGAAATACTGTGAGAACCGAGACACACAGGAGAATGTCTCTGTATTTCTACCCCCCTCCCTTTCAGCTGCTCTGCCCGGAGCCGCGAGCACAGCCTGACGTGACGTGGATCCCCCAGCCCCTCCTCCCCCCTGCCATGACGTGTGGGGGCCATGACTCTCGGGGGCGGGCTCTCTCCACTGCCGCCATTTTGAGTCCTGGACTGCCAGCCAAAATGGCTGCTATCAATCTCCCGTAGCAACCGCTTAACCCTATACACATCAGGAAAAAAAAAAACAGTTAGAACATACAAGGCATATGCACACTAAACATTTCAGCATATATATTTTTCTCGTATACCTGCAAAACAGACACCGCAGTGTGTGAAATTTCCTATCTTCCTCCCAGAAAAAACGCAAATCATCTTGGACATGTAGATGGAGGAAAAAAAAACATGCACCCAACCCCGTGCACTCAAAATCTTCCCACAGAACTCCGATCTTATGACGGCTGAAACAAAACATCCTGAACAGAAGGAATTCTCCACAACTACACCGACCTTTACTCATATCATAAACCTTTGCCTGGAATGCGGAGTGACAGAAACTTAACAAATCATTCCAGCTGTTAACAGATATCCGCGGACACAAACCTCAACCGTGCTTCCCCCAATCTGTAGAGAGGGGGGTGGGATGATGCACTGTATTGGCCCCCCTTCCCACTAAACCTACGCTCTGCGATCCGCCAGAAAAAAAACCAATAAAACCCATGACACTGAATCATGCTGAGATTACAGAAGCTTCACGTAGCACTAACGAACTAATAGCATTGACTTGAACCAGTATCCCCACTATTCTGGGCTGCTCTCGTTATCCCAACTATGTTCCCTCCATTCCTCCCCCTAACTGCCCTCCCCACTATCCACCATCTGCGTGAGAGAGCACGAGATAAAAACAAACATCGCTGGCATCCCTCCCAGCCCAGAACTGCCCAGAGAGAAAACGAAACTATATACGCTGCCCACACTTTAGCATAACACAGAAAGATAACACACAGCTGTAGAAAAAAACACATCATGCAGACTGTTAACATATATAACAGACCACAAACATTGCTACAAAACCAAATAAACGAAACGCTATACTTGCCTGAGCAGAAGACTTTGTAAGCCTGCGAATTCGACCAGCTTGTGGCAACTTCACGAACCTTGAGTGGACCCCCTGGAATTACTGAGCCATCTCTGTGTACCCACACTGGCTCAGCGGATCGATCTCCAGCGGCAGCTGCCAGCCGGCCTCGGAGCTTCCAGTCACCTGCGACCCGGTTTTGGCTATGACTGATGTGCACTTCCAGTCAAAGTTTAACATCCACGCGGTTCGCCGCTGGTTTCCACGAATTGCAGCAGCCCGTCGTGTGCTTGCTTGGCTCACGCAATGCACACTCTCACACCAGCTTATCAGTATCAGCGTGATAAGCTTTACAGTCCGTGTCCGTCTATTCCGCTTGTTTTGCTGTGGAATATCTTGAAACCATTTTCCGTCGGCCCCGGCCCCGTCTGCCTGTATATTTAGGCAGGGAAGGATTTCAGGCACCAATTGTTATAAACTGTTCTTATCACCTTGCTTCGACACCATCGTCTCACAGACTGTGAGATCACTTGACTCTCCACACAGCAAACAGGATATAGACTTTCTCAGGCTTCTTACGTTATTTATTCAGGAAACAGGAATACAGATAGATACATTCATCTCCTGGCAAAGCAGACTTCCATGTTGCGTTATAGCGGCTTGATTAGACTCCCTCTTGAAGTCTATCAGGTACCTTCTTCCTAACTACGTTACACTAAACTACATATGTACAACATACATTATATCAGATTACAGTAAGGAATAACATGTTTAGAGGTCCCAGTCGGCCTTGCGAGCTAGTGCAGAGGGAAGAAGCAGAAGCAGAAGTGAGTTCCCATCGCTCGCACCCCCTTTAATACCGACTAGGAAAGAGTTAAATATGACATCATCTTCGCCACCTCCTATATCAGTCTATTGGTGGACCCACTCGTGGTGTCATCATACCCGCCTACTCGATTAATAATCAATGAGGCACTTGACCCAGATGCAGGAATGTGAAATGTTTAGTAAACATAGCCAATGTTTTCTGTTCCTGTTGAGGTCAGAGTGGCCGATGGCCTTCTGTTAGGAACATGTTCTCAGTATCTGCGTGTATCTTCTGCTACACGCAGACCCTGAGATGCCTCTGCCTGCATCACCAACCCTCTATCTATTTTAAAGGCATACACTGCGGTCAAGCCTTTTACATACAACTCAGGCCAAGTAACTGAGGCCTACTTAAATTATAACACCAGTCATTGTGCACTATACAAATACAGTAAAAAAAATAAGTAGAAGAGGGCGGGAAAGGGTGTAAACTTTAATAAAGTCTGTGTTGGTGGTGACTTGGTGGTGACTAGTAGTAGTAGTAGGCAGTAGTAGTAGTAGTACGCACGCAGGTAACTAAGAAACACCTAGCGTACTACGCTAAAAGTAAGTCGTGCGGCAGACAGTCGGTGACAATTACAATCGGTCACACACGGTCACACGCAATCAATTGATCAATAGGCTCGGGCAGGTGACAGACAGTCACAAGTCACTCAGAATGGATGCTGGTGGTGGCCTCGATGTGTTGTAACTTGTATTTATTACACACACTACAGATGATTATAGAATCACACAGTAACAGTGAAAAAAAAAAAAGTGAACGGGTACTAGTAGACTAGTAGTATAGTAGTAGACACTAGTAGTAGTACGCACGCAGGTAACTAAGAAACACCTAGCGTACTACGCTATAAGTAAGTCGTGCGGCAGACAGTCAGTGACAATTACAATCTCTCACATGGTCAGACGCAATCAATCGATCAATAGGCTCAGGCAGGTGACAGACAGTCACAAGTCACTCAGAACAGATGCTGGTGGTGGCCTGTATGTGTTGTAACTCTTATTTATTACACACACTACAGATGATTATAAAATCACACAGTAACAGTGTAAAAAAAAATAAGTGAACGGGTACTAGTAGACTAGTAGTATAGTAGTAGACACTAGTAGTAGCACGCACGCAGGTAACTAAGAAACACCTAGCGTACTACGCTAAAAATAAGTCGTGTGGCAGACAGTCGGTGACAATTACAATCGGTCACACACGGTCATACGCAATCAATCGATCAATAGGCTCGGGCGGGTGACAGACAGTCACAAGTCACTCACAACGGATGCTGGTGGTGGCCTGTATGTGTTGTAACTCTTATTTATTACACACACTACAGATGATTATAAAATCACACAGTAACAGTGAAAAAAAAATAAGTGAACGGGTACTAGTAGACTAGTAGCATAGTAGTAGTCACTAGTAGTAGTACGCACGCAGGTAACTAAGAAACACCTAGCGTACTACGCTAAAAGTAAGTCGTGTGCAGACAGTCGGTGACAATTACAATCGGTCACACACGGTCAGACGCAATCAATCGATCAATAGGTTCGGGCAGGTGACAAACAGTCACAGGTCACTCACAACGGATGCTGGTGGTGGCCTGTCACAGTCAGTAACTAACTAACACAGTACTGAAACTAATAAAGTAACAGACTACAGCAGTAATAATTAACTAAACTAGTACTACTAAGTACACAACTAACTAGAATCCCTAGTCTACCTAAGCTAGTAGTAGACTAAGGCTACCTAGGCTAGCAGGCCTAGCCTGCACACAGACTAACACTAGCCTAGCACAGTATACACTATACACTAGCTGACTAAAAACAATCAAAATACTAGCTAACTATATAAGACAACAATAAATGTGTTTAGGAGGTGTTTAGGAAGCAAAACGCTAGGTTTAGCAGTGAAAAGCACTTGCTCAGACACAGCACAGCACTGGAGAATCTCTCAGTACCAGCAGCAGTCATACAAGTGCGTGGCTCCGCAAGATGGCCGCCGCCTTATATGGAGGAGGGGAGGGCCAGGCTCCCCTCCTCTGATTGGTTGCTAGAGTTGCCAGGTCCTTGGCAGGAGGACTTCTGATTGGCCCAATGACGTCATCCCCGAATCCCAAAGCCGAAACCGAACCCACAGCTCCATCCGGCCAAATTCGAGTGCACACATTCGTCAGGCTTCGTATTCGGGTTCGGCTCGGATTGCAGCATTCGGGTTCTGGTTCGCATTCGGCAAACCCAAAAAAACACCCGAATTTTCGGGGAAACTTCGCATTCGGGGTCCTGCTGAGCACCCCTGATTGCCACCTTATGTGTATTTTGTGTGAACACTACCGCCTTACGTGTATTTTGTGGGTACCCTGCAGCCTTACAAATATTTGGTGGGAACACTGCCACCTTACATGTATTTTGTGGGAACATTGCCACCTTACGTGTATTTTGTTGGAACATTGCCAGCTTTAATGTATTTTGTGGGAACACTGCCGCCTTACGTCTATTTGTGGGAACACTGCCGCCTTTAATTTATTTTGTGGAAACAATGCCACCTTACGAGTATTTTGTGGGAAAATTGCCACCTTATGTATATTTTGTGGGAACATTGCCACTTTATGTGTATTTTGTTGGAGCATTGCCGCCTTACTTAATGTATTTTGTGGGAACACTGCCGCCTTACGAGTATTTTGTGGGAACACTGTCGCCTTACATCTATTTTGTGGAAACACTGCTGCCTTACATCTATTTTGTGGGAACACTGCTGCTTTTAATGTACTTTGTAGGAACACTGCCGCCTTATGAGTATTTTGTGGGAACATTACTGCCTTAGGTGCATTTGTGGGAATACTGCCGACTTAGGTGCATTTTGTGGGAGCACTGCCGCCTTACATGTATTTTGTGGGAACATTGGCCGCCTTAGTGCCGCCTTACAAGTATTTTGTGGGAACACCGCCGCCTTGTATGTATTTTGTGGGAACGCTGCCGCCTTACCTGTATTTTGTGGGAACATTGCCACCTTATGTGTATTTTGTGGGAACATTGCCACCTTATGTGTATTTTGCGGGAACATTGCTGCCTTACGTGTATTTTGTGGGTACACTGACGCCTTATTAATATTTTGTGGGAGCACTGCCTCCTTACGAGTATTTTGTGGGAACATTGCCACCTTACAAGTATTTGTGGGAACACTGCCGTCTTACGAGTATTTTATGGGAACATTGCTGCCTTATGTGTATTTAATAGGAACACCGCCTTACATGTATTTTGTGGTAACACTGTCACCTTAAATGTATTTTGTGGGAAAACTGCCACCTTACAAGTATTTTGTGGGAACATTGCCACCTTATGTGTATTTTGTGGGAACATTGCCGCCTTAGGTGCATTTTGTGGGAACACTGCCCCCTTAGGTGCATTTTCTGAGAACATTTGCCACCTTACATGTATTTTGTGGGAACATTGTCGCCTTACGTGTATTTAATGGGAACACAGCCACCTTACAAGTATTTTGTGGTAACACTGCTGCCTTAAATGTATTTTGAAGGGAACACTGCCACCTTACGAGCAGGGCCGGATTTGTACTTTCCAGTGCCCTAGGCCTGCAGTCACCAAGCGCACCCCCCCCCCCCCCCCCCCCGAAAAAAAATTACAAAAAAATTGTCCAACACTGACTAGCGATCATTGGTTTCAATGGACTCATTTCAGTTGTGCTGCTCTGCCCCCCATTCAACAAATAATTCCTGTAATTTGCGCTACTGCCCGAATGTGCACAGCAGCCGATAGTGTTCAGGACTTTGAGTCCGACAGGAGAAAAGCGCTATACAAATGTTCAGATTATTATAACACTGTACCGGCCTCGGTTGCTGTGCACATCTGGGCAGGAGCGAGAAATTACAGGGAGTGCGAGTGGCCAGAGCATGCGCTGCTTCTTTGTCCTCTGTGCGACTGGCTGCAGTCAGAGCCACACACAGGTGACAGGGAGCACGAGTGGCCAGAGCATGCGCTGCTTCTTTGTCCTCTGTGCAACTGGCTGCAGTTGGAGCCACAGACAGGTGACAGGGAGCGCGAGTGACCAGAGCATGCGCTGCTTCTTTGTCCTCTGTGCGACTGGCTGCAGTCAGAGCCACACACAGGTGACAGGGAGCACGAGTGGCCAGAGCATGCGCTGCTTCTTTGTCCTCTGTGCAACTGGCTGCAGTTGGAGCCACAGACAGGTGACAGGGAGCGCGAGTGACCAGAGCATGCGCTGCTTCTTTGTCCTCTGTGCCACTGGCTGCAGTCAGAGCCACAAACAGGTGGCAGGGCAGTGCGATGGAGAGAAGCCAATCAAAAACAGAGAACAGGTAAGTAGCAAACATCCTGTCAGGACCCACTTTGGCTGTTCTGTTGTAATTAGAGTGGACCTGAACTCAGAACTTCCTCTCTGCTCTAAAAGATACGCAACAACATAACCTTTAAATAAAAACATTTCTTTGTTACAGCTGATACAAATCCTGCAATAAATCTGCAGTGTGTCTACTTCCTGCTTTTATGGAAGCAGACATATTTTTAACATCCTGTGCTTTCAAATGAGCTTAGCTGTTTTGGCAGTCAGGTGACACAGTGTAGAGATTAAATTACAACTTGTGACACAGAGGAGGGGGAATTAGACAGGCTCTCTAAATACATACATGGTACAGTTCTCTGTTTTCCTTCTGTCCTGTGCAAGAGTTCAGCTTCACTTTAAAACATCTGAATGACATTTATTTATATTTGCTGAAAAATCTATGCATCTCTTTTGAATGCTGAATGTACATATGGTGGTGTGCTCTAACATATTGACAGTATACGGGAACAAAGTCTGAAGAAGGCTTATTTAAATTGCCTTTAAAACGTTTTTCAGGGTAAATGAGGCATGTAACATCATGTTTTTTTAATGATGTGGGGACTTAAAATCCCTTTCTCTCTCAGATGGGAAATTCGAGTTTGCTCGGATAGTGCTATTCAGATTTTAAAAATATCCGAATTGCTATTCAAAGTTCGGATAGTGGAAAAAGTTCAGATTATCTGGGTAGTTCGGATACCCAAATATTGGATGAGCACCACTGCTCAGGTGTCATTTAAAATGACAATTTAGCAATGAAAGGGAAGAAAACAGCATTTTTTATCCTGCAGTCTCATAGATTTTAGGAGCTGGAGCACAGAAAATGAGTCAGGAAAGAGTTAACTAAGGAACAGAAGAGACCACTGCTAGCTAGGAAAAAAAAAGTCTTAACAACAGTCATAAATTAGAATTAGATAAATTAACATCTGCTGAGGTCAGTGTCAAAGTTGTAAAAAGAGGAGAAGAAACTGCAGAGCTCACTGATGTTTGGGAATGCGTGCATTAAAACTCACCGGAACTTAGTTCTATCTGCTTTGTAATGTAAATCTCTGGTATTTCTCACATCGATCTGTAAGTCTATCATACAAAGAAAGGAATGGATTATCAGATGACCGTTATGATTGATCCTGATTGTTTTAACACATCAGGAAGTGAGAGAGAGATGCAGGGATTGGGAAACTCTGGAATTCAGCTATTAGTGCAGAGCAGGGCGCTGGATGGCTGCGCTGCGGGAACAGAGGAGATGATTTACTTTGACATATGACCTCTTCTCTCTCCAAGTCATGCCGCCCTTCTTATCTTATCTAATTTTATCGCCCTAGGCCGTGGCCTTTCTGGCCTTTCCAGAAATCCGGCCCTGCTTACGAGTATTTTGTGGGAACATTGCCACCTTATGTATATTTTTGGATAATTGCCGGTGTATTTTGTGGGAACACTGCCGCCTTAGGGGCATTCTCTGGGAACATTGCCACCTTACATGTATTTTGTGGGAACACTGCCGCCTTACGTGCATTTTTTTGGAACACAGCCGTCTTAGGTGCATTTTGTGGGAACATTGCCGCATTACGTGTACAGGTCCTTCTCAAAAAATTAGCATATTGTGATAAAGTTCATTATTTTCTGTAATGTAGTGATAAACATTAGACTTTCATATATTTTAGATTCATTACACACAACAATTGATGATTTTGGCATACAGCTCATGAAAACCCAAAATTCCTATCTCAAAAAAATAGCATATTTCATCCGACCAATACAAGAAAAGTGTTTTTAAAACAAAAAAAGTCAACCTTCAAATAATTATGTTCAGTTATGCACTTGTCAGGGAGAGACTCACCTCTTCAGCGGCGGCCAGTATGGACGCCGCTCGCAGCGCTGACGTCACCGGATCCCCGAACTTCCGGTCGGCATCAGCTGGCGGCGCCGGCGGCCGTCACAGCCACAGGTCATCATTGCAGGGCCGGGCAACGCGCTCACGCACGGAGCGTCAGGCCCTTTATGCCCTGAGGAGAAGGTTGCCTTGATCCGCCCCTGTTGAGGCACGCTCCGCCCCTTGCTGACATCATCCGGGGGGTGGGGGTTCCTGGAGGAACAATCTGCATTTAAGCAGCAGACTGTCAGTACTCCTTGTCCGCTGTAGCGATCACACTCTGTGCTAGCTCTCGGATCCACAGTATACTTATATATTGGTTACGCCAATATATAGGTACTGGAAGAAATATACCATTGTATTTACCTGTGTCTTTGATCTTTTGCCTGTCCTTGACTCTGAGTTTGCCTAATCCTTCTGTACTGCTGCCTATCTGATTTCCCGTTGCCTACCTTGCTGTGCCCTCGTTTACTCTCTTGCCTACCGTCTCTGTACCTCGTATCTCTGATCTCTGTTGCCGAACCCCGGCTAGCCTTCTAGACTCCGCCTCCGCCTCCTGATTTTGTACCTCGTATTTCTGATTACCTGTTGCCGATCCTTGCTTGTCGACCATCCCCGCCAGCGGGCCCTTGCCGCTGGACGGTAGTCTGTGTTCTGTGGCCCTCGCCACAGAACAATACGCTATTATTGTTTGCACCAATCATTACACCCCATTTTGGGTGGACAGAGGTTAGCGTATATATCGGATTATCGGTGAGACTGCAGATCACTTATAATCAGGTATATCTGTATTTCTGGCGATACTGCAGATCTCCAGAGATCAGTCACTCTCTGTCCTCTCTAGTTGTTACGGAACGTGACAGCACTCAATACTTGGTCGGGAATCCTTTTTCAGAAATGACTGCTTCAATGATGCGTAGCATGATGCGTGGCATGGAGGCAATCAGCCTGTGGCACTGCTCAGGTGTTATGGAGGCCCAGGATGCTTCGATAGCAGCCTTAAGCTAATCCAGAGTGTTGGGTCTTGCGTCTCTCAACTTTCTCTTCACAATATCCCACAGATTCTCCATGGGGCTCAGGTCAGGAGAGTTGGCAGGCCAATTGAGCACAGTAATGCCATGGTCAGTAAACCATTTACCGGTAGTTTTGGCACTGTGAGCAGGTGCCAGGTCGTGCTGAAAAATGAAATCTTCATCTCCATAAAGCTTTTCAGCTGATGGAAGCATGAAGTGCTCCAAAATCTCCTGATAGCTAGCTGCATTGACCCTGCCCTTGATAAAACACAGTGGACCAACACCAGCAGCTGACATGGCACCCCAGACCATAACTGACTGTGGGTACTTGACACTGGACTTCAGGCATTTTGGCATTTCCCTCTCCCCAGTCTTCCTCCAGACTCTGGCACCTTGATTTCCGAATGACATGCAAAACTTGCTTTCATCCGAAAAAAGTACTTTGGACCACTGAGCAACAGTCCAGTGCTGCTTCTCTGTAGCCCAGGTCAGGCACTGCTGCCGCTGTTTCTGGTTGAAAAGTGGCTTGTCCTGGGGAATGCTGCACCTGTAGCCCATTTACTGCACACTCCTGACCTGTACACGGTGGCTCTGGATGTTTCTACTCCAGACTCAGTCCACTGCTTCCGCAGGTCCCCCAAGGTCTGGAATCGGTCCTTCACCACAATCTTCCTCAGGGTCCGGTCACCTCTTCTCGTTGTGCAGTGTTATCTGCCACACTTTTTCCTTCCCACAGACTTTCCACTGAGGTGCCTTGATACAGCACTCTGGGAACAGCCTATTCATTCAGAAATTTCTTTCTGTGTCTTCCCCTCTTGCTTGAGGGTGTCAATGATGGCCTTCTGGACAGCAGTCAGGTCAGCAGTCTTACCCATGATTGTGGTTTTGAGTAATGAACCAGGCTGGGACTTTTTAAAAGCCTCAGGAATCTCTTGCAGGTGTTTAGAGTTAATTAGTTGATTCAGGTGATTAGGTTAATAGCTCGTTTAGAGAACCTTTTCATGATATGCTAATTTTTTGAGATAGGAATTTTGGGTTTTCATGAGCTGTATGCCAAAATCATCAATATTAAAACGATAAAAGGCTTGAACTACTTCAGTTGTGTGTAATGAATCTAAAATATATGAAAGTCTAATGGTTATCAGTACATTACAGAAAATAATGAACTTTATCACAATATGCTAATTTTTTGAGAAGGACCTGTATTTTGTTGGAACCCTGCTGCTTTACGTGTACTTTGTGGGAACATTGCCGCATTACGTGTATTTTGTGTGGTAATGCTGCCACAACATATGTATTTTGTAAAAGAAAACGCTGCTGAATTATGTGTCTTGCTGTCTGAGGGGCGTTACATTGCTACATTATACTTAGCTCTGCCCACATCCTGAAATGGTCACATCTATTTTTTGCTGAGTTGCACTAAGTGTGCCGCACTCACTGCTATTCTGGTGCTTCGCTTAAACTTAAGAAACTGATGTGTCCCTCGAGTCAAGAAGTTTGCGGAAAATTATTGGTCGTGGGGTCGGTCATGCCGTGGAGTTGGTTGTGCACTTTGCTGGATGTGTGTACAAGCCTGTACACTATACACATTTGCACACAAGGAAGATTTGGGCTGGGGCTGCCATGAAAGGGCCTCTAGATTTTGTTTCACCCCCCAGGCTAAAAGATCCCAGTCCTCCTCTGATTCCCTGTAGGCCCTGATACAAAGGAAATTAACACTCAACCCATTGAAACTACTTTACTTTCTGTTGGCAATTTGATGGCTAATGATGCTTCATTGAAGGGTTAAATCTAGTGAACTATTGTATGTCTCTTCAGGATCATGGCAGCATTAGCTGTGTAGCATAAACCACATCTATGCGTTAACTGTGCTCGCAAAAAGTCATTGATTTAATTTTATATCCTTTACATTATTTCTACTTTGCCCATATCTCCTGCACATTGAATCTTATTTATTTTTTTTTGCAGCGCCATCTGGGATGTTTTCCCTGATGACTTGAGAGTACATATACCAGCTCTTCCTACAAGCCGGCCAGGCTTTCAGAAAAGAGGTACACATACTCTATGTACACCCCAATCATCAGGGTGTGCCAGTATGGAGGATCCTATCAACAGAGCGTGGCGCATCAGGACAGGCATACTGACACTCAAGGCAAGACAGGGAAACCTGATCAACTTCCATTGGTCTCAGACCTATGAAAGGACACTGGCCTCTACCTGCCTCAGCCCATTTGATAAAATAAAAACATTTTAATTTATAATTTAAGATATAATACAAACAAAGATAACTGGGCATTTGTGCTTTTACATTTTCTACTAATATTAATGCAGCTCTAGATTACCATCTGCAGTCTTTTCAAAATACTCCTACATATGTTTACATCAATCTGATATTCAATACTGGGTATGCATGAACTTTGATGATTACAAGGAACATTGCCTTATGTCAATGTCATTTATTTGTATCACAGTGTTTTATGTAAGTTATCTTACTAATGATTTTCAGTTAATATTTACAAACACCCAGTTGAGTAAACAACACTTAACTGTAGTGGCAAAATGTATAATTAGATCTTTACTTGGTACAGTAACAGGGGGCCGGCTCTAGACTTTTTGCCGCCTGAGGCAAGTTTTGAAAAAATTGCCAGTGCCCAACCCCCCCCCCCCCCCCCCCCCGTGGGGGGCCGCTGAGCTGGAGGGGTAGCTGCCAGGACGGGGGTATTGGGCCTAGCGGTGGGGTGGGGGGTCGGACCCCACCTCCCTCGCCTGGGTCCCCCGAACTGCGCTCCTCTCCAGGTTTAAGTGTAGCGTAAGCAGCCGACAGGCAGTAAGAGGCACGGGCGGGGGAATCACTCACCTTCCTTGTTCCAACGTGCGCTCCACTGACATAAATTCCTGCAACGCCGGCCACGTACAATACAGTTGGCGGCGTTGCAGGAAGTGACGTCAGTGGAGCGCACGCTGGAACAAGGAAGAGGTGAGTGATCCCCCGCCCGTGCCTCTTACTGTCTGTCGGCTGCTTACACTACATTTAAAGCTGGAGGGGAGCGCCGATCGGAGGACACAGGCGAGGGGGGGGGGGGGTCCGACCCCCCTCCCCACCGCTAGGCCCAATACCCCCGTCCTGGCAGTTACCCCTCCAGCTCGGCGGCCGGCACCCACAGACGGGCGGATGCCGCCCCTAGAACTTTGCCGCCTGAGGCAAAAGTTTCACCCCGCCTCATGAGCGGGCCGGCCCTGTACAGTAATTGGATGGAGAGGTAGACTTGGCAAATTATAGCTTGTCAAGTAAAACTATCATTCTGTGTTATGTTGAGGAGTGAAGTAGACAGTATTGTGGTGCATTTTTTGTTGTTGTAGAATGTTGTTACAACTGCCACTGGGTGCCACAATTTAAGCTCCACTGAGAAGTGAAATTGTGGTCTTTTGACCAAATAGACTAAAAATATCCTTCAAGATTCTCAAACTGTACTCCTTTCTTAAACCTTATGTTAACTGTAAGCTCTGCTGTAAGACTAACCCTAGCTTTTAACCAAAGTCTAACACTGTTAGTACAGTTGCAAAATTGGGTAGTGAATACCTAGGCATGTCACCTTCAAATCTCTGTACAAATACCAAGGTAGGGGATTGGGCAGAATCACCAGAATGTTTGACTCCTTTTTGTTACTGGAACCCACAGCAAAGCAGGTAAAAAAAATGCCTCCTGTGCTCTGTGAGAATATGGAGGCTGACATATTTATTTCCTTATGAACAACTAGTAGACCTAAGCCCGTTTAAAAACGGCCTCTAGGTCTGTGTCGAAACCTCCCCTCCTCTAGCAGCCCCCCCCCCCCCCCGTGACCGCTGCCACCGCCGCACAGTCAGCGTGCATGCGCGCACCCTCCCGCCGCGCACGCGCACCTGCACACTTGCTCAGCCCCCTGGCCCGTCCTGCTTCCTGTGCCAAGGCTGTCTGTGCACATGCGCAGTAGAGCACAGCACAAACCCACACACACAGGGACGTAGAGACACAGGTGAATTATTAGATAGGACACTAGAGTTGGCCCTAACCTCCAATTTTCGGTTCGCGAACTTCCATGAAAGGTTCGGTTCGCGCGAACTTTCGCGAACCGCAATAGACTTCAATGGGGAGGCGAACTTTAAAAACTAGAAACACTTATGCTGGCCACAAAAGTGATGGAAAAGATGTTTCAAGGGGTCTAACACCTGGAGGGGGGATAGACGTCAAAAGTCCCGGGGAAAAAATTGGATTTGACACAAAGCAGCGTTTTAAGGGCAGAAATCACATTGAATGCTAAATTGCAGGACTAAAGTGCTTTCAAAAACATCTTGCATGTGTATACATCAATCAGGGAGTGTAATTAGAGTACTGCTTCACACTGACACACCAAACTCACTGTGTAACGCACCGCAAACAGCTGTTTGTGTAGTGACGGCCGTGCTGTACTGGTGCGCACCATGACGAGAGTGCAGGCCGTGGAGGTGTTTAAGCCCATATGGTCACCGGGCTGTGGTAGCTCAATGATAGAACAACACTGACTGTCCAGCTGATCAAATTTGGTCTGTCCACAATGAAGCAACGACCTTACTATCTTCTTGTATGTAGGTGGGCATAGGTAGGTGCCACAGTATAGGTAGGTAGGCATAGGTAGGTGCCCCAGTAGTTAGCTAGGCATAGGTAGGAGTCCCAGTATATGTAGGTAGGCATAGGTATGAGTCCCAGTATAGGTAGGTAGACATAGGTAGGTGCCCCAGTAGTTAGCTAGGCATAGGTAGGAGTTGCAGTATAGGTAGGTAGGCATAGGTAGGAGTCCCAGTATAGGTAGGTAGGCATAGGTAGGTGCCCCAGTAGTTAGCTAGGCATAGATAGGAGTCCCAGTATAGGTAGGTAGGCATAGGTAGGAGTCCCAGTATAGGTAGGTAGGCATAGGTTGGTGCCCCAGTAGTTACCTAGGAATAGGTAGGTGTCCCAGTATAGGTAGATAGGCATAGGTAGGTACCCCAGTAGTTAGCTAGGCATAGGTAGGAGACCCAGTATAGGTAGGTAGGCATAGGTAGGTGCCTAGTATAGGTAGGTAGGTAGGCATATGTAGGTGTCCCCGTATAGGTAAGTAGGTGCCCCAGTAGTTAGGTAGGCATAGGTAGGTGCCCCAGTATAGATAGTTAGGCAGGGCCTGGCTGGCACAGTAATAGCAATTACCAAGGTCCAGCTGCAACAGATAGGGCTGTATAATGCAGTGTCAGTGGGCAACACAAAAAAATAAAACACATCAGGAGAACATTAGCTCTCAAAAGAGCTGTTGAGGGGTGCTATTTTAGCAGTAACAATCAGCCAGGAGCAAGCTAACAAGCCTAACTACTCTTTCCCTATGAGAGTCTGCCAGCAGCTGTCCCTTCACTAATTACTGCAGGCACATGAGTGAGTGTAATAGCCAACGCTGCCTGCCTTTTATAAGGGGGGGAGTGGCTCCAAGAGAGAGTGTAGCCTAATTGGCTACAATGTGCCTGCTGACTGTGATGTAGAGGGTCAAAGTTGACCCTAATGGTGCACTATGGGGGCGAACCGAACTTCCGGAAAAGTTTGCGTTACATGGCGAACGTGAACCACTGGAAGTTCGCCTGGAACCATTCGCCGGCGAGCCATTCGGGCCATCTCTATAGGATACCAGTTGCCTGGCAGCCCTGCAGGTCTACTTGGCTGCAGTAGTGCCTGAATAACATCAGAAACAACCATGCAGCTTATCTAGTCAGATCTGACAATAATGTCAGAAACACCTATTCTGCTGCATGCTTGTTTAGGGTCTATGGCTAAACAAATTAGAGGCAAAGGATCAGTAGGATAGCCTTGCATAGTCAATGGGAACCTGGTTTAAAAAAAAAGCCAGATACTTACCTAAGGAGAGGTAAGGCTCTGGGTCCCATGGAGCATTCTCGCTCCTCCTAGAGCCTTCCCGCTGCTACCATTTTTTTTAATTGAATCCCAATGACTTTAAAAGGGGAAAAAACAGCCTTGTTTTGAAAAAAAAATCCTTCTGGCTACTGTTGTCCTTTAAAAACGGATCTGCCATAGGCATCAATATTAAAAACAAATGGTGATTTTTTTTATAACCACTATTTACCATTTATAACCACTTATAGCCATTTAAAGCCACTATTTACCTAGTGTGTAGGCACTAGAATTTAAGGTAAGGCACCACCATGGGGGGTTAAGGTTAGGCATTGGAGGGGTGAGGGTTCTATATCAGGGTAGGGTTAGGTAATAGTAAAATATCGGTAAAGATTACAAGTATTGTACAATCGTAACTAGGCAGTAGAATATCAGTAATTTTACCAATACTAGTAGCAATCTACAAGTACGCACCAACAGAAAATATTTTAAAAACAACAAGCAATAGTAAGCATTTAGCAAGCCTACAAATAATGCATTCTTTCTGCTAGTGAGCTTTTATAATATTTCAGGCCCAAATTAATGATAGTTTCATAGTAACCTGACTTGCTGAGTTGATGATATCTCTTTGACTTGAAAATTCCGAACATCAAAATAAGGGCCAAAATTATAGCAAAAACTGTTCCAACAGTGTTTCTACACTCCTTACAGGAGATCTAACTATGGCCTTACACTTCTCAGTGTTCATGTTCTTTCAGTTTGTGTTGCAATAATTTCCTGGTACATTACTGAAAGTGAACCTGCTTTGTTCCCAAAGTGCCTGTCTTCACTCTGCTTTCCTTACAGATCAGACACTTCAGCATTATGTATTTATGCATCTGAAACAACATGGCTCATCTATTTCTATCATCATAATTTAATAGGCTGTCTCTCTCAGTACAAAGATTCACAGTCTTGTATGCATGGAAGACTTTTTGAAAAGCAGTTTTGGACCATGACCCCCTTACATATTTACATATAGGTGCTTTCCTTAACACTTCTGCCAAAACTAAAACCGTTACCATTGAATTATGCAAGACAGCATTTCTCACATTAAAGTTAATCCATAAAAGTTTTCTCATAAATTTCTTTACCTCATCTATTTTTCACCGAACTTTATAAATCATCTAAGCTCCTAACAAGCAAAAAAATATACAAACCACCCTACAATATAAATAGAGTAGGAAAGGTGATACCATAGTTAAGTTAATCAAAATTTCACGAAAATTGGTGCAATTTCACAAACAGATTCACAAAACTGGTTAGGGCAATATTGCTCATCTCTATTAATCAACTTATTTCAAATTAGTCAAGAATACCCCACGGATGGACATACTGGTACATGGACAAACACCAAGGGGCATTTTTATTGTTTATGTTTATTGAAGCTTGTGCATGTTTATTTAAGCTTAAAGTTTCCCTATTTTTTTATGTTTCCACCTGCAGACACATGTTTTTTGTATTCCTTAACCTTCCTGGCGGTAATCCCATAGTAGTTATCGCAAGGAAGGTTAAGTTCGTAGTTCGGGGGTAAGCCGGGGTAAGCCGTGCAGGAGGATTTCTCAGGCCCTGCTGGGCCGATTTGCATAATTTTTTTTTTGCTACATGCAGCTAGCACTTTGCTAGCTGCGTGTGGATACCGATTGCCGATACTCCGCGCTGATTCGCCGCTACCCGCCACGCTGCCCCCCCCCCCTTTAGACCTCTTGCGCAGCCTGGCCTTTCAGCGCCAGGCAGCGCTGAGGGGTGGATCGGGACTCCCAATGACGTCATCCCGCCTGTCATCCCGCCCGTCGCCATGCCGACGGGGGAAGCCCTCCAGGAAATCCCGTTCTTTGAACAGGATTTCCTGATCGCAGATCGCTGGAGGCGATCGAATCGGGTAGGGGGATGCCGCTGCACAGCTGTTATCATGTAGCGAGCCCTAGACTCGCTACATGATTTTAAAAAAAAACTGCTGCGCTGCCCCCTGGTGGTTTTTAATAGACTGCCAGGAGGGTTAATATGACGCTTCGTGTGTGAAGTCATTAATGTGCTTCTGAAATCATGCATAATTAAATGCGGTTGTGGTAATAATGCACATTTATTTACACACATGATTTTGTAAGTTGAGTATGACCATACTTGCACAGTAAGTTGGAGCCGCTCGAGCACTAGTGGCTCCATACTACCGCACAGGCACGGCCATGCTTGTGTGAGTGCAGCACAGCCGCATTTATAACTGCAGAGGAATGTGGCCTAGATACTCCTGAGGGTCCCAGCGAATGGTGGCAGAGGCAAGGAGGACACATGTGCCCCAGTATAGTTAGCTAGGTGTCCCCTTACTATAAGCCCCCCTCCCCACAGTATGGTGGTCAGGCGTGGCTACAGTATAGCTAGCCAGGTATAAGCCCCCTCCCCCTGTAATGGTGGCTAGAGATGGCCCGAACGGTTCACCGGTGAACGGTTCCCAGCGGTGGTTCGCGATCGCGGAGAACGGGAAGTTCGGTTCGCCCCCATAATGCACCATTAGGGTCAACTTTGACCCTCTACATCACAGTCAGCAGGCACATTGTAGCCAACCAGGCTACTCTCCCTCCTGGAGCCCCACCCCCTTATAAAAGGCAGGCAGCGTCAGCCTTTTCACTCACTCGTGTGGTTGCAGTAATTAGAGAAGGGAGAGCTGCTGCAGAGAGAGCTATAGGGAAAGCTTAGTTAGGCTCTTGTAGGCTTGTTATCATGCTCCTTGCTGATTCTTATTGCTAAAATAGCACCCCACAACAGCTCTTTCAGCTCTTTTGAAAACTAATCTTGTTCTTGTGATCTATTTTTTTTTTCTGTGTGTCCCACTGACACTTGTGTTGCATAGACAGCCTTGATAATTCATACTGTGTGTGTGCCATTGCCAGGCCCAGTACATTCAGTGACTACCTGTGTGTGTGACAGGTGCACATTGTAATACCAATTACTGCATATACCTACCTACCTGTTGTTCACAGTGCTCCCACCTACCTACGTGAGCTGAGGGGGCACGCAGTGTCACTGTGCCTGTCCGCAGGTGCACATTGTAATACCCAGTACTGCATATACCTACCTACCTGTTGTTCACAGTGCACGCACCTATCTACGTGAGTGCATGCACTGTCACTGTGCCTGTCCGCTACCTGTCTGTGTGTGTGTGTGACAGGTGCACATTGTAATACCCAGTACTGCATATACCTACCTACCTGTTGTTCACAGTGCACCCACCTACCTACATGAGTTGATCGCATGCAGTGTCACTGTGCCTGTCCGCTACCTGTCTGTGGTTGACAGGTGCACATTGTAATACCCATCACTGCATATACCTACCTGTTGTGTTTAGTGCAGCCACCTCATCACTGCATATACCTACCTGTTGTGTTCTGTGCAGCCACCTCATCACTGCATGTACCTCTCTGTTGTGTTCAGTGCACCCACCTACCTACGTGAGTGCACACAGTGTGATATACCACTCCGTGCATACCTGTTAACTGCACCTGTGTGACTGCACATTGTATTAGTCAGTGCATACCTTTCACTTCATCCCCCCCGATATGGACACAACGGACAAAACAGGTAGAGGCAGACCCAGAGAAAGGCCACCCGGCAGGTCTGTGCAAGGTTGTGTTGATGTGATTTTGTGCGGCCCTCAACCAAAGTACAGTGCTCAGAAGAAGGCATGTCCCATCAACTCCCAAGATTGTCACTCAGGACGTGGTTGACTATTTAACACAGAACACCTCATCTTCCGCAGCCACCAGTGCTACTACAAACACCACAGCCATTGCATTTGACACTTCTCAGGAGTTAATTGGTGGGGAATTATTATTGTTACAACCAGATGAAGGCGCTAAGCAAGTTACACCACCTTATATGTCTGAGTTAGGCGGCGATACTATGGATGTAACGTGTGAAGATGATGAAGTACCTACTGTCGGTGAAGTTTTTGAGGTGTCTGAGGCAAGCAAAGCTGGACAGGATGATTATGATGATGACGATGATACGGATCCCACGTATGTTCCCAATAGAGGAGATGAACAGGGGGACAGTTCAGAGGGGGAGTCAGAGAGGAGTAGGAGGAGACGAGTTCCTGAAAGAAGCAGGGGGAACTCGTTGTCAAAAACAGCTGGTGGCAGTGTCCAGTGCCATGTATCGCCACCTATGGACAGCCAGCCAACATGCCCTTCAACGTCAGCTGCTGATGCCACCATAGTGCCATCACCCCAGGGGGGCTCAGCGGTTTGGAAATTTTTTAATGTGTCTGCCTCAGATCGGAGCAATGCCATCTGTTCTCTCTGCCTCTAAAAATTGAGCCGTGGAACGGCCAACACTCACGTAGGGGCAAGTGCCTTACGAAGGCACATGGAGAAAAGGCACAAACTGCAATGGGGAGAGCACCTGAGCAAAAGCAGCACACAAAAGAAAAGCCACCCTACTTCTCCTCTTCCTCCTTCATGTGCAGCATCTTCAGCCGCTTTCTCCCTTGCACCTTCACAGCCACCCTCCTCCACTCCGCCTCTGACCTTGAGTGGTTCCTGCTCCTCTGCCCACAGCAGCCAGGTGTCCTTGAAGGAAATCTTTGAGTGGAAGAAGCAAATTTCTGCCAGTCACCCCCTTGCCCGGCGTCCGACAGCTGGCTTGGCGGAACTGTTAGCTCGCCAGCTGTTACCATACCAGCTGGTGGACTCTGAGGCCTTCCGTAAATTTGTGGCCATCGGGGCACCTCAGTGGAAGATTTCAGGCTGCAATTATTTCTCTAAAAAGGCGATACCCAAACTGTACCGTGAAGTGGAGAGGCAAGTGGTGTATTCTCTGGCACACAGCATTGGGACAAGAGTCCACCTGACCACGGATGCCTGGTGTGCCAAGCACAGTCAGGGCAGGTACATAACTTACAGAGCCCATTGGGTCAACCTGGTGACCGATAGCAAGCAGGGAGTATGTGGCTGTGCAGCGGATCAACTTCTGACACCTCCACGGCTTGCAGGCAGACCTCCTGCCACCTCCTCTTTTGCTACATCCTCTTGGCTGTTGTCCTCTTCCTCCTCCTTGGCTGAGTTCAACTCTACTGGTGCTGTGATTTCCTCTCCAGCTACACAGCCCCATCTCCCCAGGGCCTATGCTGCATGACAGGTACGACGGTGTCACGCCATCTTAGCCATGTCTTGCCTCAAAGCGGAGAGTAACACTGGACCAGCTCTCCCGGCTGCTCTTAACAAACAGGTGGATCAGTGGCTGACCCCGCACCAGCTGGAGATTGGCAACGTGGTGTGTGAAAACGGCAGCAATCACCTTTCCGTTTTGAATTTGGGAAAGCTGACACAAGTACCCTGCATGGCACATGTGCTCAATCTAGTCATTCAAAGATTTGTGTCAAAGTACCCAGGCTAAGAGGACATCTTTTAGCAGGCCAGTACATCTACCATTTCAGTAGAAGGACACAATCTGGGGAGATGGGGATGTTCTGGCCCCTGAACTGGACACTCATGTGAAATGCATGCAGGCTCATGCGGACATTTGAGGAGGTGAACAACCTGGTGAGTCACAGTGAAGGCACCATCAGCGACTTGATCCTGTAAGCTTAATTCCTGGAGCGTGCCATGCGTAGAGTGGTGGATCAAGCTGTGGAGGAGCATGAAGATAAACAATTATGGCAGGAACAGTTGTGGGAGCAATTTTCATCAAAATTAGATGTTTCCTCAACACCTGCGGCAGCACAGAGGGGGGAGGAGGAGGAAAAGTCGTGTGGGGAAGAGGAGTCAGATTTGGATGATGAGGAAGGTGTTTCTTTGGAGGAGGAAAAGGCGGTGGCAGAAGAACAACTGCAGCAGGCGTCGCAGGGGGCTTGTGCTGCTCGACGTTCCCGTGTTATTGTTCGTGGCTGGGGGAAGAGGAGGACTTACCTGACGTCACTGAAGAAGAGCAAGAGGAGATGGATAGTACGTCTGGATCCAACTTTGTGCACATGGCGTCTTTCATGCTGTCCAGCCTGTTGAGGGAATCCCGTATAAAAAAACTCAAGGGGAATGAGCTGCACTGGGTGGCCACGCTACTAGACCCTCGGTATAGGCACAAAGTGGCAGACATGTTACCAACTCACCAGAAGGCAGAAAGGATGCAGCACATGCAGAACAAGCTGGCAACTATGCTTTACAATGCGTTTAAGGGTGATGTCACAGCACAATGCAATAAAGGTACCACTGCCAGTAATCTTCCTCCCATGTCCGTGCAGGCCAGGATTCTTCAGAATAAATTGGAATAAATTGTCAATTAATTCTGAAGAAGACACCCGTGAGTGTTGAAACATGTTAATAGGATTGACTGGGGTGCCCCATAAGATCTAATTGGAAGTTTGCATTTTAATTGTATATAATAGTGCGCAGTATACACGCACATCTACAGTTGAGGACAGCCGGAGCGTGACTGGAGTGCAAGGAAGCCACCAGTGACATGCAGGGAAGTGACGTCATTGACTGACCCCTGAACCGGAAGGACTGGCGGCAAGAGTTGCGGCGAGGAGTACAGCGGAGTAGAAGTGACAGGCTGTCGCGCCACATCAAACTGTGAAGAGAAGCCAGAGAACCATACCGGAGCAGGCATAGTCTGCGTGTGACAGCGGTGGAGCTCGCGAGTAAATTATTGAATACTGTCTTAACGAAGGACCAGAACTTTGTACTAAGGCAAATATTGTATTGACCTAGTGTACATTTATTCTTATGGTTATTCTACAAGAAGGAATTTACCATTACCCTGGAAATTGTTTGACTATCAGTAGTCCACATACTAAAGGATTTCCAGGTGTTCTGGAGGAGTGGGAGACCATATAATTTATCTGTGATCTGTGATTGAATTTTTTAGAATACTTTTCTGAGATATTTTTCTGAGAACCTTTTCTACTTTCTTTTTTTTCCACATCAGGAATTTTTTAAATATCTTTTTTTATACACACTGTACATATATATATATATATATATATATATATATATATATATATATATATATATATATATATATATATATATATATATATATATATATATATAGTTTTTGATAAAATTCATCAGTATACTGCCTATGTATGAATGAAGGGTGTATGAACATCAAGTGTAATAAATAGATGGTGTAACTACCTTTGTGTACAGATGCAACTTTTTAACTATTGATTAATAAAAGAGGTCCTTTCTTATTGCAATCTTTGGCGCTTCTCACAAATTTTTGTAGATTGTTCGATTCAAGGTTGGAGTTGACGGTACTCCAACGTGCTGAGGTAGCAGCAGGATTGCATATACAGTATATAGGGTGTGTACCCTTATCCTTTTGGTGTATATCCTTCTTGTTTACCCATAAGCGTTCCTAATTTCTTATTAGTACTCTAATTACACTCCTTGATTGATACATGCAAGATGTTTTAAAGCACTTTAGGCCTGCAATTTAGCATTCAATGTGATTTTGGTCCTTAAAACGCTGCTTTGCGTCAAATCCAGATTTTTCCCCGGGACTTTTGGCATGTATCCCACTCTGCAATGCCCCCCTCCAGGTGTTAGACCCCTTGAAACATCTTTTCCATCACTTTTGTGGCCAGCATACATTTTTCTGATTTTCCAAGTTCGCCTCCCCACTGAAGTCTATTGCGGTTCACAAAAGTTCACCCGAACCGAACTGTTGCTGGAGGTTCATGAACCGAAAATCGGATGTTCGGGTCATCTCTAATGGTGGCCAGATGGGCCCCAGTATGGGTAGCGGGTGTTTCCTTAGTATAAATCTCCACCTATATTGGTGGACAGATGTGCCACCAGTATTGGTACCCAGGTATAGGTGATCCCATTATAGCTATCCAGAAATAGGGGCCCCCAGTATAGGTTGCCAGGTATAGGTGCCCCCTAAGAGCTTTGGCAGCAGGCTACGATCACAGTGCAGGAGAGAGCTTGACTCCTCCCTCCCTCTCTTCAGGCGGGGGGTGTTTCCCCCCCACTGCAGAGCTTTGACAGCAGGCATCATTTTGTTTAGACTTTTCAAAACTTACACTGTTGCTGATAACAACATTTTCCTATTTCTGGATACAGCATTCTGGATTATTCTGCATTCTCAGCATAGCAAACAAACATTTTTTTATCCTTCTTTTTCTACTCTTCTATAATATAATAAAAGCAAAGGATTTCTCACAAAATTCTGATGGGTTTAATACTGGATAATAATGGGTTGTATCACTATTTCGAATAAAGATGTGACACCCTGTACAGTGTACTGGTTCTTACTGGATGCTTAATAGCTTATGCTAATGTCTCAAGTGGATGTCATGCAATTGCCACAATACTCCTTATCTGATGCTACTGTCTAAGAATATCGGTTCAGTTGCCGCAGAGCAGAAGTTTTCTCCTTGGAGAAAATTTTTTCATCTTCTGTTTAAAACAACTTTTTAGCACTCTTCAATTGAAAAGGTGCTAAAATGTAGGTGAAGAAGTACTGTTATTGTGTACTTTCTTGCTTGCCGGTTAGAGATGGTCCGAACTAGTTTGCACTAACCTCAGGTGTTCGCGTTCGAGGTGAACTGCAAATTTTTTCCAAAAAGTTTGGGTTCGCATTTTTCCCATAGACTTTAATGCCCGCCGACTTTAGCGGTTAATCGCAAAGTCCCCTTACATAGTAGAAACACCAAATTTGCAGGGTATGTAGAAGGGGACAGTGACTACAAGAGGACTGAGGGAAAATTAAAAGCCCGCTGAATTTAGTGGTTAATAGCAAAGCCCCCTTAAAAGCTAGAAACACCAAATTTGCTGGGAATGTTAAGAAGAACAGTGGGAACAAGAGGACATGTTTGTTTTTTTCAAAAAGACCATATACTTTTTGAGAAAATCGATTTTAAAGTTTCAAAGGAAAAGTTACAGAGCTGATTAATTTGATTCATTAAAAACAGCCGATTCATTAAAAAGAACTGGCTCATTCATGAACCGGTTAGTATAGCTTAGAATGTGTCCTGTGCAGGACGCATAGCTGCCGACTCCCGCTGTCTCTCCCAACCTGCCTTCACCTGTCACCCTCACCTAGCCTAGCACCTGGTGCACCCATGGGTGGCAGGAGGAGGCAGGGAGGACAGCGGGAGCGGGCAGCTATGCGTCCTATGCGACGCATTTTCTGCTATGTGGGGGCGGGGGAGATCTTCAATCAACTTAATTGAAGATCGCAAGATTAGAGGATACTGTCGTCGCGGGACATATATGAGGATATTGGCGTAGGAACTTTTTTTAAAGGAACAGGGAAGTATTTCTGGTTAATAGGGGTTCCTATACTGCCCTGGAATTTTAGGGGCCCTAAACCGTGAGGAGTAGTCTAGAAAACAAATGCCTCAAAATGACCTGTGAATAGGACGTTGGGCCCCTTAGCGCACCTAGGCTGCAACAAAGTGTCACACATGTGGTATCGCCGTACTCAGGAGAAGTAGTATAATGTGTTTTGAGGGTGTATTTTTACACATACCCATGCTGGGTGGGAGAAATCTCTCTGTAAATGGACAATTGTAGTAGCACTCCCCACAAATGACTCCATTTTAGAAAGAAGACACCCAAAGGTATTCCTTTAGGAGTATGGTGAGTTCATAGAAGATTTTATTTTTTGTCACAAGTTAGCGGAAAATGACACTTTGTGAAAAAAAACAATTAAAATCAATTTCCGCTAACTTGTGACAAAAAATAAAATCTTCTATGAACTCACCATACTCCTAACTGAATACCTTGGGGTGTCTTCTTTCTAAAATGGGGTTCCTATACTGCCCTGGCATTTTAGGGGCCCTAAACCGTGAGGAGTAGTCTTGAAACCAAATGTCACAAAATGACCTGTGAAATCACCCCTGTAAAGCCTAAAAGTGCTCATTGGACTTTGGGCCCCTTAGCGCAGTTAGGGTGCAAAAAAGTGCCACACATGTGGTATCGCCGTACTCAGGAGAAGTAGTATAATGTGTTTTGGGGTGTATCTTTGCACATACCCATGCTCAGTGGGAGAAATCTCTCTGTAAATGGACAATTGTGTGTAAAAAAAATTAAACAAATGTCATTTACAAAGATATTTCTCCCACCCAGCATGGGTATGTGTAAAAATACACCCCAAAACACATTATACTACTTCTCCTGAGTACGGCAAGACCACATGTGTGGCACTTTTTTGCAGCCTAACTGCACTAAGGGGCCCAAAGTCCAATGAGCACTTTTAGGCTTTACAGGGGTGCTTACAATTAGGCAGCCCCCAAAATGCCAGGACAGTAAACATACCCCACAAATTACCCCATTTTGGAAAGTAGACACTTCTAGGTATTCAGAGAGGAGCATAGTGAGTCCGTGGCATATTTCATTTTTTTTTTTTGTCGCAAGTTAGAAGAAATGGAAACTTATTTTTTTTGTCACAAAGTGTCATTTTCCGCTAACTTGTGACAAAAATAAAATCTTCTATGAACTCGCCATGCCTCTCAGTGAATACTTTGGGATGTCTTCTTTCCAAAATGGGGTCATTTGGGGGGTATTTATACTATCCTGGAATTTTAGCACCTCATGAAACATGACAGGTGGTCAGAAAAGTCAGAGATGCTTCAAAATGGGAAAATTCACTTTTGGCACCATAGTTTGTAAACGCTATAACTTGGCCATCATGTGAACCAATCGTGTGTTTTTAAACGTTTTCTTTCAGCTCTAGGACATGGCGGACAGGTGAGCGGTTAGGGAGGGACCCCTGTGGGAGGAATGCCTGCACGGGGCGGTCCTGCTAGCGACGCAATCTTGCGATGGCGTCCAACTGAAGCCTCCCACCTGAATGCTAATGGCTGCTAGATGTGGTATGGCAGGTAAAGGGTGTATGACAGTGCATCCTGATTGGCTGACGAGCACCTGCTGACCAATTTCAAATGTAGCTGGATGCATGTACTGCTGTGTTCTATTGCTTGTGTGTGTTGGATTTAGCATTCAGTATGGAGGCAGTGTTGGTGGGTTTTCTGGATGTGAGAGGTCCAGAGCCTGGGTGTGAGAGGTCCAGGCCCACCTGCACTCCCCTCCAGGTATCGCGTGTTGGCCTTGGGGCCCCGGCCAGTGAGAGGGGCCCGGGCCCCCTGGCCATCATGTGAACCAATCGTGTGTTTTTAAACGTTTTCTTTCAGCTCTAGGACATGGCGGACAGGTGAGCGGTTAGGGAGGGACCCCTGTGGGAGGAATGCCTGCACGGGGCGGTCCTGCTAGCGACGCAATCTTGCGATGGCGTCCAACTGAAGCCTCCCACCTGAATGCTAATGGCTGCTAGATGTGGTATGGCAGGTAAAGGGTGTATGACAGTGCATCCTGATTGGCTGACGAGCACCTGCTGACCAATTTCAAATGTAGCTGGATGCATGTACTGCTGTGTTCTATTGCTTGTGTGTGTTGGATTTAGCATTCAGTATGGAGGCAGTGTTGGTGGGTTTTCTGGATGTGAGAGGTCCAGAGCCTGGGTGTGAGAGGTCCAGGCCCACCTGCACTCCCCTCCAGGTATCGCGTGTTGGCCTTGGGGCCCCGGCCAGTGAGAGGGGCCCGGGCCCCCTGGCCATCATGTGAACCAATCGTGTGTTTTTAAACGTTTTCTTTCAGCTCTAGGACATGGCGGACAGGTGAGCGGTTAGGGAGGGACCCCTGTGGGAGGAATGCCTGCACGGGGCGGTCCTGCTAGCGACGCAATCTTGCGATGGCGTCCAACTGAAGCCTCCCACCTGAATGCTAATGGCTGCTAGATGTGGTATGGCAGGTAAAGGGTGTATGACAGTGCATCCTGATTGGCTGACGAGCACCTGCTGACCAATTTCAAATGTAGCTGGATGCATGTACTGCTGTGTTCTATTGCTTGTGTGTGTTGGATTTAGCATTCAGTATGGAGGCAGTGTTGGTGGGTTTTCTGGATGTGAGAGGTCCAGAGCCTGGGTGTGAGAGGTCCAGGCCCACCTGCACTCCCCTCCAGGTATCGCGTGTTGGCCTTGGGGCCCCGGCCAGTGAGAGGGGCCCGGGCCCCCTGGCCATCATGTGAACCAATCGTGTGTTTTTAAACGTTTTCTTTCAGCTCTAGGACATGGCGGACAGGTGAGCGGTTAGGGAGGGACCCCTGTGGGAGGAATGCCTGCACGGGGCGGTCCTGCTAGCGACGCAATCTTGCGATGGCGTCCAACTGAAGCCTCCCACCTGAATGCTAATGGCTGCTAGATGTGGTATGGCAGGTAAAGGGTGTATGACAGTGCATCCTGATTGGCTGACGAGCACCTGCTGACCAATTTCAAATGTAGCTGGATGCATGTACTGCTGTGTTCTATTGCTTGTGTGTGTTGGATTTAGCATTCAGTATGGAGGCAGTGTTGGTGGGTTTTCTGGATGTGAGAGGTCCAGAGCCTGGGTGTGAGAGGTCCAGGCCCACCTGCACTCCCCTCCAGGTATCGCGTGTTGGCCTTGGGGCCCCGGCCAGTGAGAGGGGCCCGGGCCCCCTGGCCATCATGTGAACCAATCGTGTGTTTTTAAACGTTTTCTTTCAGCTCTAGGACATGGCGGACAGGTGAGCGGTTAGGGAGGGACCCCTGTGGGAGGAATGCCTGCACGGGGCGGTCCTGCTAGCGACGCAATCTTGCGATGGCGTCCAACTGAAGCCTCCCACCTGAATGCTAATGGCTGCTAGATGTGGTATGGCAGGTAAAGGGTGTATGACAGTGCATCCTGATTGGCTGACGAGCACCTGCTGACCAATTTCAAATGTAGCTGGATGCATGTACTGCTGTGTTCTATTGCTTGTGTGTGTTGGATTTAGCATTCAGTATGGAGGCAGTGTTGGTGGGTTTTCTGGATGTGAGAGGTCCAGAGCCTGGGTGTGAGAGGTCCAGGCCCACCTGCACTCCCCTCCAGGTATCGCGTGTTGGCCTTGGGGCCCCGGCCAGTGAGAGGGGCCCGGGCCCCCTGGCCATCATGTGAACCAATCGTGTGTTTTTAAACGTTTTCTTTCAGCTCTAGGACATGGCGGACAGGTGAGCGGTTAGGGAGGGACCCCTGTGGGAGGAATGCCTGCACGGGGCGGTCCTGCTAGCGACGCAATCTTGCGATGGCGTCCAACTGAAGCCTCCCACCTGAATGCTAATGGCTGCTAGATGTGGTATGGCAGGTAAAGGGTGTATGACAGTGCATCCTGATTGGCTGACGAGCACCTGCTGACCAATTTCAAATGTAGCTGGATGCATGTACTGCTGTGTTCTATTGCTTGTGTGTGTTGGATTTAGCATTCAGTATGGAGGCAGTGTTGGTGGGTTTTCTGGATGTGAGAGGTCCAGAGCCTGGGTGTGAGAGGTCCAGGCCCACCTGCACTCCCCTCCAGGTATCGCGTGTTGGCCTTGGGGCCCCGGCCAGTGAGAGGGGCCCGGGCCCCCTGGCCATCATGTGAACCAATCGTGTGTTTTTAAACGTTTTCTTTCAGCTCTAGGACATGGCGGACAGGTGAGCGGTTAGGGAGGGACCCCTGTGGGAGGAATGCCTGCACGGGGCGGTCCTGCTAGCGACGCAATCTTGCGATGGCGTCCAACTGAAGCCTCCCACCTGAATGCTAATGGCTGCTAGATGTGGTATGGCAGGTAAAGGGTGTATGACAGTGCATCCTGATTGGCTGACGAGCACCTGCTGACCAATTTCAAATGTAGCTGGATGCATGTACTGCTGTGTTCTATTGCTTGTGTGTGTTGGATTTAGCATTCAGTATGGAGGCAGTGTTGGTGGGTTTTCTGGATGTGAGAGGTCCAGAGCCTGGGTGTGAGAGGTCCAGGCCCACCTGCACTCCCCTCCAGGTATCGCGTGTTGGCCTTGGGGCCCCGGCCAGTGAGAGGGGCCCGGGCCCCCTGGCCATCATGTGAACCAATCGTGTGTTTTTAAACGTTTTCTTTCAGCTCTAGGACATGGCGGACAGGTGAGCGGTTAGGGAGGGACCCCTGTGGGAGGAATGCCTGCACGGGGCGGTCCTGCTAGCGACGCAATCTTGCGATGGCGTCCAACTGAAGCCTCCCACCTGAATGCTAATGGCTGCTAGATGTGGTATGGCAGGTAAAGGGTGTATGACAGTGCATCCTGATTGGCTGACGAGCACCTGCTGACCAATTTCAAATGTAGCTGGATGCATGTACTGCTGTGTTCTATTGCTTGTGTGTGTTGAAACGCTATAACTTTTACCCAAACCAATAAATATTCACTGAATGGATTTTTTTTTATCAAAGACATGTAGCAGAATAAATTTAGACAAAAATGTATACAGAAATTTTACTTTATTTGAAAAAAATAAGAAAGAGAAAGTAAAAAAAAAATCATTTTTTTGACAAAATTCATGTCTTTTTTGATGAATATAATAAAAACTAAGTAAATCCACATGGAGCAGGCACCAGCGATAAAAGTAATCGTCTCTTTATTGATCACATCAGTTTTGTAAAAGCAGCAGTATAACAACGACAGACCACTGTTTCGAGCCACCATGCTCTTTATCAAGTTGCCAAGACTGCACTACAAACAATCACCTTCCACCACTCCTTAAATACCATATCAGCACCAATCAGTGGTCAGCGTTTGAATCATCCAATCACAGTGTAAAAACAGCAAGGAGGACCTGATGGGGAACTGTGTGATACACAAAAATTCACACCCCCTAGGCCAAACCACTCCCACTGCCTGTAAATATAAAAGATTAAACATACTAGACAGCCTCACCTATTAGAGATAAACAATTATCCTATCTCCCTAACGTTCCTGCTGTACATAGAGAGAACCTCCACATCGCCGCGTAGCCCAAAACCTTGAAACGCCGCTCGCGCCGTCGCCAGCCAATCAGCTGTTCCAAGAACCAGCCAATGAAAGACCTCCGTCTAACAAAGCGGCAGCCAATCCGCATTCACATGTGTCCTGACCATCGAGTGATGTGTACGTCACGGCGCATCTAAACGGCAACCAATCCGCATCAGTATGCTTCCTGGCCAGTAAATGATGCGTATGTCATGGCGCATCTAGGCGGAGGCCAATCCGCAACCACATGCGGTTCAACAAGTAAATAGTGCGTACATTATGACGCATCCGGACGCTGACCAATGAGCATCTAGGTTCAACTGACCAATCACGCGTCCTTAATCCCCGCATGATAGGTATACTATCAGACCAAAGGTCCCGCCTCTTCAAGCAGAAAAACCAATGGGCATCACACTGGCTGCCTAAGCAACCATACACAGCAACAACAGGCTCTCCCCATGTCAGCAGTGAGGGCAAGAGAAACATTCAATACTGCACGTTAGCTATATCTTACACTGTAATATCAAAATTGATTCAAACGCCTCACACTAACCAATTAAAACATAAAGTATGTAATCAAAAAAGAGGCAAACATACCACTCGGACATAGACGGTTTCAGATGCAAAACGACAAATCGTAATCTAAATTTAAACCTCCATTACCAAGGACACCCAATTTCTTAATCCAGAATGCTTCACGTCTGGATAATTCTTTATCACGATCCCGCCCCCCTCCCCACCCCATTGGAACCCCATCAATAATTTGGACTCTTAACTGAGAGACATTGTGGTCTGCCTCAGCAAAATGCCTAGCCACAACTTGTGTATTATCTCCATTTCTAATAGCTGATTTATGTGACGAGAGTCTGACTTTAAGGGCTTTAGTGGTTTTACCCACATAGGCTTGTCCACAAGGGCACTTAAGTAAATAGACAACGTAAGTAGAATTACAATCATAATGTTCTCTAATGGTAAATGGTGTACCCTTGGAGGGGTGTCTAAAGACATCTCCCTTGATAATGGAATTACAAAGGTGGCAACTAAGGCAGGGGTATGTGCCCTTTCTCCCCTCCCTGGGTTTGTATGTCCTAGCCCTTGTGTGTACCAATTTATCCCTGATTGTAGGAGCCCTCTTGAAGGATGTTAAAGGGGGATAGCGAAATTCTGGGACCCTGGGGAAAGCTTCCTTTAGCAAGTGCCAATGTTTCCTAATCACATTAGTGATCTGTGTGCTACAAGTATTAAAAGTGGAGACGAAGGGCATCCGGAATGAGTTATCTCTGGATTTTCTGTTTCTATGGGGAGTATTGAATGTATGCATAGGGTACCCTCTGTTTCTGAACTTTTGTCGCATTTTAGCTAGCTGTACTTCTCTGTTAGCCCCCTCTGGTATAATTCTAGCTACTCTCTTTAGTTGACTTCCCGGGATGGAATTTTTAATCTGAGTGGGATGGAAGCTGGAGTAATGTAGGACCGAGTTCCTGTCAGTGATTTTAATATAAAGATCTGTATTTAACTTGGGTCCCTCTCTATAAACCACTGTATCTAAAAAGGAGACACTCTGCACATCAACATGTGCTGTGAGGCGTATTGTAGGACATCGTTCAGAGAGGGAACTCAAAAATGTATCAAGGGTCGAACGCGGCCCCGCCCACAAACAAAAAATGTCGTTGATGTACCTCCACCAGCATTTGGCATGCTGGCGGAACAGCACATCGGTATAGACGAACGACTCTTCAAATAAACCCATAAATAAATTTGCGTAGGACGGGGCCACGTTCGACCCCATCGCCGTTCCCCTCTGTTGAACATAAAACTTGTCCTCAAACTTAAAGTAATTCAAATGCAATACGATCCTCAAAAGTTCAAGGAGAAAAGTCCTTTGCTTGTTTGAAAGATTGAGATGAGTCATAAGATACCAATCAACAGCCTCTACACCCCCATCGTGTGGGATGGTGGTGTAGAGGCTTTCGACATCCAATGTGACCAAAAGCAAGTCCCCATCGATGTCTCCAACTCCTCTCAATTTGTCAAGAAAACAGGAAGTATCTCGGGGATACAACTCCAAGCAGATCACAATCGGCTGCAAAACCCTATCAAGATACTGTGCCAACGGGACGAAAATGGAGTCCACGCCGGACACGATAGGTCGGCCCGGCGGGGACTCCAGATTCTTATGAATCTTCGGCAGCGTATAAAAACCAGGGGTAACTGGGTGTTCCTTAATCAAAAATTTTGCAAGCTCGTCATCAATTATATCATCAGCAAGAGCCTTTTCTATCAATGCTTTAATATTAATTGATATCATCCCAACAGGATCCCTATCCACCTTTCCATATACTGCTACTTGGGCTAACTGTCCCAAAATCTCTTTTCTGTAATAATCAGCATCGAGTATTACTGCTGCCCCGCCTTTGTCCGCGGGGCGGATGACTATATCCTTTCTAGATTCCAAAGCTCTTAAAGTTCTTAGTTCCGTTTTAGTAAGATTTAAAGTAACTCTATCCTGTGTGGACCGTAACTCAATGTCCCTCACTTCATCGTTAACCTTAGACACAAAAAGGTCCACCAAAGCATTGGCAGGAGGCATGAAGGAACTCTTTGAGTGTAGCCCACTAGAGGACAGTGTAAGTTTCTCCTCGAAATTCTGCTGTGCATCAGGAGAAAAAGTTGGTAAAGTACTAAAAAAAGCCTTAAGTCTAATGTTCCTGTAGAATCTGAAAAGTTGCTGCTCGAGCTGGAAAAAATCAGGTTGATTTGTTGGACTAAACCCAAGACCATAATTCAATAATTTCTCCTCAGCGGTAGACAGTGGTTGTCCAGAGATGTTTACAACCAATCTCTCTGTTGGATTTACTTCCTCTGACGTAGAGTCCTCTGACTATTTAAGCCTTTTCTGACGGTTCCTTTGTTGCTGGCGCTGGTACCTGGCCCCGCCTCTGCGTTTCCTCCTCCTTGAGGAGAGGAGCCCCTCGATTCCGGTAAAAAATCTGTATCAGATGAATCAGGAGCAGAGTTACCAGAGCCGGGCCTACCACCCCTAGGATCCTCGGCTTCATTCTTGGTCGTCTAGAGTTGACAGGGACCATTTTTTGCTAGGAATATACATATCCTGTTTGGTAGTCGGACACGTCACGGTTAAATTTGGACCTTTTAACCTCTTCAATTGATAACCTATAAGCATCTAACTTTTTCTCCAGATTTTCTGTAAAGAGTTTCAGCTCCTCCTCAGAAAGCAAGGGTCTAAGTTGACCAGCTATATCAAGTATTTTCACATCAAGGGCCGGCAGCTCATGATGTATAGTGTTGATCATATGCAACATGGCGTCGAAAGATGCTTTGTTAAAGATCCGTTCCCATATGGAGCAAAAGTTCTTATTTTTAATAAACAACTGTGGAGCCACCTGAGCTCGCATAGCTCTTGGTATTTTTCTACTGCGGCAGTATTCTGTAAGGGTGAGGGCATGCAGATCCAACTCAATCCTTTGCTTCTTGAGCATCTCCAATTCACGTTTCAAAGGCTTGGCATCCGGTTTCTGAAGAAATGTCACTTCGCCATCTGTCGAAGTTTTTGAAGTTTTTGAAGAAATGCACAACCCCACAAAAATATACGTAGATGTGCCCAGGCAAGCTCAATCACCATTTGAGCAGCATGTAAGAAGAGGATGTAGCCGGCACCAACATAAGCTCTTAAACTTTTTATTAAAGACTGTCATATGTATATAGATGGCAAAATATACAAAACAGCGACGTTTCGGAGCGTTCAGCTTGCTCCTTTCTCAAGCCATGACAGTCTCAAAGTGCTACAATAATAATCACGTTTAAATACCACATCACAAATTTAAACTATCCAATAACAAGGCTTACAGACCTCACAAGCCAATCCCCATCCGTTATAGCAAAAACGGACCTGATGGGGAACTTATGTGTATATAGTTTGACCAATGGTAGGTGTAACTCACCCTAGATGTGCGTCTGCCCCGCCTGACATGCCGAACTCGGTACAGCCTCCTAGCCACATCCGGGAGATGGTAACTCCCCCTGGTCAGCGGACCTGATGGGGAACATCCGGGCGGGACGAAGATGTAACGTCATAGCGTTACCAGGGAGACGAGAGGGAAGCACACGGAGCTCTCCGTGTACTTCCTAAATGCGGAAGGATGACGTCACCGCGTAACGCCGGCTGGTCATGTGGAAATAATCCACCAATCAGCCGGCCCTGCGTCTCCCTGACTGGCAACAGCGGCGCCGAGCTGGCCGCGTTGTCATAGAGATGGAGAGGAGGCTGTAGCAGCATAGTCATAGGGGGCAGGCACACACACACATGCAGAGAAGCATCATACTAAAGAAGCAGATAAAAGCACCAATACACAGCACAGTAGAGAACACATATGGAGATAATAACATCGCCACAGATACACAGCATATAGATAACATAAGGCCAGGAACATAAGTAGTAATGTATAACATGAGAAATTACATGAATGGTGTTAGATCATATTCCCGATTCATGCCGCAGGGCTCTAGGGTATCCAAAGTGCGAATCCAGAAAGCCTCACGGAGCAACAGACGCCTGTTTCTATCACCACCTCGTTTTAGCAAGGGCACGCTGTCAATAATTTGACAGCGCAGCTGACTAACAGTATGTTTGCACTGAAAAAAATGACAGGCAACCGGTTGGTCCACGAGGCGTTCTCGGATTGCATGCTTATGTGCTGACAGTCTAACTTTAAATTTTTGAGTGGTCTCTCCTACATATATGAGGCCACAAGGACATTTTAGAATGTATACTACAAATCTTGAGTCACAATTGTAGGTACCCCTAATATGATATTTTTTACCTGATCTAGGGTGAGTAAAGACATCACTCCTGATGACCGAGTTGCAGTGGACACAGTTAAGGCAAGGGTACATGCCTTTTCTAGATCCCTCAGGGGGCCTAACAAGTGACCCCATATCAGCATGGGTCAGTTGGTCCCTCAAAGTGGGGGCCCTTTTGTATGAAAAAAGAGGAGGGATATGGAATTCAGAGACCTGGGGAAATGCTAGGCCTAAAGAGGGCCAATGTTTTTTAATTATGCGTGCTATGTCCACACTTAGGACATTATATTGAGAAACAAAAGGGATGCGACTACCAGCATCTCTCCCAGGTCTCTTGGATGTACACACAGCCGTCCTGCGCGCCTCTGCAACCAGGTCCTCAGGGTAATGTCTAGCTAAAAATTTCTGAGACATCTCATTAAACCGGATTTCTCTCCGAGTGTCATCAACCACTATGCGATTGACCCTTCTAAATTGGGACTGGGGTATAGACCTAATGGTGTTAATAGGATGAAAGCTCTTGTATGACAGGATAGCATTCCTGTCAGTGGGCTTAACGTATAAGTCAGTGTGAAGGACACCATCAGAGAACTTCGCCATCTGTCAACGCCAATATCCGAGTGGCCTGTTCACCAGTGAACGAAAAGATATCAGGACCGATATCTGATTCATTATCTCCCATGGTGCTATGATCCATTGTGGTGTAAGTCAATGGTAAACACAAGAAAGGTTTGGATCAGCACCCATTAAAAGTAGAGAGAAACGTGTGCCCAAGCTTATAGCATTCCGCACCACTGGAGCCGTTGATTCAGTAAATCCACATGGAGCAGGCACCAGTGATGAAAGTAATCGTCTCTTTATTGATCACATCAGTTTTTGAAAAGCAGCAGTATAACAACGACAGACCGCTGTTTCGAGCCACCATGCTCTTTATCAAGTTGCCAAGACTGCACTACAAACAATCACCTTCACCACTCCTTAAATACTATATCAGCACCAATCAGTGGTCAGCGTTTGAATCATCCAATCACAGTGTAAAAACAGCAAGTAGGACCTGATGGGGAACTGTGTGATACACAAAAATTCACACCCCCTAGGCCAAACCACTCCCACTGCCTGTAAATATAAAAGATTAAGCATACTAGGGGCCAGGTACCAGCGCCAGCAACAAAGGGACCATCAGAAAAGGCTTAAACAGTCAGATGACTCTACGTCAGAGGAAGTAAATCCAACAGAGAGATTGGTTGTAAACATCTCTGGACAACCACTGTCTACCGCTGAGGAGAAATTATTGAATTATAGTCTTGGGTTTAGTCCAACAAATCGACCTGATTTTTTCCAGCTCGAGCAGCAACTTTTCAGATTCTACAGGAACATTAGACTTAAGGCTTTTTTTAGTACTTTACCAACTTTTTCTCCTGATGCACAGCAGAATTTCGAGGAGAAACTTACACTGTCCTCTAGTGGGCTACGCTCAAAGAGTTCCTTCATGCCTCCTGCCAATGCTTTGGTGGACCTTTTTGTGTCTAAGGTTAACGATGAAGTGAGGGACATTGAGTTACGGTCCACACAGGATAGAGTTACTTTAAATCTTACTAAAACGGAACTAAGAACTTTAAGAGCTTTGGAATCTAGAAAGGATATAGTCATCCGCCCCGCGGACAAAGGCGGGGCAGCAGTAATACTCGATGCTGATTATTACAGAAAAGAGATTTTGGGACAGTTAGCCCAAGTAGCAGTATATGGAAAGGTGGATAGGGATCCTGTTGGGATGATATCAATTAATATTAAAGCATTGATAGAAAAGGCTCTTGCTGATGATATAATTGATGACGAGCTTGCAAAATTTTTGATTAAGGAACACCCAGTTACCCCTGGTTTTTATACGCTGCCGAAGATTCATAAGAATCTGGAGTCCCCGCCGGGCCGACCTATCGTGTCCGGCGTGGACTCCATTTTCGTCCCGTTGGCACAGTATCTTGATAGGGTTTTGCAGCCGATTGTGATCTGCTTGGGGTTGTATCCCCGAGATACTTCCTGTTTTCTTGACAAATTGAGAGGAGTTGGAGACATCGATGGGGACTTGCTTTTGGTCACATTGGATGTCGAAAGCCTCTACACCTCCATCCCACAAGATGGGGGTGTAGAGGCTGTTGATTGGTATCTTATGACTCATCTCGATCTTTCAAACAAACAAAGGACTTTTTTCCTTGAACTTTTGAGGATCGTATTGCATTTGAATTACTTTAAGTTTGAGGACAAGTTTTATGTTCAACAGAGGGGAACGGCGATGGGGTCGAACGTGGCCCTGTCCTACGCAAATTTATTTATGGGTTTATTTGAAGAGTCGTTCGTCTATACCGATGTGCTGTTCCGCCAGCATGCCAAATGCTGGTGGAGGTACATCGACGACATTTTTTGTTTGTGGGCGGGGCCGCGTTCGACCCTTGATACATTTTTGAGTTCCCTCTCTGAACGATGTCCTACAATACGCCTCACAGCACATGTTGATGTGCAGAGTGTCTCCTTTTTAGATGCAGTGGTTTATAGAGAGAGACCCAAGTTAAATACAGATCTTTATATTAAAATCACTGACAGGAACTCGGTCCTACATTACTCCAGCTTCCATCCCACTCAGATTAAAAATTCTATCCCGGGAAGTCAACTAAAGAGAGTAGCTAGAATTATACCAGAGGGGGCTAACAGAGAAGTACAGCTAGCTAAAATGCGACAAAAGTTCAGAAACAGAGGGTACCCTATGCATACATTCAATACTCCCCATAGAAACAGAAAATCCAGAGATAACTCATTCCGGATGCCCTTCGTCTCCACTTTTAATACTTGTAGCACACAGATCACTAATGTGATTAGGAAACATTGGCACTTGCTAAGGGAAGCTTTCCCCAGGGTCCCAGAATGTTGCTATCCCCCTTTAACATCCTTCAAGAGGGCTCCTACAATCAGGGATAAATTGGTACACACAAGGGCTAGGACATATAAACCCAGGGAGGGGAGAAAGGGCACATACCCCTGCCTTAGTTGCCACCTTTGTAATTCCATTATCAAGGGAGATGTCTTTAGACACCCCTCCAAGGGTACACCATTTACCATTAGAGAATATTATGATTGTAATTCTACTTACGTTGTCTATTTACTTAAGTGCCCTTGTGGACAAGCCTATGTGGGTAAAACCACTAAAGCCCTTAAAGTCAGACTCTCGTCACATAAATCAGCTATTAGAAATGGAGATAATACACAAGTTGTGGCTAGGCATTTTGCTGAGGCAGACCACAATGTCTCTCAGTTAAGAGTCCAAATTATTGATGGGGTTCCAATGGGGTGGGGAGGGGGCGGGATCGTGATAAAGAATTATCCAGACGTGAAGCATCTGGGTAATGGAGGTTTAAATTTAGATTACGATTTGTCGTTTTGCATCTGAAACCGTCTATGTCCGAGTGGTATGTTTGTCTCTTTTTTGATTACATACTTTATGTTTTAATTGGTTAGTGTGAGGCGTTTGAATCAATTTTGATATTACAGTGTAAGATATAGCTAACGTGCAGTATTGAATGTTTTTCTTGCCCTCACTGCTGACATGGGGAGAGCCTGTTGTTGCTGTGTATGGTTGCTTAGGCAGCCAGTGTGATGCCCATTGGTTTTTCTGCTTGAAGAGGCGGGACCTTTGGTCTGATAGTCTACCTATCATGCGGGGATTAAGGACGCGTGATTGGTCAGTTGAGCCTAGATGCTCATTGGCCAGCGTCCGGATGCATCATAATATACGCACTATTTACTTGTTGAACCGCATATGGTTGCGGATTGGCCTCCGCCTGGATGCGCCATGACGTACGCATCGTTTACTGGCCAGGAAGCATACTGATGCGGATTGGTTGCCGTTTAGATGCGCCGTGACGTACGCATCGCTCATTGGTCAGGACGCATGTGGATGCGGATTGGTTGCCGCTTTGTTAGACGGAGGTCTTTCATTGGCTGGTTCTTGGAACAGCTGATTGGCTGGCGATGGCGCGAGTGGCGTTTCAAGATTTTGGGCTACGCGGCGATGTGGAGGTTCTCTCTATGTACAGCAGGAATGTTAGGGAGATAGGATAATTGTTTATCTCTAATAGGTGAGGCTGTCTAGTATGCTTAATCTTTTATATTTACAGGCAGTGGGAGTGGTTTGGCCTAGGGGGTGTGAATTTTTGTGTATCACACAGTTCCCCATCAGGTCCTCCTTGCTGTTTTTACACTGTGATTGGATGATTCAAAATGTCGTCGATGTACCTCCACCAGCATTTGGCATGCTGGCGGAACAGCACATCGGTATAGACGAACGACTCTTCAAATAAACCCATAAATAAATTTGCGTAGGACGGGGCCACGTTCAACCCCATCGCCGTTCCCCTCTGTTGAACATAAAACTTGTCCTCAAACTTAAAGTAATTCAAATGCAATACGATCCTCAAAAGTTCAAGGAAAAAAGTCCTTTGTTTGTTTGAAAGATCGAGATGAGTCGTAAGATACCAATCAACAGCCTCTACACCCCCATCTTGTGGGATGGAGGTGTAGAGGCTTTCGACATCCAATGTGACCAAAAGCAAGTCCCCATCAATGTCTCCAACTCCTCTCAATTTGTCAAGAAAACAGGAAGTATCTCGGAGATACAACTCCAAGCAGATCACAATCGGCTGCAAAAACCTATCAAGATACTGTGCCAACGGGACGAAAATGGAGTCCACGCCGGACACGATAGGTCGGCCCGGCGGGGACTCCAGATTCTTATGAATCTTCGGCAGCGTATAAAAACCAGGGGTAACTGGGTGTTCCTTAATCAAAAATTTTGCAAGCTCGTCATCAATTATATCATCAGCAAGAGCCTTTTCTATCAATGCTTTAATTTTAATTGATATCATCCCAACAGGATCCCTATCCACCTTTCCATATACTGCTACTTGGGCTAACTGTCTCAAAATCTCTTTTCTGTAATAATCAGCATCGAGTATTACTACTGCCCCGCCTTTGTCCGCGGGGCGGATGACTATATCCTTTCTAGATTCCAAAGCTCTTAAAGTTCTTAGTTCCGTTTTAGTAAGATTTAAAGTAACTCTATCCTGTGTGGACCATAACTCAATGTCCCTCACTTCATCGTTAACCTTAGACACAAAAAGGTCCACCAAAGCATTGGCAGGAGGCATGAAGGAACTCTTTGAGCATAGCCCACTAGAGGACAGTGTAAGTTTCTCCTCGAAATTCTGCTGTGCATCAGGAGAAAAAGTTGGTAAAGTACTAAAAAAAGCCTTAAGTCTAATGTTCCTGTAGAATCTGAAAAGTTCCTGCTCGAGCTGGAAAAAATCAGGTCGATTTGTTGGACTAAACCCAAGACTATAATTCAATAATTTCTCCTCAGCGGTAGACAGTGGTTGTCCAGAGATGTTTACAACCAATCTCTCTGTTGGATTTACTTCCTCTGACGTAGAGTCATCTGACTGTTTAAGCCTTTTCTGACGGTCCCTTTGTTGCTGGCGCTGGTACCTGGCCCCTAGTATGCTTAATCTTTTATATTTACAGGCAGTGGGAGTGGTTTGGCCTAGGGGGTGTGAATTTTTGTGTATCACACAGTTCCCCATCAGGTCCTCCTTGCTGTTTTTACACTGTGATTGGATGATTCAAACGCTGACCACTGATTGGTGCTGATATGGTATTTAAGGAGTGGTGAAGGTGATTGTTTGTAGTGCAGTCTTGGCAACTTGATAAAGAGCATGGTGGCTCGAAACAGCGGTCTGTCGTTGTTATACTGCTGCTTTTAAAAAACTGATGTGATCAATAAAGAGACGATTACTTTCATCGCTGGTGCCTGCTCCATGTGGATTTACTGAATCAACGGCTCCAGTGGTGTGGAATGCTATAAGCTTGGGCACACGTTTCTCTCTACTTTTGATGGGTGCTGATCCAAACCTTTCTTGTGTTTACTATAATGAAATCTAAAACTCGCAGCAGCAATCAAATAGCACCAAAAGAAAGCTGTATTAGTGACAAGAAAAGGAGGTAAAATTCATTTAGGTGGTAGGTTGTATGACCGAGCAATAAACCATGAAAGCTGCAGTGGTCTGAATGGAGAAAAAGGCTCTGGTCCTTAAGGGGTGAAAAGACTGTGGTCTTTAAGTGGTTAAACTTGCATTTGAAGAATGGCGACATTGGCTCGAAGGAGCTGAGCATGTTATTAGGGTTTACACCGACCACAAAAATTCGGAATACATTGAGGGGGCCAAGAGGCTCAGTCCCCGACAGGCTCGGTGGTCCCTATTTTTTACGAGGTTCAGATTTATTATAACCTACAAGCCGGGAAGCAAAAACATAAAGGCAGATGCCCTGTCTAGATGTTTTGAACCAGAGTCAGTACAGCCTTCAACCCCTAGAAACATCCTACCCGAGAAAGTTGTGGTTGCAGTCACAGAGACATGGGAGGACTGGTCAGTCACTTTGAGACCGTATCAGCGGGAGGTTCCCGAGGGAAAACCTGAGGGAGTGTTGTTTGTACCATTACATTTACAGTTAGAGATCCTGCAATTATTTCATGCCCACAAGAATGCAGGTCATCCAGGAGTGGCTAGGACACAAGAGTTACTGGGTAGATGTGCAAGGTGGCCGTCTTTGCCCCTAGATTGTAGGGATTTTGTAAGAGACTGTTCTGTGTGTGCCAGGAGCAAACCATCCAGACAGGCCCCAGCGGGCACACTTCAGCCCTTGCCTGTGCCTAAAGAACCATGGACCCATTTATCCATGGATTTTGTGGGTGAACTCCCTAATTCTGAGGGAAAGACGGTCATTTGGGTGGTAGTCGACAGGTTCAGCAAGATGGCTCATTTCATTCCCCTAGATGGACTCCCCTCTGCTCAGGAACTAGCAGAGCTCTTCATCCAACACATTTTCCGACTACATGGCATTCCGGAAAATGTGGTGTCAGATAGGGGAGTCCAGTTCGTATCTAGGTTTTGGAGAGCTTTTTGTCGGCATATGGGTATGAATCTGTCTTTCTCGTCTGGCTACCACCCATAGACTAATGGCCAGACCGAGTGCGTCAATCAGTCATTGGAACAGTTCTTGAGATGCTACGTGGCTGATACCCAATTAGAATGGGCAGGGTTCTTACCATTCGCAGAATTTGCGCACAATAATTTGAAGGATACCTCTTCGGGCTTTTCACCTTTCCAGGTGGTCACGGGGAGGTGTCCCAAATTTTCCCCGTTACCAGTGGTGTCGTCTCCTTTTCCTGCACTGGAGGATTGGCAGGGATCCTTGAAGGAGATTTGGTTAATGGTAAAGAATAATCTTCAGAAAGCTTTTCAGATTCATAAAAAACAGGCAGACAAGAGACGCTCTGTGGAATGGGATTTTGTACCAGGAGACATGGTGTGGGTTTCTACCCGGCATTTGGCCTTGAAGCAACCCTCAGTTAAATAAGGTCCCAGATTTATTGGCCCATACCCCGTTTCCAAAAAGATCAATGATGTGACCTATGTGATTGCACTGCCATCCAGTATGAGAGGTATAAAGTCTTTCCATGTGTCTTTGCTGAAACCCGCTGTGCATGTGGATTCTTCTCCCCCCTCCCCCCTGTGGTGATTGATGGAGAGCCGGAGTATGAGATTGAGCGGATTTTGGATTCACGCTGGGTCAGCAACTCGATTCAGTATTTGATTCATTGGAAGGGGTATGGGCCTGAGAAGAGGTCTTGGGTGCCAGGGCATCATATGCATGCTGAGGAGTTGAGACAGGAGTTTCATAAATTACATCATGAGAAGCCATGTGGGATGTGTCCAGAGTCCACGCCTCAAGGGGGGGGTACTGTCACAAATAGGATTTTGGCAGCTGCGGCGAACAGCGCTCCCACCGCAGCTGCCTCTCCTCTCCTCCCTGCCCTGTCTCCCGTGCCTCAGGCGTCTAGCACGCCAAGGAAGGGTTTGTCGCATGCCCATAATGTCGCAATAGAGTGGGCGCGCGTGCACCGGCACGACCTTTATTCCAGGAAGAACGAATAAAGATTTGGTCCGCTTCAAAGTTACTCCAACAGTTTATTTGGGACTTATCCCAGAACAGCCACAGAAACACTCAGCTAACATGTTTCGGACCTATGGTGGTCCTTAATCATAGCATAATTATGGCAAACTCATCACAAGTTTTAAAAGGCATGGCAAGGGGAGTGGTTGGCCCAGATCCACCTACTAAGGGGTGGAGTTGAGCAGAATACAACCTCCTTTCCCTCCTCATGTTACAAATATAGAAATAAAATGCAATATAAGAAACAACGAAATATAAAAGAGAAAAATATTATTTACCTCAGAGGAGAACACTGCATAAAAGATTGGTTTGCTAGAAGTACCCCAATACTGCAATCAAAACATACATGATATATATCAGTAATAATATACAAAAATTGATCTAAATGCAAACCAGGGGGGATGTAGTAAAGATACACAATAAAAATGGTGATGTCCCCAGAGTTGGGGGGATCGACCAAAAAGGGGACAACTAGGTTGTAATAAGTGCCAAGTCCCATCTCGCATTTAGGCCCCGTGGGGCTCTTGTCTCCATATAAAAAATCCAGAATGCCTCTCTCTTCTTAACTAGGGCCTGCAAGTCCCCCCCTCTCTTGGGCAAGAATGTTTCTGTGGCTGTTCTGGGATAAGTCCCAAATAAACTGTTGGAGTATCTTTGAAGCGGACCAAATCTTTCTTCGTTCTACTTTGACCTGTGGGGTGGTTGCCCAGGTCCAGCTCAGTTACCACCACAAGTGTAGCGGTATATCCATCTTTTTCACTGCTTTTTTCCTGGAAGATGCGCGTCAGCTGACCTGCGGGTCGGCTGACGTCACAGGACGCGCCTGCTGCATCTGATTGGCCGAGCACCAGTCAGCCCTTGTCACTGGTTAGGAGCTCGCTGTACTGATAGTGCCCACCAGCTCCTCTGGTGAGGTGTTACTAATTCTACCAGTACCTACTGTTTGCACCAACTCACTACTGTGCATTAAAGCCATCACATTTGTTGTTCGCTATTCTTGCATTATTGATGATTCTGCAGATCACCATATAATCAGGTATAGTGTCTGCATTATTGGTGATACTGCAGATCACCATATAATCAGAATCTTACTCCTGCTAACACTGATTGTTACAGATCTCTTTGGGTTAGGGGCCCGAAACTCACCAACCCTGAGCCCCCTAAGCTCTGTACAAAGCCTGTACCGTTCAGCAGAAACCTGCGCTTTTGTACCCTAAAAAACTAGGCCCCAATGAAATCCTATGGGAGGTTTTAGCACTTTTGCACCCCCATAACTCGGGTTTGCAGAAATGTAGGGAACCCAAAATTGGAGTGCAAGTACAACAATAAGCCCTCTACCTGCATGCAAAATTTTGTGAGCTTCAGACTTTAACAGCCATGGCGGCAATTTATGTTCGTCACCAGCATCATTACCAAAAAAAAACAAGCTTTTGTGACCCTAGGCTATGACCTCTTTGGCCCAGGGGCCCCAAACTGGTAGCTCAATGATAGAACAACAGTGACTGTCCAGCTAATCAAATTTGGTCTGTCCACAATGAAGCAACAACCTTATTATCTTTGGTGTGCCACCACCCGAGACACTCATATAGCCGGAGGTCATTGCTTTATTGTAATACACAAGCCCCTTCACCGCGGCAAGGTAATGATCACAAAGGGGAATGGGCATATGTACATGTGTTTTGTTTTGTTGTTGCAGCTGCACTGCAGCCAGGAAAATTAGGCAGGCATGTACACACACCAGAAAAATTATTATAGCGGCCGCTGCTGGACCCTGGACCCTGTTGGTGGTGTCGGAGAAGGCAGTCATGCGGCCTGCGGGCAGAGATGCTGTGTGGGGAGCAACTTAGTCTTAGGGCAGGCAGCCAGTCACACGGTGTGCAGGCAGAGATGCTGTGTGTGGGGTCTGACTTAGTCTTCAGGCGGGCAGTAGCCCTCCGGGATCCATGCCTCATTCATCTTGATAAAGGTGAGGTACTGAACACTTTTGTGATTTAGGCGACTTCTCTTCTCAGTGACAATGCCTCCAGCTGCGTTGAAGGTCCTTTCTGACAGGATGCTTGAGGCAGGGCAAGACAGAAGTTGGATGGCAAATTGTGACAGGTCTGGCCACAGGTCAAGCTTGCGCACCCAGTAGTCCAAGGGTTCATCGCTGCTCACAGTGTCTACATCCACACTAAAGGCCAGGTAGTCGGCCACCTGCTGGTCCAGGCATTAGTGGAGGGTGGATCCAGAAGCACTAAGGCGAGGCATTGGACTAAAGAATATCCGCATGTCCGACATCACCATGAGATCGCTGGAGCGTCTTGTCCTTGCCTGCGTGGACATGGGAGGATTACTGGCAGTGGTACCTTTATTGCATTGTGCTGTGACATCACCCTTAAACGTAATGTAAAGCATAGTTGCCAGCTTGTTCTGCATGTGCTGCATCCTTTCTGCCTTCTAGTGAGTTGGTAACATGTCCGCCACTTTGTGTCTATACCGAGGGTCTAGTAGCGTGGCCACCCAGTGCAGCTCATTCCCCTTGAGTTTTTTTTATACGGGGTCCCTCAACAGGTTGGACAGCATGAAAGACGCCGTCTGCACAAAGTTGGATCCAGACGTACTATCCATCTCCTCTTGCTCTTCCTCAGTGATGTCAGGTAAGTCCTACTCCTCCCCCCAGCCACGAACAATACCGCGGGAGCGTCGAGCAGCACAAGCCCCCTGCGACGCTTTCTGCGGTTGTTCTTCTGCCGCCACCTCCTCCTCCAAAGAAACACCTTTCTCATCATCCGAGTCTGAATCCTCTTCTCCACGTGACTCTTCCTCCTCCTCCCCACTCTGTGCTGCTGTAGGTGTTGAGGAAACATCTGATTCTGATGAAAATTGCTCCCACAACTGTTCCTGCCGTAACTGTTCCTGTTCACGCTCCTCCACAGCTTGATCCACCACTCTATGCACGGCACGCTCCAGGAAGTAAGCGTATGGGATCAAGTCGCTGATGGTGCCTTCACTGCGACTCATCAGGTTGGTCACCTCCTCAAACGGCCGCATGAGTCTGCATGCATTTCGCATCAGTGTCTAGTTGTTGGGCCAGAACATCCCCATCTCCCCAGATTGTGTCCTTTTACTGCAATTGTACAGATACTGGGTGACAGCTTTCTCCTGTTCTAGCAGGCGAGAGAACATGACCAGGGTCGAATTCCAGAAAGTTGGGCTATCACATATCAAGCGTCTCACCATCAAGTTGTTTCTCCGCTGAATGTCCGCAAAGCGTGCCATGGCCGTGTAAGACCGCCTGAAATGCCCACACAACTTCCTGGCCTGCTTCAGGACGTCCTCTAAGCCTGGGTACTTTGACACAAATCTTTGAATGACTAGATTCAGCACATGTGCCATGCAGGGTACATGTGTCAGCTTTCCCAAATTCAATGCGGAAAGGAGATTGCTGCCGTTGTCACACACCACGTTGCCGATCTCCAGCTGATGTGGGGTCAGCCACTGATCAACCTGTTTGTTAGGAGCAGCCAGGAGAGCTGGTCCAGTGTGACTCTCCGCTTTGAGGCAAGACATGTCTAAGATGGCGTGACACCGTCGTACCTGTCATGCAGCATAGGCCCTGGGGAGATGGGGCTGTGTAGCTGGAGAGGAGATTGCAGCACCAGTAGAGTTGAACTACCACTCAGTCAAGGAGGAGGAGGACAGCGAAGAGGATGTAGCAGAAGAGGAGAAGAGGTGGCAGGAGGCCTGCCTGCAAGCCGTGGAGGTTTTACAAGTTGGTCCGCTGCACAGCCACTTACTCCCTGCTTGCCATCGGTCACCAGGTTGACCCAATGGGCTGTGTAAGTTATGTACCTGCCCTTGCTACATTATCTGTCATTTACCACATATAGGTGTATATTTTTTTTTTCTATTGTAACTGTAAAATCGATTTTCTCCAAAACTATAAGGTCTTTCTGAAAAACAAAATGTTTATCTTGCACCCACTTTTCTCCTTAGCATGGTCCAAGGTATGGTGGGGCCAGAGGCGGGACAAGTACCTCCAGCACCCAAGGCTGAGACACCAAAGTGCGCCCCTCCATCTCTGCCACCCCAGCCATCACACACTGATTGCTATTAAGAGGTGCCACAGGGCCCACAACCTCCCCAACACCTTAACCACTTGAGGACCTAGGGCTTTCTACCCCTTAAGGACCGGCCACTTTTTTTCCATTCAGACCACTGCAGCTTTCACGGTTTATTGCTCGCTCATACAACCTACCACCTAAATGAATTTTGGCTCCTTTTTTTGTCACTAATAAAGCTTTCTTTTGGTGCTATTTGATTGCTCCTGAGATTTTTACTTTTTATTATATTCATCAAAAAAGACATGAATTTTGGCAAAAAAATGATTTTTTTAACTTTCTGTGCTGACAGTTAAACAATAAAGTAAAATTTCTGTATACATGCAGCGCGAAAAATGTGGACAAACATGTTTTTGATTAAAAAAAACCCATTCAGTGTATATTTATTGGTTTGGGTAAAAGTTATAGCGTTTACAAACTATGGTGCAAAAAGTGAATTTTCCCATTTTCAAGCATCTATGACTTTTCTGACCGCCTGTCATGTTTCATGAGGGGCTAGAATTCCAGGATAGTATAAATGACCCCATTTTGGAAAGAAGACATCCCAAAGTATTCACTGAGAGGCATAGTGAGTTCATAGAAGATATTATTTTTTGTCACAAGTAAGCGGAAAATGACACTTTGTGACCAAAAAAAAAAAGTTTCCATTTCTTCTAACTTGCGACAAAAAAAAAAATGAAATCTGCCACGGACTCACCATGCCCCTCTCTGAATACCTTGAAGGGTCTACTTTCCAAAATGGGGTCATTTGTGGGGTGTGTTTACTGTCCTGACATTTTGGGGGGTGCTAAATTGTAAGCACCCCTGTAAAGCCTAAAGGTGCTCATTGGACTTTGAACCCCTTAGCGCAGTTAGGCTGCAAAAAAGTGCCACACATGTGGTATTGCCGTACTCAGGAGAAGTAGTATAATGTGTTTTGGGGTGTATTTTTACACATACCCATGCTGGGTGGGAGAAATATCTCTGTAAATGACAATTTGTTAATTGTTTTTACACACAATTGTCCATTTACAGAGAGCTTTCTCCCACTCAGCATGGGTATGTGTAAAAATACACCCCAAAACACATTATACTACTTCTCCTGAGTACGGCGATACCACATGTGTGGCACTTTTTTGCACCCTAACTGCGCTAAAGGGCCCAAAGTCCAATGAGTACCTTTAGGATTTCACAGGTCATTTTGAGACATTTCGTTTCAAGACTACTCCTCACGGTTTAGGGCCCCTAAAATGCCAGGGCAGTATAGGAACCCCACAAATGACCCCATTTTAGAAAGAAGACACCCCAAGGTATTCCGTTAGGAGTATGGTGAGTTCATAGAAGATTTTATTTTTTGTCACAAGTTAGCGGAAAATGACACTTTGTGAAAAAACAATTAAAATCAATTTCCGCTAACTTGTGACAAAAAATAAAATCTTCTATGAACTCGCCATACTACTAACGGAATACCTTGAGGTGTCTTCTTTCTAAAATGGGGTCATTTGTGGGGTTCCTATACTGCCCTGGGATTTTAGAGGCCCTAAACCGTGAGGAGTAGTCTTGAAACGAAATTTCTCAAAATGACCTGTGAAATCCAAAAGGTACTCATTGGACTTTGGGCCCTTTAGCGCAGTTAGGGTGCAAAAAAGTGCCACACATGTGGTATCGCCGTACTCGGGAGAAGTAGTACAATGTGTTTTGGGGTGTATTTTTACACATACCCATGCTGGGTGGGAGAAACACCTCTGTAAATGACAATCTTTAGATTTTTTTACACAGAATTGTCCATTTACAGCGGTATTTCTCCCACCCAGCATGGGTATGTGTAAAAATACATCCCAAAACACATTGTACTACTTCTCCCGAGTACGGCGATACCACATGTGTGGCACTTTTTTGCACCCTAACTGCGCTAAAGGGCCCAAAGTCCAATGAGTACCTTTAGGATTTCACAGGTCATTTTTGTTTCAAGACTACTCCTCACGGTTTAGGGCCCCTAAAATGCCAGGGCAGTATAGGAACCCCACTAATGACCCCATTTTAGAAAGAAGACACCCCAAGGTATTCCGTTAGGAGTATGGTGAGTTCATAGAAGTTTTTATTTTTTTGTCACAAGTTAGCGGAAATTGATTTTAATTGTTTTTTTTCACAAAGTGTCATTTTCCGCTAACTTGTGACAAAAAATAAAATCTTCTATGAACTCACCATACTCCTAACGGAATACGCTTGGGTTTCTTCTTTCTAGAATGGGGTCATTTGTGGGGTTCCTATACTGCCCTGGCATTTTAGGGGCCCTAAACTATGAGGAGTAGTCTTGAAACAAAAATGACCTGTGAAATCCTAAAGGTACTCATTGGACTTTGGGCCCCTTAGCGCAGTAAGGCTGCAAAAAAGTGCCAATCATGTGGTATCGCCGTACTCGGGAGATGCAGTATAATGTGTTTTTGGGTGTATTTTTACACATACCCATGCTGGGTGGGAGAAATACCGCTGTAAATGACAATTGTTTGATTTTTTTACACACAATTGTCCATTTACAGAGTTATTTCTCCCACCCAGCATGGGTATGTGTAAAAATACACCCCAAAACACATTATACTACTTCTCCTGAGTACGGCGATACCACATGTGTGACACTTTTTTGCAGCCTAGGTGCGCTAAGGGGCCCAACGTCCTAATCACAGGTCATTTTGAGGCATTTGTTTTCTAGACTACTCCTCACGGTTTAGGGCCCCTAAAATGCCAGGGCAGTATAGGAACCCCACAAGTGACCCCATTTTAGAAAGAAGACACCCCAAGGTATTCTGTTAGGTGTATGGCGAGCTCATAGAAGATTTTATTTTTTGTCACAAGTAAGTGAAAAATGACACTTTGTGAAAAAAAAACAAAAATCAATTTCCGCTAACTTTTGACAAAAAATAAAATCTTCTATGAACTCGTCATACACCTAACAGAATACATTGGGGTGTCTTTTTTCTAAAATGGGGTCCGTTTCTGGGGTTCCTATACCGCCCTGGCATTTTATGGGCCCAAAAACGTGAGTAGTCTGGAAACCAAATGTCTCAAAATGACTGTTCAGGGGTATAAGCATCTGCAAATTTTGATGACAGGTGGTCTATGAGGGGGCGAATTTTGTGGAACCGGTCATATGCAGGGTGGCCTTTTAGATGACAGGTTGTATTGGGCCTGATCTGATGGATAGGAGTGCTAGGGGGGTGACAGGAGGTGATTGATGGGTGTCTCAGGGGGTGGTTAGAGGGGAAAATAGATGCAATCAATGCACTGGGGAGGTGATCGGAAGGGGGTCTGAGGGGGATCTGAGGGTGTGGCCGAGTGATCAGGAGCCCACACGGGGCAAATTAGGGCCTGATCTGATGGGTAGGTGTGCTAGGGGGTGACAGGAGGTGATTGATGGGTGTCTCAAGGTGTGATTAGAAGGGAGAATAGATGCAAGCAATGCACTTGCGAGGTGATCAGGGCTGGGGCCTGAGGGCATTCTGAGGGTGTGGGCGGGTGATTGAGTGCCCTAGAGGCAGATAGGGGTCTAATCTGATAGGTAGCAGTGACAGGGGGTGATTGATGGGTAATTAGTGGGTGTTTAGGGTAGAGAACAGATATAAACACTGCCCTTGGGAGGTGATCTGACGTCGGATCTGCGGGCGAACTATTGGTGTGGGTGGGTGATCAGATTGCCCGCAAGGGGCAGGTTAGGGGCTGATTGATGAGTGGCAGTGACAGGGGGTGATTGATGGGTGGCAGTGCCAGGGGGTGATTGATGGGTGGCAGTGACAGGGGGTGATTGATGGGTGATTGACAGGTGATTGACAGGTGATCAGTGGGTTATTACAGGGAAGAACAGATGTAACTAATGCACTGGCGAATTGATAAGGGGGGGTCTGAGGGCAATCTGAGCGTGTAGGCGGGTGATTGGGTGCCCGCAAGGGGCAGATTAGGGTCTGATCTGATGGGTAACAGTGACAGGTGGTGATAGGGGGTGATTGATGGGTGATTGATGGGTAATTAGTGGGTGTTTAGAGGAGAGAATAGATGTAAACACTGCGCTTGGGTGGTGATCTGATGTCGGATCTGCGGGCGATCTATTGGTGTGGGTGGGTGATCAGATTGCCCGCAAGGGGCAGGTTAGGGGCTGATTGATGGGTGGCAGTGACAGGGGGTGATTGATGGGTGGCAGTGACAGGGGATGATTGATGGGTGATTGACAGGTGATCAGTGGGTTATTACAGGGAAGGACAGATGTAAATAATGCCCTGGCGAATTGATAAGGGGGGGGGCTGAGGGCAATCTGAGCGTGTAGGCGGGTGATTGGGTGCCCGCAAGGGGCAGATTAGGGTCTGATCTGATGGGTAACAGTGACAGGTGGTGATAGGGGGTGATTGATGGGTGATTGATGGGTAATTAGTGGGTGTTTAGAGGAGAGAATAGATGTAAACACTGCGCTTGGGTGGTGATCTGATGTCGGATCTGCGGGCGATCTATTGGTGTGGGTGGGTGATCAGATTGCCCGCAAGGGGCAGGTTAGGGGCTGATTGATGGGTGGCAGTGACAGGGGGTGATTGATGGGTGGCAGTGACAGGGGGTGATTGATGGGTGATTGACAGGTGATTGACAGGTGATCAGTGGGTTATTACAGGGAAGAACAGATGTAAATATTGCACTGGCAAATTGATAAGGGGGGGTCTGAGGGCAATCTGAGCGTGTAGGCGGGTGATTGGGTGCCCGCAAGGGGCAGATTAGGGTCTGATCTGATGGGTAACAGTGACAGGTGGTGATAGGGGGTGATTGATGGGTGATTGATGGGTAATTAGTGGGTGTTTAGAGGAGAGAATAGATGTAAACACTGCGTTTGGGTGGTGATCTGATGTCGGATCTGCGGGCGATCTATTGGTGTGGGTGGGTGATCAGATTGCCCGCAAGGGGCAGGTTAGGGGCTGATTGATGGGTGGCAGTGACAGGAGGTGATTGATGGGTGATTGACAGGTGATTGACAGGTGATTGACAGGTGATTGACAGGTGATCAGGGGGGATAGATGCATACAGTACACAGGGGGGGGGGTCTGGGGGGGGGTCTGGGGAGAATCTGAGGGGGGGTGATCAGGAGGGGGCAGTGGGCAGGGGGGGAGATAAAAAAAAAAATAGCGTTGACAGATAGTGACAGGAGTGATTGATGGGTGATTAGGGGGGTGATTGGGTGCAAACAGGGGTCTGGGGGTGGGCAGGGGGGGGGGTCTGAGGGGTGCTGTGGGCAATCTGGGGCAGGGGGGGAGAAATCAGTGTGCTTGGGAGAAGACTAGGGTGGCTGCAGCCTGCCCTGGTGGTCCCTCGGACACTGGGACCACCAGGGCAGGAGGCAGCCTGTATAATACACTTTGTAAACATTACAAAGTGTATTATACACTTTGTATGCGGCGATCGCGGGGTTAACATCCCGCCGGCGCTTCCGTATAGCCGGCAGGATGTTGCGGCGGGCGAGCAGTGACAGGCGCCGGCAGAGGATCGCGTCACGGATGACGCGATCGCTCCGCCCATGCCCTTAAATGGACCGCCACCTCTGTGGGTGAGCCGGTCCTTAAGGGCTCCACTTCCCGGCCGCCTCTGTGCGTTAGGCGGTCGGGAAGTGGTTAATATCTAGTTATCTGGCTTGCAGTCACTGCTATATATCACCTTTTCTTATCTCTTTCTGCTTCAAACACAATTAGGAATGACAGCTGAATGAATTGTGCGCCCCCTCCTACACTGCGCCCTGAGGCTGGAGCCTCTCCAGCCTATGCCTCGGCCCAGCCCTGGGTGGGGCTCTGGGGGGGGGGGGTAGCGGCCAAGCCTTCCCCTCCCCCCGGAGCCCTTGTCTAATCCATGGACAAGGGCCTCTTCCACACCTCAGGTGCCCCATGCCAATTTTTTTCCTCTTGTTCCCACTGTTCTTCTTAACATACCCTGCAAATTTGGGGATTCTACCTGGTAAGGGGGCTTTGCTATTAACCACTATAGTCGGTAAACTTTAGACAAAAATGCAAAAATGTTAGCAAATTTACATTGAAAGTTTCAAAAGCAAAAATGCAGAAATGTAAGCGTATTTTTGCAAAAAATCTCAAACGTAAATGACATTTTTGATGTGAAAATGCCTTTGGCGAAATGCCCAGGGGCTGAATATACAGGAAAAAAGATCAACTCTCCATGATAGCCTGCATTGAGACTAGACACTTATTAGTTTTAATTTAGGGGACCCATCTTAAAGGACATACAAGGGGAGGGCTGGGCTTTAAAAATATCTTGACTTACCTGGGGCTTCTTCCAGCCCCTACAAGTCACTCTGTCCCTCGCCGCAGCTCCAGTCATCGCCCACTGTCTGTGAAGATCGGCAACCCCAGGACGGGTCTGGCCTTCCACGCATGTGTGGCGTGTGCCCGCACCACTTGCAAGCACGCCCATGTCATCCCAAGCCTACTGCATCTGTACGCTCGAGGTGTTGCAGGCGCAATAGCGAATGGTATGGGCACACACCCACACGTGTGCAGAGGAGCTGACCCGTCCTAGGGTTGCCAAAGGATGATAGCAGGAGACAGGAGAGGACTGGAGCTGCGGCAAGGGACAGAGTAACTTGTAGGGGCTGGAAGAAGCCTCAGGTAAGTAAAGATATTTTTAAAGCCCTAACCTCGTATGTCCTTTAAGGGAGCAGTTCACCTGAAACTTACTAATAGATGCTACCCAGTAGCCTATTATAGTAACTTACCAGATTTGAAAACAAAGGGGGTGACAATTATTTTCTCAAGAAAAAAAAAGGGTAAATACTGTAGGAATAGAGCAGGGGTGTCAAACTCAAATAGACGAAGGGCCGGAAGTTAAAACTTAAACCAGGTCGAGGGCCGACAGCCATATTTATTCTCCCCCTTCCCTACCATTTAGAATGATCGCACAACACCCCACAATTTGCACCACACATCATAACTGCGGTGCAAAAAAAAACTGTTTAGGTTAACAAGCATAGTTGCCCAGAGTAAAGGTTAGCCAGGTATGTGCCACCAGTATAGGTAGCCAGGCATAGGAGCCCCAGAATAGGTAGCTTAGCATAGCAGGTGCCCCAGTATAGTTATCCAGACATAGGTGCCCTACTATAGGTAGCTAGGCATAAGTAGGTGACTCAGTATAGGTAGCCAGGCTTAGCAGGTGCCCCACTATAGGTAGCTAGGCATAGGTAGGTGCCCCAGTATAAGGTAGATAGGCAATAGGTAGGTGTCCCAGTATAGGTAGCTAGGCACAGGTAGGTGATTCAGTATAGGTAGGTAGGCGCCTCTGTATAGGTAGTCAGGCAATAGCTAGGTGTGCCAGTGTAAGTAGCTAGGCAATAGGTAGGTGCCTCAGTATAAGTAGCCAGGCATAGGTAGGTGCCTCAGTATAGGTAGCTAGGCATAAGTAGGTACCTCAGTATAAGTAGCCAAGCAATAAGTAGGTGCCCCAGTATAGGTAGCCAAGCAATAGGTACGTGCCTCAGCATAGGTAGCCACTAGCCAGGCAATAGGTAGGTGTGCCAATATAGGTAGCCAGGCAATAGGTAGGTGTTCCAATATAGGTAGCCAGGCAATAGGTAGGTATCCCAGTATAGATAGCCAGGCTATAGGTAGGTGCCTTAGTATAGGTAGCAGGCTATAGGTAAGTGCCTCAGTATAGGTAGCCAGGCAATAGGTAGGTGCCTCAGTATAGATAGCCAGGCTATAGGTAGGTGCCTCAGTATAGATAGCCAGGCTATAGGTAGGTGCCTCAGTATAGATAGCCAGGCTATAGGTAGGTGCCTCAGTATAGGTAGCCAGGCAAAATGTAGGTACCGCACTGTAGGTAGCCAGGCAAAAAGTGGGTGTCCATGTATAGGTAGGTAGGAAGATGTCCCAGTAATAGCCCGCTGGCCGTTGCACTCACCGATGCGGCAGGTGGAGGCAGTTCTGTATTCTGCACACCAGCGTGAGCCCTGCACTGGAGAATGACACAGAAGAACTGTGTGTCCCTGGCTGCTGGCGCGTGTATACAGGAACTTCCTGCATACGTGCGTCAGCAGCCAGGGACACACAGCTCTCCTGTGATCAGTGCATGGGTCACGCTGGTGTGCAGAACTGCCGCCACCTGCCGCACCAGAGAGGACAACGGCCCGCCGCCCACAGCGAAGAGAGGAGGGAGGGAGATGGGCCGTCATCGGGAGGTGACAGGAGGTGGAGCAAGTCCAGAGGCGGAGCAGGTGAGTGATAGAGCGTAGCAAGCTCTACCAACTCACGTGAGGATGATGGGCGGGATGGGGCGGACCCTCTAGCGTGGCTGTGGGCCAGCTTTGAAAGCGCCGTGGACCACAGCTAATGTTAATTTAACAAGTAGCTGCGGGCCAAGTTTTCTGGCGCTGCGGGCCAAATTTGGCCCACGGGCCAGAGTTTGACAACTGTGGGATAGAGACATACACAGATGGGCAGTGGACATTCCTATTGATCAAAGCTATGTTTAATATACAAAAACATATGATTGGTGCGTTTTATGCTCCAAAAAGGGGACAAGTATATTTCCTGGACCTGTTTTTAAATACAGATGGCCTGAACCTCCTATTTTCGGTTCGCAAACTTCCGTAAATGTTTGGTTCGCGTGAACTTTCGCGAACCGCAATAGAATTCAATGGGGAGGCGAACTTTGAAAACTAGAAACACTTATGCTGGCCACAAATGTGATGGAAAAGATGTTTCAAGGGGTCTAACATCTGAGTTTTTGCATGGATGAGTGGGATAGACGCCAAAAGTCCCGAGGAAAAATCTGGATTTGATGCAAAGCAGCGTTTTAAGGGCAGAAATCACATTGAATGCTAAATTGCAGGCCTAAAATACTTTAAAACATCTTGCATGTGTATATGTTACGGCCAAAACCAGAAATCGTCCAATTCTAGAATTGGCCGGCCGTTTCTAGAACTGGCTGATTTGACGTTGGCCAAAGTCCAAAATGCTGGGAATTTCTGACATTGGCCGGCCAGTTCTAGAAACGGCCAAAGTCAGTCGGCCAAAGTCCAAAACGCACAAATCCCAGAACATCCCGGGTCCTGTCCAGCACCATGAATGGCACTCGGAACTTCCTCTGTGCTCTGAAAGATACACAACAGCATAATAACCTTCACAGGAAAAAAAAAAATCTTTGTCACAGCTAATACACAATCCTGCAACAAAACAGCAGCGTGTCTACTTCCTTATTTCACGGAAGTAGACAAATTTGTTAACATCTTGCGCTTTAAAATTAGCTGCTCTGCCGTGGCAGTCGAGTGACACAGGGGAGAGATCAAATTACAGTGGTGATTAGTCACAGATGAGGGGGGGGGGGTGCATGGCTGGGGGCGCTTTGCATGGCTGGGGGGGAGCTTCACTGTGCACTTTGCAATGCTGGGTTGCTTTGCTGAGCGCTTTGCATGGCTGAGGGTGTGTGTGTGTGTGTGTGTGTGGGGGGGGGGGCTGCCCACTTTGCAAGGCTGGGGTGCTTCACCAAGAGCTTTGCATGGCTGGGGGTGCTTTGCATGGCTGGGGGGCTTTTCTGGGTGCTTTGCATGGCTGGGTGGGAGCTTCGCTGTGCACTTTGCATTGCTGGGTGCTTTGCATGGGGGGGGGGAATCGTTGGGCTGCGCACTTTTCATGGCTGGGGTACTTTACCAAGAGCTTTGCATGGCTGGGGTGCTTTGCATGGCTGGGGGGGGGGGGCTTTTCTGTGTGCTTTGCATGACTGGGGGGGGGGGGGTTTCCTGTGCGCTTTGCATGACTGAGGGGGCTTTACTATGTGCTTTGCATGGCGGGGGGGGGGGCTTTCCTGTGCGCTTTGCATGGCGGGGAGGGGGGCTTTCCTGTGCGCTCAGATCACGGCGACCGAAGAGGCGGGGAGAAGCGGAGAGAGGCAGAGCAGCATGCATGCTACCCGCCCGGACCTGTACACTTCACATGCGGAAGTGCCAAATGACTGGCGCTTCCGCACTAAAGTGTTCACGTCCTGCGGGTCACTTGTGTGCTTTGCCTCTCTCCGCCTCTCCGGTCCGGTCGCCCTGATCTGAGGTTTGAGTAGCAC